>NC_090726.1:187778778-187908778 GCF_036898095.1 Palaemon carinicauda
TGCGTCCCCATACCCTGACGAGGTGGTATTGAGAGTCTTAGTTACACAGTTTTTCCTTCTAAAGAACTTGGAATAACATTACCAGGACAATCCCACTTCTACATACCTCAACAAACAGCTTTTGCGTAGGCCACGGACCCTGCGTAGCAAGGTTTTAGCGAGGTGCAGGGACTCCTTATTTTTTGAGTACTGATACACTCACATAAGGAGCCCCCGGGTAAAGCCAAAAGCCAGATTGGCTGGGACGTCCACCCTTTCTAATGGGTGAGTCACCCCTATTAAATAGCATGGTTTGTATTCCAGTTACGGAACAAATGACAAATTTGTAGATAATTTGTATTTTTCCTAACTATACAAACCTTAGCTATTTAAGGAAACTTACCCGCCAGCCCTATCCCCCTTGAAGTCCTACCTCTAATCAAAGTGAGCTTAATCACAGGTGTGTAAGGGGGGGAGTAGCAAGCTACCCTCCCCTACCCCCGCTAACTAGCGGTATGGGTAGTTAACCCCCGTTAAAAATTAATGGCTCATCATTTCAGCTACGCCGAAAGTAAAACAGTACCCCTATTAAATAGCTAAGGTTTGCATAGTTAGGAAAAATGCAAATTATCTATGAATTTGTCATATATGTTCTTCATGCTGCTTTATAACAGTTGTCAAACCACCACCCTCACAACTTACTAGGTTATCATCATCATCGGAAACATTTTTATATATTGTTTTCACTTCACATATGATTAACTGCTTATTTTATCAGATTGCCTGATAGTTTTGATGACTCAAGAATTTCCCAATTTCTTTTGATGTTCTATTTTCTATTGATTCCTCTTGCCATATCAATATTGTTTTAATTTTTCTGCATGCAGTACATTATCAAGATCAAGTGTACAAACTTATGTTCCATTACTCTGCATGCAGTACATTATCAAGTGTACAAACTTATGTTCCATTACTCTGCATGCAGTACATTATCAAGTGTACAAACTTATGTTCCATTACTGTACATTCTTGATCTGAAAATAATAAATTTTTTGGGTGCATGGTTTTGAGACTTTTACTCTATTGTCTTGGTCTTCATCCTTTAAGGAGGAGGAAAATTAAGCTGTTCTTTTTCATTCCCTTCTCTCCTTTGGGTCTTGTCTAGTTAAAAATATTAGGTATGCTTGGCTTCATCTGCATTACAATAAAAGAAGTTTGATTTCTTCTTATTTTTCATTGTAATAGTTTTGGATGGTCTGCTTTCATCACCAGTGTCCAATAAACCAGTTTTATGATGGGAATGCTTTGTAATGTAAAGTGGAACCCTGGAATTAAATTGCAGAAGAGAATTAAAAAAGATTTGTTTGAACACCAAAGTGATTTTCTCATAAGAAGAATGTAAATGGGATTAATCCATTCGATCCCAAAAATTGGCTTTTATGATGAAAATTTACTTGTTGATAATTCATACTTCCTTAAAATCATATAAGAAAACAAGTAAAATAGTAGACAAAATGAATGAAAATTGAATTTAATCAATGGTAAAAGTTAATGGCCTAAATTAGTACTGTATATTGAAGGCATATCATACCTTGTGAAGGAAACTTCTTCTTTTGAGATGGGTGATAGAATCTTTTCATTAAAATAAACAAATAGTAAATGAAATTTGGGTAGTGTTTGTTAAAATGAATATTTCTCTAAATAAAAATTTTCAATTTCAATATTTTTTTTTTCAAGTGGACAAATGATCACAAAGTTATTGTACAAAATATTCTAATTAGATTGCAATGAAACCTTGGAGGTCAAACATATCTAAACTTGATCCAATCAGTGTTCCAGTAATATCTTACATTTATTTTTACTAGAAATATTATGAAAAAGTTTGAAAATCAATTTCTACTTCCTAAAACATGTCTGGCTGATTTGCGTATCTTTAGTGGCATAGCTCCTGCCTCAACAAAAATTTTACTGTTTGCTACTAATTTTTCATGTATCTCTTCCTGTACAAGCCCTCAAAATATGCCTGTAACTTTTATTTCTTAAGTCTTAATTTGTGGTTTTGCTGTTTATTCTTGCAAATTTTTTTTTTACGTCTTTTGGCAAAACTTTTAAATAGGTATGCTGAAGGTTGTCATCTGTTCTTTAGTTTACAATTTGGCTGTTGCAAAGGCCTAGGAGGAAGTGACGCCTTTCTTAAAATTTCCTGTGCTTAACAGAAATCCCTCAATGTCTGTAATTTTAAAGCTGCCTTTGACTGAAAATCCTCAGGATCCTGTTTTCAAACCTGAAGAGATGAGAATAAGTGTATCTTTTATCATAATTATTGAAATTTTAAGTGCCATATTTCCCGTATTATAAGACGCACCTTTTTTCACGAAAAATTACCCCCAAAATCACCTGTGTCTTAACACTCAAGAAAAAGTTATATAGGGGAGTTTGACACCCAACTGTTGACATACAAACACTCAAACTCACGAGAGATATAATATAAACCTACAATTATCATTCATATTTAATAAATTCATTTAGTTTTATATTGCACTTCATTTAATGAAGTACAGTAGCAAACTAGTGGTCTCGTAGCAGACGACGCTATGACATAGTTGTTTATGCAGTATATATCTATTTTCTCATATTTTGTTGATATTTTGTAACAAAGCAATATATCGATAGTGACTTTGTTGCCTGAGTTCCGAAATAATACAAACAGACAATTGCTGAATACGACCTTGAAAAAGACTTCTCTGTTAGTCGAGTGCAGTATTACCAAGTTAGCAGAAAAGTAACTAGACTTAGAATCACATAAACAGTAGCAAAAGTATTCCACCTAAAAGAATTTATAGATGTCTTTAATCAATAATTACATTTTTTGTGAAAATTCATAGGCTATATAAGGAATTTTGGAAATATTACTAGAATTTTATCTCTACCAAAATTTTGTGAACCTTTGGTAACGCTGCTTTTATGTAAACAACACTTGAAACACCAAACATTATGACTAAACGTGTAGTTATGGTGGAAACTATGACTGGTTTATTGGTTTCTTATATGAATGTCATAAAATAGAGATAATCGGTCTATATCTAATTAATATTAACTTAAAACATTTCATAATACACCCAAAATAAGAAAAGTTACTGTGCCAGACAATAATCACACTAGTCGCTGACTAGGGATTTCTGCTAAGAAGTTTTTAAAATCCTCATTTGTTTTTACTAAAACTGCTTTGCTAATTCAAGGGTGCGTCTTATCACTTGTAGCATCTTATGATGCGGGAAATACGGTAATGAATATGAAAAAAGTAGTTTTAATAGACACCAATGTGACCATAGGAATATAATGTCTGCTTTTCTTGATCCATTACTTTTCATACTGTATACACATAAAGGGTTTGATCTTGGAAACAAGCATGTTTTTAATGACTGTTTTGCCAAAATTAGTGCTTGTTGCAAATTATGGGGGATGAAGTTGAACCCTAACAAAATTCAAGTATAATTGTAAGTAGGTAAAGGACAGTGGCTTATTAAAATTAAAAAATCTGCATTGATAATGCCTCTCTAAACTATATGCAACAGATTTATAATTCTAGCTGTAATTCTTGAAAATTTGATCATGAGACCTGCATAGTCTTTTTCTTCTTCAATTGCACAAGAAATGTGAATAAGTATTAAATTCCTTATCCTTAATCTGGATATTAATCTCTGGCATAGTCATTTGGTCTGTTCTTTGTGCAAGTTGTATAATATTTTTCATTGCAAAACCATTGAGATCTTAACAGACTACCCCTCCTGTGTGTAGTAGTTAATTCTTACAGTTTTTCCTTCTCCATCATAATGCTCAATACTACACAGTATTAGAGATCTTCATATTCTGCATTTCAAATTGGTGGAGCTTTAGAAATTCAAACTTAATGCAAATGCTTTTCTGTCTTGAGAGAACCAAGTTACCCAGTTCCTTCCAGAGAAGAGTAATGATGCACTTTCAGTACTCTTCAGTTGTCTCTTATGAGATAAGAGTCAGACTTGTCAGATTAATTCTTATCCATGGAAATATGTGGTGTTGTATGTTTTGCTTTGTGGTAGACGGGTGTCCTTGATGCTACACATGTCTACTTAGTAATGCGTGCTAGTCCTTGGAGACCACACAGCACATTAACCCCAAAAAGTTGTTTTGGTAAAGAAGCAACTACTTTTGGGAAGTGCTGTATGGTCTCCCAAGACCTTCCCTTCTCCCTAGCCTCGCACAGGGGAGTGGGGTAATAGTTTTTCACTTAAGAACTCAATGATGATGGTTGGGCGCAAGATGATGTGTTGGTAGCATTGTCTCCAACTGGGAAGATGGTTTCTTTCTATGAGGTGATAATGACGTCACCAATAGCAAACAAATTTCAGCATTAGAGGTGCTGTGTCAAGATGGATTTGCACATTAATACACTTGTCCAAGAGCAAGGTTGGCAGTATTTTTTTGGCATTTGTTGTATTGGATTCCCTGTTCTGGCATTTCAAAGGAAAGTCCATAAGAGACCACACAGCACATTAACCTAAAAAAAATTCCTTCATAGCCCTATCAGGGCAACTACAACAATAAGTCGGTACGTTTGTTGGATGTATACAAGTTGGTTGAGAAAAAAATAGAGAGGGTAGGGAGGCTTTGATTAGGAAGGTACCTAAGTCTTCTTCAGGAGGTTGGCAGTTAGTGCTGGATGTGTCGATTTTCAACAATTCCATGACATGGTCCATAAGTGCAATTGTATGTTCTTTATTGACCTTTTTGCACATACAGTACCTATATTTCTATATCCCTCTACACCTGAACTAAAGTTAATATTTAAAACTAATGCCGGGCCGCAAGGCAAATGAGTTTTCTTGTCTTTCTTTTGAATTGACCTTGAAGCTCTTAAGTTGTCACAGGTTCACAAGCAATGGCCCTGGTTGCCACATAATGGAGCATCAAGGTCCTGTTATATCCAGACATATAAGAGTATTCTAGGTGTATCAAAGAAAGAACTTTAGGAAAAAACAACTTTTGAACATGTTTTCAAATCTGGGCATTCTGGTAAATCTCAAGAAGTCACTCCTGACCGACCTTGTCAATTCTTTATTTTGGAATGACGATAGCGTCAGTTCTTTTCTAGGCTTCTGTGTCCAACAAAAGTTTCCTGAACATCATCAAGGAATTTGGATCCCCAAACATTTCTTCAACCCACAGATAGATGTCTTTCCTAGGTACGATAGTTTCCCTGGAAAAATTTATCCTGCACTCTAGGCTGCGGATAAGTCCTTTTTACTTTCACCTCGACTAATATAGTTTAGGTTCCAGTGCAGGGGAAGGGGTGTGTATTTTCTGGTAGTAACACTCCCCCGTCTTTCCTTACTTTCTTTTCCTATTTTTGTAGCGCCAGAGATTCTCCTTCTCGTTCCCTGTACCTCCATTTCCATCACTGTTCATCTCATGACATGACCATACCACCAAATTAGATAAGATCCAAGAAAGTAGACAGAGGTGGTATGGTCATGTCATGAGAAGAGATGAACAGTATATTGGGAGGAGAGTGATGGAAATGGAGGTAAAGGGAACGAGAAGGAGAATCTCTGGCGCTACAAAATGGAGGTACAGGGAACGAGAAGAAGAGGAAGACCAAAGCGAAGGTGGATGGACTGTATCAAGGATGACCTTCAATCAAAGGGATTAAGCAGTGATGAAGTGTGGAACAGAGGTAGATAGAGAACGCTGGCCAGAAACATCGACCCCACATGGAAGTGGGAAAAGATGCAGATAAAGAAGAAGAAATAAGGACACAAATTGAAATTTCAATCCAAAAATGCTACCATCACACTCGGTAAATCAAATGAGTCAGCAAAGCAATGAACTCATAGCAAATTACTATAGGTTCTAATTTTACCATAATTAACTTAAATTATCTGTATTATCTCTCTGAAAAAGGAGTGAACCAAAAAAAAGGCCTCAAAAATTATTAGTCAATATGTTATAATGTATTAACCTCTTAAAAAATTTAAAAGATGATTAGGAATCAGCATGGTGACAGTGTTTACCAACGCATATTCTTCTGCTTCATATTAAGAAGACCAAAGTGTAAGCACACATCATGGTATAATTTTTTTTCTTTTATCTAGGAAGAATTTTTCCATTGAAAGAATGAAAAGCACACGATTCTCTGGTAAATACTACATACATACATACATATACAAAGGCACTTCCCCCAATTTTGGGGGGTAGCCGACATCAACAAATGAAACAAAAACAAAAAGGGGACCTCTACTCTCTACGTTCCTCCCAGCCTAACAAGGGACTCAACTGAGTGCAGGTGGTACTGCTAGGGTGCCACAGCCCACCCTCCCCCGTTATCCACCACAGATGAAGCTTCATAACGCTGAATCCCCTACTGCTGCTACCTCGGCGGTCATCTAAGGCACCGGAGGAAGCAGCAGGAACTACAGGAACTGCGTCACAATCGCTCGCCATTCATTCCTATTTCTAGCACACTCTCTTGCCTCTCTCACATCTATCCTCCTATCACCCAGAGCTTCCTTCACTCCATCAATCCACCCATACCTTGGCCTTCCTCTTGTACTTCTCCCATCAACTCTTGCATTCATCACCTTCTTTAGCAGACAGCCATTTTCCATTCTTTCAACATGGCCAAACCACCTCAACACATTCATATCCACTCTAGCCGCTAACTCATTTCTTACACCCGTTCTCACCCTCACCACTTCGTTCCTAACCCTATCTACCCGAGATACACCAGCCATACTCCTTAGACACTTCATCTCAAACACATTAAATTTCTGTCTCTCCGTCACTTTCATTCCCCACAACTCCGATCCATACATCACAGTTGGTACAATCACTTTCTCATACAGAACTCTCTTTACATTCATGCCCAACCCTCTACTTTTTACTACTCCCTTAACTGCCCCCAATACTTTGCATCCTTCATTCACTCTCTGACGTACATTTGCTTCCACTCCACCATTTGCTGCAACAACAGACCACAAGTACTTAAACTGATCCACCTCCTCAAGTAACTCTCCATTCAACATGACATTCAACCTTGTACCACCTTCCCTTCACGTACATCTCATAACCTTACTCTTACCCACATTAACTCTCAACTTCCTTCTCTCACACACACTTCTAAATTCTGTTACTAATCGGCCAAGCTTCTCTTCTGCGTCTGCAACCAGTACAGTATCATCCGCAAACAACAATTGATTTACCTCCCATTCATGGTCATTCTCGTCTACCAGTTTTAATCCTCGTCCAAGCACTCGAGCATTCACCTCTCTCACCACTCCATCCACATACAAGTTAAACAACCACGGTGACATCACACATCCCTGTCTCAGCCCCACTCTCACCGGAAACCAATCACTCACTTCATTTCCTATCCTAACACATGCTTTACTACCTTTGTAGAAACTTTTCACTGCTTGCAACAACCTTCCACCAACTCCATATAACCTCATCACATTTCACATTGCTTCCCTATCATCTCTATTATACGCTTTCTCCAGATCCATAAACGCAACATACACCTCCTTACCTTTTGCTAAATATTTCTCGCATATCTGCCTTACTGTAAAAATCTGATTCATACAACCCCTACCTCTTCTAAAACCACCTTGTATTTCTAAGATTGCATTCTCTGTTTTATCCTTGATCCTATTAATCATTACTCTACCATACACTTTTCCAACTACACTCAACAAACTAATACCTCTTGAATTACAACACTCATGCACATCTCCTTTACCATTATATAGTGGTACAATACATGCACAAACCCAATCTACTGGTACCATTGACAACACAAAACACATATTAAACAATCTCACCAACCATTCAAGTACAGTCACACCCCCTTCCTTCAACATTTCAGCTCTCACACCATCTATACCAGACGCTTTTCCTACTCTCGTTTCATCTAGTGCTCTCCTCACTTCCTCTCTTGTAATCTCTCTCTCATTCTCATCTCCCATCACTAGCACCTCAACACCTGCAACAGCAATTATATCTGCCTCCCTATTATCCTCAACATTCAGTAAACTTTCAAAATATTCCGCCCATCTTTTCCTTGCCTCCTCTCCTTTTAACAACCTTCCATTTCCATCTTTCACTGTCTCTTCAATTCTTGAGCCAGCCTTCCTTACTCTCTTCACTTCTATCCAAAACTTCTTCTTATTCTCTTCATATGAATGACCCAATCCCTGACCCCACCTCAGGTCAGCTGCCCTCTTTGCCTCACGTACCTTGCGCTTTACTTCCACATTTTTCTCTCTATATATATCATACTTCTCTATACTATTACTCTGCAGCCATTCTTCAAAAGCCCTCTTTTTCTCTTCCACTTTTACCTTCACTCCTTCATTCCACCATTCATGCTGCCTCCAACAACCTTCTTGCCACACACATCACTTGCAATCCCAACAAAATTTTCTTTTACTAACTTCCACTCCTCCTCCAAATTGCCAGTTTCTCTTACTTTCACTTCGTCATATGTCATTTTCAACCTTTCCTGATATTTTCTTTGTACCCCCCGGTTTTATTAGCTCTTCAACCCTCACTAGCTCCCTTTTACATCCACCTACTCTATTCCCCCACTCTTTTGCTACAACTAATTTTCCTTCCACCAAAAAATGATCAGACATACCGTTAGCCATACCCCTAAACATGTGCATGTCTTTCAATCTTCCAAACATTCTCTTAGTTATCAACACATAATCCATTAATGCCCTTTCTACTACTCTTCCATTTGCCACTCTTACCCATGTATACTTATTTTTATCTTTCTTTTTGAAAAAGCTATTACTTATCACCATCTCTTGCTGAACACACATATCTACCAGTCTCTCACCACTCTCATTTTCACCTGGTACGCCATACTTCCCAATGACACCTTCTACCTCTCCAGCACCCACTCTAGCATTTAAGTCACCCATGACAACTACATAATTCCTTCTACCAAGTCCTTCTACACACCTAGTTAATTCATTCCAGAACTCATTCCACTCTTCTTCACTTTTCTCACTACCTGGCCCATACGCACTGACAAACGCCCAACATTCCCTACCCAACCTAACCCTTACCCACATTAACCTAGATGATATCTCCTTCCATTCCACTACTTTACCTGTCATCCATTCACTCAGCAATAAAGCCACACCCTCTCTCGCTCTTCCCCTTTCAATCCCAGACACTCTACCAGCCATTTCACCAAACATCACTTCACCCTTTCCTTTTATCTTCGTCTCACACAAGACCAATACATCCATCCTTTTATTCCTAAACATACTTCCAATTTCACATCTTTTACTCTCTATCTTACTACATCCACACACATTCAAACACCCCAAAACTAGAGTGCAGGGAGCAGTCACTCTCCCCCCCAGCTCCATCTCTTTGTCGATGTCTCAGGAGAGGGGGTTCCCAGCCCCCTCGTCCCGTCCCTTTTAGTCGCCTCTTACGACACGCAGGGATAACGTTGGCGCTATTCTAATTGTTTTTATGCCCCCGCGGCCACAGGGGGCAAGTACTGGTATGTACTGAAATAAATAATTTTGATATGAAAATTAACATTCATTCCTCCCATTGACAACTGATCAGCATCTCTTAGGTAATGAGGTTCACATTATCTTAGGGTTCAGGGATTAAGTTTAGAGACTCATGTCCTGTGGCTCTTCAATGTTAAGGTCAGCAGCATCCCTGGTTGGACCTTCATCTGTCATGTATTAGGAAGGAGCAAGAAGTGGAAATTCTTACCAATTCTCTATAACTTTTAGGAGTGTTAAGGGCCCTAACACACTTCAAGGATAGATTGGTTGGAGAAGGTACTGACCTTGCATTTGGACAATTAAACTGCAATGTCTTGCTTAAGAAAAAGTGGTGGGTCCAGTTGAGGACTTTGTACCTTCTAGTACAGGAGCTACGGTGCCGGGTGAAACAGGGAGCATCCTGATGCTATCTCAGTTTTTTGACAAAAAATAGTTGACCCCCTGAAAAACCAGCTTCTTCCCACAGTACGGGTACTACACCTCAAGGTGTCATTAGTTGTAGAAAGTATAGGGGTAGGCCACTCCTGGACATGTTTGCAATCTCTCAGCAGGAAGGTAGAGGTTATTTACTCTTGGGGTGAAGTACCCTCAAGTGTTGGTGATGGATGCCATGCTCCAGGAATGATTGTACAGTATATTATACGTATTGGAAATTTTGGTAACCAACAATTCACTATGTATCATATTTAAAATCGAGTTTTCTATGCCTTCCATCAGGGATTACTTATTCATGTTGAATTTGGTCTTATTACATACTGAGGTTGACTTGCCCTACATTTCTCTAATTCAAGACACTATTCCGATCCTTTATTATATACAGTAGAAACCTATTGACATAGAATTAAAGTTTGGATGTGGCTTAGCAGCAAGATTCATATGAGCCTTTAAAGTACAGTATCATATTAACTTACAACTTTTCATTAAAACCTTGTTCCTTTTAGCCATTAGATTGTCCAAAGGAGTTAGTGAATTACATGTACTGTCGTCGATAAAGTTTTTGTTTTCAGGAGTCCTTGTCTCTCTCCTTTCTAAATTTGAGTTTAGAGGAATTATGTGCGCATACATTTCTGAGTCTTTTGGAGATCCCTTATGTAATTTGGTAGGTGATAATATAGACTAAGTTCTCTATTGTCCAGTGAGGGATTTGATAATTTATCTAGGTCCAGTGAGGGTTTTGAGAATTTATCTAGGCAGTTTCAAACATACAAGGGACAGTCTCTCTTCTGTAGAGTTAATATAACAAGGGACAGAGTCTCTTCTGTAGAGTTAATATTCTTAATAGGTCTCGTCCAAGAAGGCTATGCTCTTATTTTAAAATGCATCTTCATAGTAGCTTCCAGACATGAGAATCACACATACATTTGGCAATAGTTAAAGCCCATAGAATCAGTGGAGTAGCTACATCCCTCAACTTTATTAGGAGGCCTTTTTTTTTTTATACATTACCTAAAGAGGGTGAAAATGGATCCTTGGAGTATGTTATGTTAAGCTTGACTTATTTGGGGTGGAGGTTTGATAACTATCTTACCTTTTTGAAATTGTTAACGGGCTCTTGAGGAAGAGTGAATTTTCAAATGGGCAAAACTAGGACCTCTGGTGTTCAAAATGTTTATTGAATTAGTTATTGACATGACTAGCTGGAATTTCACATAATTTTGGAAACCAATTATATTTATACCCCTCTGTTCACTACATAGCTGCTGTTCGTCTGAAAAAGTAGGAAAAAAAGATTAATAAAATAAACGCCAGATCATGTACCGTGAAGCAATCCACAATAAAGCAAACATACATGTCAACAAGCTTTGGAAGAAGAGTAGTCCAATTAGGTGGAGGGAATGCTAATCTTTGTATGGGAAAAACTGGGATTCCTATTGCTTGAATGGGGCCATTGGTACTGCTTTTCTTGTAAGCTCTTAAAATTCTTGTACAGCTGCTTTGCTGGATTGGGTAAAGTTCCTGTATGAGCTTAGGGTAAGAACTCTACATCCCATGCAGTAGGTTGGCCAGGGCCCCAGCCACCTGTTTAGAGATACTACCACTGAGAGTTATTGGCTCCTTTGACTGGCCAGACAGTTATTACATTGGATCCCTCTCTCTGGCTACGGCACAATTTTCCTTTTCCCACATATACACTGAATAGTGTGGCCTATTCTTTCTACATTCTTCTTTGTTCAAGGGTTAACTACTGCACCATAGTTTTTCAGTGACTACTTTCCTCTTGGTGAGGGTAGATGAGATTCTTTAGCTATGGTATGCAGCTCTTCTGGGAGAAGGACACTCCAAATCAAACCTTTGCTCTTTAGTCTTAGGTAGTGCCATAGCCTCTGTACCATGGTCTTCCACTGTCTTGGGGTAGAGTTCTCTTCATTGAGGGTACAGTCAGTCACACTATTCTATTTTATTTCTCTGTAGCTTGGCAAATAATTATATAACAACAGTGCACAATTAGCAAGTAGTGTTTTCACAGGTGTAGTCAGGGTAATGATAGTGAACTCTACTTTTCTAAAAGCATGGGGGGTCCGATGAAATGCAATAAAACTAGTCCAAAGGTAATGGAAAGTGAATGATCTACAGTAATATCTATGGTTAATAAGTAGATTTGCAAATTAAAGCCGAGAGAGGATCACTGAGAGGGAAAATGATTAGATATATCTAAGTAATTATGTCATGATGTTCCCCCCCTCTCCACTTACAATGACTTGGTTTTGTTTGGTTATTCATTGATGGAAAATAATGAATGGCTAAAACAAAGTGAACCTTATGTGTAGTTGGGTGGCAATAGCTATTTTCATGGGGGACTGTTAGTCAAGCATCATACCTTAGGAGAAAGAATAGGGAATAAATGTGTGTAAGCATTGAACTAATATTTATGTATGGTGATGGTTGTATTTTTATTTTCTTCCTTTCTAGATAAAGCAGCCCAATATGACCTTATATTGTTCATGTGGAGGAAGATACAAGACACTGTTGAAGGCTGATGATTTCAGTCATAAATTGCTTATCCTTAACAAAATTTCATCATTTTGCAATATGCCACTCTTGAAAGAAACTGTGCAGTGGATAATCACCAACAATTCATGGATAAATACTTAATCTGACTATAGTATTGTATTTAAATGTTTGTGTACTAAACTGTAGGGGTGCTAGGGAAAGTTTTGTATCTAGTAGCATTTTTGTCCTTTTTAAAAAAAAGGTGTGTTTTGAATTTGAATTAATGTGTAAGAGGAATTTTCATAAGATTTTATATTTGTAATAAAGTTTAAAAACTTGACTTATTTTATTTCCCTTTGATATAAAGTATTTTTATTAGTGATATAAAATATTAATTTAAATGCATTATTTGAAAAAAAAAATTTCCTAAATGAAAATTTACCAATGGAACATGGCAAAGTAGAATATGGACAGCTTACCAGAACGATATAAATGAGAAAGCAAGTCATTTATAGATAATAACTTAGCTGGTTTATATGTATAATTACTGTATATCACTAACCTGCTTAGTTGAACAAGGGTTGTGGCAGTCTATTATAGTTTCTAGTAGTGTCTGCAACCTCACCTTCACTGCAAGTTAAGAAGGGAAGGGAGTCATCAGTAGCCACTGCTTGGCCTTCCCTGGTCATAGATATATATTTATTTATTTATTACGGGCACAAGAACAACCGCATGAACACCTGACATTACAATTCTCCAGCCACTACTGTGAATTGCCATATAGGCTCCAGCATTGGTAGCCTACACCCAATCACCTCTTTCCAACCTTGTAGGAGGATACTGTCGTCACTGCACTGTACGCATCATTTAGGGTTTTTGAAGCAATCTTTTGACCCCTAGCTAAACTCACAGTTTAGCTTCAAACTATAACTCACCTTTCCTCTTGGTGTCCAATTTCTTAATATTATCATCTTACCCAACTGCAGGGTTTCCCTCAACGTACATATTGGTGGGAAATAACCTCCCTGGCCCCAGTGTTGGCATACATTCATAAACCTACTTTGTTCCAAAACGGAGTACTTACCTCGAACTACTTTCTTAGGAGAGTCTGGGTGGAAATCTCCTTAATCACCAACCAAGAATTTTGCGTAGTTCCCCCTCTCTCCGCTACCTTGCAGGGGCGCTCCGGGGAAGAAGGATACTTGCCCTGGGGCGACCCCGGGTCAGCGCGTGGGGTCGCGCTTGTTAGTCAGTAAGCGTCTGGTCGCGGTGTTAAATACATCTCGCCGCGCTCTCTCTCTTATCCCGGGCGATAACTTTGTGTCCCACGTTTTCCTTTGTGTTCTCCTTACCTTGTCCCACGTGTTCCCTTGTGTTTCTTTCTCTTGTGTACCACGTGTTCCCGTCGTGTTCCTCACCTTTCCCTTGTGTGCTTGTGTCGTTTGTGTTCGCTTTTACCATGGAATCTCAGCGTCGCTGTCCCGGGCCCTAAGCTGGTAAGTCTTGCGGGGCATGGCTCTCGCCGCCCGAGGTCGACCCGCACACCTTGTGCTCCTCGTGTCGGGGGAAGAGGTGTTCCTCGGCCTCCACGTGCCCTGAGTGCGAGTCGTGGCCGAAGCTCCAATGGACCCGTTACGCAAAGAAGAAGAAGGCTTCTAAAAGGTCGCCGAAGAAGTCAGGTCTTTCTTCACCGCTGACGTCGCCCTCGGCCCAGTCTGAGAAAGGATCTCCTTCGCCTTCCCCTACCCAGAGTAGGGGACGAGGTAAGTCTGTTTCGGGGAAACGGCCCATTGCCGTTCCCCATGAGTCTGATGTCGGGGATTCTGTGAACAAGGGGCCAGTGCAGACAAGTGGGGGGTCTGTTAGTGTGGCGGGAGTGTGTGTGATAGACAAAGGCCTGGTGCCCGCAGGACCCGTCGTAAGTGTAGACCCGGTGTGTGTGTGTGTGTGTGCGCGTGTGTGTGTGTGCGCGTGTGTGTGTGTGTGTGTGTGTGTGTGCGCGTGGGGGGGGGGGGGGCAATCAGCGCCCACTCCCACGCCCGAACAGTGCTATTCAGATCAAGCGGGTTCCGGGGGTGGCTAGGACAAAGAAAGGCGGCCCACGTGCTCCTCGGACCCCGACTCCATCGTATGGACGGCTCCTAGGATGCCCTTCAGGTCCCCCATGAGGCGGAAGGAAGAAATCGAGGGTTGGTTCGCCCCTCGAACCATCATCTGTTCACCCCCGTCGCCATCGGCCACGCTTCCGCCGGACTTCATGGAGCCCGTGACCCCGAGTTCCAGACCCAGAACCCCCAGGAGGCTTGTAGTAGAGACGGAGGAATAAGCTTCCTCGTATTCCTCGGACGAATTTTCCTACGAGTCCTATTCATCGGACAGCTACAGTGTTCGGGACTCGAAGAGGAAGCGGTCCAGGAGGAGGAGGAGATCAAGCCCACGCGACAGCCCACCCAGGAAGAGGGCGAGGTCCTCGAGGAGAGACTACCGAAGGAGGTTGTCACCAAAGAAACGGTATGTTACCGTTGTCCGACACCGTCGGGAATCCAGCAGGTCGGTTGCCGCTCCAGTGCCTGCCTCGGTGGCTGCTGGAGCCGCTCCAGTTTCCCTGCACAGTGTCTCTTTGGTTCCGCCCGCTCGTCGGGCGCAGCCATTGGCATACTCTCTGTTACCCCGGCCTAGTAAGTCGGTGGCTCCACCCGTGTGTAGGGAACTCCCGCGGGTTAGGCACAGCAGCACAATCCCAGGATCTTTCGTCGCAGCGGTCCCGGCCAAGTTTCGGGATTCGCCGCTGCCACGACCATCAACCAGCGCCATCCAAGTGGGCCCGGGAGGAGGTAGACCCATGACGGCTACCTCTGCTCCGGCGGTTCTACCCGTGACGGAGGAAGCCACTCCATCACCCAACCGGGAGGAAAGGGAGGCCTCCGTGCCCACGGATCCCTCCGCTTTTTAAGAACCTTCCGACGCGGAGGTACAGTTAGTGGACGAGCTAGTAGAATCAGGTGAGTACTCTGCGGACGAGGTCTCGTCCTATCGTAAGGTGCTTGCGCTCATCCGACGGCACCATAGGTTGGACGAGCCTCAACCAACAGCTGAACGAGCTTGGCTCTCAGGTCTGGGCAGGATGGTAGATAGCCCTGTCCAGAAGAAACCGTCCCTGACCCTGCCATTAGCCCCCGATGTTGCCATGGGGATGGAGCACGTGGACCTTTACGCGTCAGGACCGAAAAACTCTTTGAGGGCACAGGGCTCATTTAAACTCCTACCGGGTCTCAAGACCCAGAGAAAATTTAATGTGCCTGACGGACATCACTCAGGGCCCCACACGTTGGAGGAAGCGGTCGCTACCCTGAACCAGGGCAACTCGGACGAGCGTAGCCTGAACGCTCCGGTGGTCTTCTCACAAACGGAGGCCGCCATGATGGAGGTCACCGCTCAGGACATCGTAAATGTTACCTATTGGCTGGATTGGTGGGCCTGTAAGCTGGCAGACTTCCAAATCTCGCACGACCTCTCAGTTCCGGACAACCAGGCTCTTCTGAAAGAATTGATCCGCTGGGGGGGGGTAAGGCGATGAAATTCCTTACTTTCCAGTCCCTTACCCAGACGGCCAACTGGGTTCTGAGGAGAAGAACCCAGGCTCCCCGAGCGAGAAGCGAAGTTCCTGAGGAACTCTCCCGTCTGGGGTGAAAAGGTGTTTCCCCTCCAGACGGTGGCGGAGACGATGGAAAGGGTCGGCAAGCTGAAGGGGTCAGCCGAGCCCCTGTGAGGAGACCTTCGGTGGACGGGGCCTACCCGCCTACGCCTCCGGCTAGGCAGGAAGCTTCCGCCTCTTGGAGGCACCAGTCTCCTCGCCCCTCCAGGAGGAGTGGTGCTCAACCTCAAGCTGCCTATAGACCCAAATTCTCAGGGTCAAGGAGAGGCCAGTCAAACCGCCTCCCTAGAAGGAGGTAGGGAGAGAGGCCCGCTACACCTTCCCACTCCCCTGGTGGGGGGATGCCTCAAACATTATTGGCAAGCATGGCAGGACAATGGGGCGGACCCATGGACAGTGACTGTTCTCAGGGAGGGATACAGGATTCCCTTCCTGTCAGAGCCGCCTCCGTTGATCCCCGAACACCGAGCGGAATGGTTAGCTCCCAACGGCTCGGAGAAGAAAACAGCCCTGCAGGCAGAGGTGGAGACTATGCTGAGGAAAAGAGCCCTTCAACCCGTACACGAGCCATCACCGGGCTTCTACAGCAGGCTCTTCCTGGTGGAGAAGGCGACGGGAGGTTGGAGACCAGGGAAACCCCCTTCAAGATGGACACGCTGAAGTCGGTGATGGCAGCCTTGAGAAAAAGGGATTTCTTGATGTCCCTGGATCTCAAGGATGCCTACTTTCAGATTCCCGTTCACCCCTCCAGCAGGAAGTTCCTCAGAGTAAAGTGGGGCTCCCAGACACTTCAATTCAGGACCCTCTGCTTCGGACTGTCGACAGCCCCTCAAGTCTTCACGAGAGTCTTCGCCGTGGTCTCGACCTGAGCACACAAGCAGGGCATAAGGCTGATAAGGTACCTCGACGATTGGTTGCTGCTTTCAGCCTCAGAGGTAGCCTTAAAAGATCAAGGCATTCGCCTGGTGAATTTCTGCAAGGAGCTCGGGATAACAATCAATCTCGGAAAATCGCAGCTAGTCCCCACCACCAGGATGACGTACCTGGGGATGGTGTTAGATTCCCAGCTGGTGAGAGCCTTCCCATCCCAGGAGAGGCTAGACAACCTGGACCAGGTGATTCGTACGTTCCTAGCCGGTACGCCGATGAGAGCCAAGGATTGGCAGAGATTAGTGGGTCACCTGGTCTCATTGGAGAAGTTGGTTCCTCAGGGCAGACTCAAGATCAGACCGGTTCAGTGGAACCTGAAAGACCTCTGCCCTGGTCAGTGGAAGATTCCCCACAGGAGATAGTCCCGGTGTTCCCTTCATCCAAGGATGCTCTCCTCTGGTGGTCCGACAGGAGGAATACGTTGAAAGGGATTCCGTTCGGCTCCCCTCCTCCGGAGATGCTGCTCTTCACGGACGCATCGAAGGAGGGGTGGGGAGCTTACCTTCTCGAGGAAACAGCGGAATGGAAATGGTCAGTGGAGGAAAAGGCCCGGCACACCAATCTTCTGGAGCTCATGGCAGTGCAGAGGGCATTGGTAAGTTTCGCCCGTCTCCTCCAGGGGAACTCGGTAGCCCTCATGTGCGACAACGCCACGGTGGTAGCGTACATCAAGAAGCAGGGAGGATTAAGGTCAAGGGAGTTGTGCAATCTCACGGCTCAGGTCCTAGAGTGGGCCGAAAGGAATGACATTCTCCTATCGGCCAGATTCATCCCCGGGAAAAGGGACAGGCCTAATAGTGGGATCGGAACGGTCCCTTCACCCCCTAGTGGCACAGGAAGTCCTCAGTCGCTGGGGCTCCCCAGTGGTAGACATGTTCGCCACAAGGCTAAAAGCAAAGCTCCCCGGTACCAGATCCGACGGCAGCCTTCGAGGACGCCTTCCAGCACCCTTGGGACAACCAAGACGTCTACGCCTTTCCCCCATTCGGGATAATGAGACAGGTTCTCAACTGGCTAAGACAGTCAAAGTCCACAGAGATGACTTTGGTAGCCCCCTGGTGGCCGGAGAGGGAGTGGTTCGCGGATCTTCAGGACCTAGCCACCCTTCCTCCGTGGCCCTTACCAGCAAGAGAAGACCTGCTAAGCCAACTTCACTTCCAAAGGGTGCACGAAAACCCTCAGAGGCTGAGGCTACACGCGTGAAGGTTATCAAGCGCCTGTTAAGGAAGGAAGGCTTCTCGGACAAAACAGCGGATAGGATGTCGGGGTATCTGCGGAAGTCTTCTTGTGTTGTATACTAGGCGAAATGGGCAACCTTTATCAAGTGGTGTGCCACTCAGAATCTGCGGCCCTTAGACGCTTCAGTCTACAATATCGCGAACTTCCTAATACACTTTAGGGATGACCTAGGAGTCTCCATCCCAGCCATCAAGGGGGTTCGAGCGGCACTGGGCCAGGTGTTCCAACTCTAGGGCATCAATCTGGGCACCTCGCGTCACATTTCTATGCTCATCAGGAGCTTTGAGCAAACTTGTGACCCCCGCACCTCGAGGATTCCCCAGTGGGATGTAGCCAAGGTCCTCAAGGCCCTCTCACGGCCCCCGTATGAGCCGCTCAAGGATATTTTGGACAAGGATCTCACCCTCAAAACCTTCTTCTTGCTAGCCCTGGCCTCAGCGAAACGAGTGAGCGAGCTTCACGGTCTGTCCCACTCGAAAGGGTGGAAGGACATGACATTCAAGTTCTTGCCAGAGTTCGTAGCAAAGACCCCGAACCCTGCAATTGCGGACCCTAGGTTCGAAGAATTCTCAATTCCGGCTATTCCACGTTCGGACAACCCGGAAGACCTGCTCTTGTGTCCCGAAAGGACTGTCAGGAAGTACCTTAATAGGACGACAAAACTCAGACCGGCCGTGAAGAGTTTGTTTGTTTCCACAGGCTCGGTCAAGAAGGCAGTTTCTAAAAACACCATATCCTTCTGGCTGCATCAGGTGATAAAGAGGTCTTATGAGAGTGAGGGCTCCACGGTGCCTGGGACCCCGAGACCCCATGATATTAGGGGCCTTAGCACGTCCTTAGCGTTTGGCACCAACATGGCGGTAGGCCAAATCTTACGTGCGGGCACTTGGGCTAGGCAGTCCACCTTTACAGCCCATTATCTCAGGGGCTGTACGAGGAAGTCCCTGGATGCCTTCTCCATCGGACCAGTCATTTCAGCTATGCAACAGGTTTAGTAGATTGGGCCCCGGGGTAGCCCGTGGGAAGTAATCGCAAGCGACACAAGTTCCTCCTTACTATCCCACCTTCCTTGCTACCCTCTATTCCTTTCCCGAGACCCCATTCTTTATTCCCCATCCTTACATGAGAGAATGGGATGTTGAAGCACATCATGTCTGGATTATAAATAAAAGGTGAGTTGTACATAAGGGAGACTTTTGCGTGCTTTCCCCTACTCTCCTACCTCTCCCTGGGCGTTCCAGACCTAGTCTCCTATCTAGGTCATGTACCCCAGCAAGTCTCGAATATTCCGAACTGTAAGCCACTCCCTCCTCCTAAAGTATAAGTCACCTAAGAAAGTAGTTCGAGGTAAGTACTCCATGTTGGAAGAAATCACAAATTTTAAGTAATATGATATTTTAATTATAAAATAAATTTTTGAATATACTTACCCGGTGAATATATAATAGCTGAGCCTCCGGCGGCTCGACAGAAAAAGCACACAAAAACTCGCGAGCGATCGCTATGAAGGTTGCGGGTGTGCCCACTAGCGCCAACTATCGGCCAGATACCGCATATACATGTAAACAGACCCAATTTTTCTCATCCCGCTGGGTCTCTAATTTATATATTCACCGGGTAAGTATATTCAAAAATTTATTTTATAATTAAAATATCATTTTTAAATATTTAACTTAGCCGGTGAATATATAATAGCTGATTCACACCCATGGTGGTGGGTAGAGACCAGAGTTAATTAAGTTTACAGCGTATATGCTTAGAGTTTTTGACAGTTATATCATAACAAAACCCAAATATATAAAGGTACCTGGTAAGGAAGTTGACTTAGACGATTACTCTGCCTTATTAGTCTGTCTTCCTCATGAATCCCAGCGATCCTCTTAGGATGCTGGAAGACTCCCAGGAGCTGAAGTATTAAGGGCTGCAACCCAAACAACAGGGCCTCATCAAACCCCTAATCTGGGCGCTCTCAAGAAATGACTGACCACCCGCCAAATCAACCAGGATGCGAAAGGCTTCTTAGCCTTCCGTACAACCCAAAAAACAATATTAAAAACATTTCAAGAGACAGATTAAAAAGGATATTGGAATTAGGGTAATGTAGTGGTAGAACCCTCACCCACTACTGCACTCGCTGCAACGAATGGACACAGTGTGTAGCAGTCCTCGTAAAGAGTCTGGACATCTTTTAAGTAAAATGACGCGAACACCGACTTGCTTCTCCAAAAAGTCGCGTCCATAATACTTTGCAGAGATTTATTTTGCTTGAAGGCCACGGAGGTTGCTATAGCTCTAACTTCGTGCGTCTTAACCTTAAGCAAACATCGGTCTTTCTCATTCAAGTGAGAATGAGCTTCTCGTATTAAAAATCTGATAAAATATGACAAAGCATTCTTTGACATAGGCAATGATGGTTTCTTAACTGAGCACCATAATGCCTCAGATTTACCTCGTAATGACTTAGTACTAGCTAAATAGAACTTAAGAGCTCTAACAGGACATAATACTCTTTCCAGTTCGTTGCCTACGATCTCTGATAAGCAAGGAATATCAAAAGATTTAGGCCAAGGACGAGAAGGCAGTTCATTTTTGGCCAGGAAACCAAGTTGAAGTGAACAAGTGGCTTTTTCTGTAGAAAAGCCGATGTTCTTACTGAAGGCATGAAGTTCATTGACCCTTTTAGCCGAAGCCAAGCACACTAGGAAAAGTGTCTTGAGGGTGAGATCCTTCAGGGAGGCTGAAATTAATGGCTCAAACCTGTCTGACATGAGGAACCTTAGGACCACGTCTAAGTTCCATCCAGGAGTTGCCAAACGACGTTCCTTAGAGGTCTCGAAAGACTTAAGGAGATCTTGGAGATCTTTATTGTTGGAAAGATCTAAGCCTCTATGTCGAAAGACCGAAGCCAACATGCTCCTGTAGCCCTTAATCGTGGGAGCTGAAAGGGAGCGAACCTTTCTCAGATGTAAAAGAAAATCTGCGATTTGGGCTACAGAGGTACTGGACGAGGACACAGATGCTGACTTGCACCAGTCTCGAAAGACTTCCCACTTCGACTGGTATACTCTAATGGTAGAAGCTCTCCTCGCTCTTGCAATCGCACTGGCTGCCTCCTTCGAAAAGCCTCGAGCTCTTGAGAGTCTTTCGATAGTCTGAAGGAAGTCAGACGAAGAGCGGGGAGGCTTTGATGGACATTCTTTACGTGGGGCTGACGTAACAGATCTACCCTTAGAGGAAGACTTCTTGGAAAGTCTACCAGCCATTGAAGTACCTCGGTGAACCACTCTCTCGCGGGCCAGAGGGTAGCAACCAACGCCAACCTTGTCCCTTCGTGAGAGGCGAACTTCTGCAGTACCTTGTTGACTATCTTGAATGGTGGGAATGCATATAAGTCCAGAAGAGACCAATCCAGTAGAAACGCGTCTATGTGGATTGCTTCTGTATCTAGGACTGGAGAGCAATAGATTGGTAACCTTTTGGTCAACGAGGAGGCAAAGAGGTCTATGGTGGGTTGACCCCAAGTAGCCCAAAGACTCTTGCCCACGTCCTTGTGGAGGGTCCATTCCGTGGGTATCACCTGACCCCTCCGACTGAGACAGTCTGCCAAGACGTTCAAGTCCCCCTGGATGAATCTCGTCAACAGGGAGATGCCTCGATTTCTTGACCATAAGAGAAGGTCCCTTGCGATCTCGAGCAGCGTGAAGGAGTGTGTGCCTCCTTGCTTGGAGATGTACGCCAAAGCTGTGGTGTTGTCTGAGTTGACCTCTACCACTTAGTTTCGAAGAAGCTTTCGAATATCATCAAGGCCAAGTGGACTGCTAATAGCTCCTTGCCGTTGATGTGCATGCTCTTCTGACTTGAGGTCCACAGACCCGAGCATTCCCGACCGTCCAGGGTCACACCCCAACCCAAATCCGACGCGTCTGAGAACAACACGTGGTTTGGGTTCTTGACTGCTAGGGATAGTCCCTCTCTCAGACTGATATTGCTGTCCCACCATTTCAGGCATGCCTTTACTGGTTCGGAGACTGGGAATGATACCGTCTCTAACGTCTTGTCCTAGTTCCAGTGAGAGGCTAGATGGAACGGGAGAGGCAGAAGGTGTAGTCTCCCTAGTGAGACAAACTGCTCCAGGGATGAGAGAGTCCTTACGAGACTGTTCCAACTCCTGACTGAACAAACGTTCTCTTTTCAGCATTAGTTGGACTTCGAGCAGGGCTTGTTCTATTCGGGTGGCAGACGGAAAAGCCCGAAAAAAACTGGACTGCGAATCTCCATCCCCAAATATAGAATAATCTGGGATGGGATCAGTTGGGACTTTTAGGTTGACCAAAAGTCCCAACTCCCTGGCCAGACTCAACGTCCAATGTAGATCCTGCAGACAGCGAAGACTGGACGATGCTCTGAGAAGCCAGTCGTCCAAGTACAGGGAGGCTCGGATCCCCGATAGATGGGGGGATTTTGCCACATTCCTCATGAGCCTCGTAAACACGAGAGAAGCAGGACTGAGGCCAAAGCACAGGGCTCGAAACTGGTACCCCACATTCCTGTAAACAAACCTCAGAAACGGTTGGGAATCCGGGTGTATAGGAATGTGGAAGTATGCCTCCTGAAGGTTGAGAGAGACCATCCAGTCGCCTTCCATTAATGCTGTCCAGACAGCCTGGTAGACTTCATCGTGAAGTTTGTCTTGACAATAAACACATTGAGCGCACTTGCCTCTTACGTACTCCTGCAGTGAACATGGCTGCCAGATCATTGGAGCCATCCCTGAGGGACTTGTTCCTGCAGAGAACGTGGCTGTCAGATCATTGGAGCCATCCCTGAAAGCCTAGTTTATGCATGACATAATTGTACAGCAAAACTTCAAACGCTCGAAAAAACTCCTAACAGGAGATGGTCTAGCTCTGAAGTCGACCATAAAATCTTGGAGCGTCTCATGGCCAGGCGCCAGGGAGAGTCTATGAGGTTTGAGAAGTCTATCTGGGCAGAGGCAGGAACTCCCAAGCCGAGAACTTCTCCCGTGTCATATCAGACTCTCGCTCTATAAGCCAGCTTAAAAGTAGGGAAAGCAAAGGCTGTCTCCCCCAAACTCCTCCTGGTGATTAACCAGTCGCCTAGCAAACGTAAAGCTCTCTTAGAAGAGCGAGAGAGCACTAGCTTATAAAATAACGGCTTCGAAGTAGCTAGGCCTAGTGTAAATTCTGACGTTTAGGCGAACGAGGAGCAGCAGTTACAAAAAGATCCGGACAAAGATCCTTAAAAATCAGCATGATTTATTTAAAGTCCATAGAGGGCTGAGCAGCTTTAGGCTCCTCTCCGTCTGACAGAGTCCTCAAGGGAATATCAGTAGGAGGGGGATCAGCAACTTCCTCATCTGAAGGAACCTTGTCCGACAATAGCTGAGTCTCAAGCAAGGGAGAGACCTGCCGTGGTGGCAATGCTTGACAAGCAGAGTCCACACGCAAAGGAGCAACAGTATAAGTCAAGGACGCTATGTCATGTAACTGCTTAAAGGACTGACCAGTAACAACAACAGGTGCGGGAGGACGTTCGACGTCAACTCGAGACTGCCTTGACTGCTTAGACTGAGCAGTCAAAACAACTCTTGACTGCGGTGCTTGACGCTCAACGTCAAAACAAGTCAACTATGCTGGTTGGTGAACGTCCTGAACGTCAACAAGAGCAAGCGGCAGCGGCTGAACGTCCACAAGCGGCTGAGAGTCAACACGGGACTGCATCGAGTGAGGCTCTACAAAACACGATTGACGTGACTTTGTAACGTCAATGTCAACAGGACGAGCAAAGGCTCGTTTGGGCGGCTGACGGCCAAGATCTCGATCAGCTAAGCGGCGAGGATCATCGTGAACCAGCTCAACAGAATAGTTCTCCATAAGAGAGGCAAGCTTATTCTGCATGTCTTGCCGTACAACCCATTTAGGATCAACGGGAATGGTTGCGGTAAGAGACGAGGGTAACGTCTGTGACAGCAAAACCTTGCCTACAAAAAGACTCTCGGAACCTGTGTTACGCTTTTGTTTAGGCGGCGAGCAGTCTTCCGATGACTGCATAGGGTCAGAGCTGTCCTAATGGTTAAAATCAGGACGCTGGACCTGTCCTGAAAGGACCGACTTTCGCTTAAAGGGTCCCGAAACCTTGTTCCACGGTTTCTTATGCGAAAAGCCTTCGGATGACGAGGAGAAAATCGTCTCGCTCGTCTTATGGTAGGGGCGGTGTTGATGAGACACGCCTGAAACCATAGAGGGAACGTCTGTTCGCTGACCAAGTCCTCTCGAACCCATAAGTCGTACGACATTACTTCTCCCCTGGGCTTGGGAGCTTGCAAGAGGTCTCGGACTAGGCGAATGACAGGCACGAACAGACGAACCCTCGGTCGCAACACTGATAACACTTTGCGCAATTATCACTTTATCACTACGATTTTCTGTTTTGCACTTACTTCACTGAAATCGAATTTTTCAACAATTCACATTAGGTATGAATAAAACTGATTTCTACCTGAAGCACGCAATTCTACCCTCATCAAAGGGTTATAATTGCGAAATCAGTCGTATAATGTAAGCACATTAATACAAGCAAAAAACAGTAAACATATATTAAGATAAAAAGATCAGTGGCTGGGAAGGAGACTAAACACTAGTTCATTCAAAACTACGTTTTCAATCTCTCACCGTACAGTGCCTTGGGACGAGAATAAAAACTAAAAACGTTTTATCCTTTCTCCCCGTACAGAGACTAGGGACGAGAGTAAAAAACTGACTCGAGAACAACGTTACTCGCTTGGGACGAGAATAAAGATCGGAACGTTCTCTCTTCCTCTCTCTCTCCGTCTCTCTCTCTCTCTCTCTCTTGATTTCGCACCGAAGAGAAGAGCCCACTTATCTTTCGTCAATAAACAGGTTATTTGACCAAAGGAAAAAACTGAAAGGTTTTTCAATTAACAAGTTCCTTTAAAATAGTATTTAAAACATTTAAGTTTGAAAGAAGAATGAACAAAACGTCAGAATCGATTTACTCTTTCTGCAAAGTGAAACCGTGATTCTCTCTCTCTCTATCGTAATGATAGAGCGCAAACTGCGTAGCATAAATAAACTAAACGTTAGTTCATCTTTGAAACAGTACGAAGACTATTCAAAGAAAATCTTTCATAAAATATCTACTAAAAAATATTCATTTAATAAGTTTTAAATCATTTGCTCTGTAAAAGTTATTTACGATTGAAAGGGCTTAACGTTGTTTAACTTCGGTTTCCAAGTTAGGACCGCCTACTCTCGGATTAGAGGAGGAATAGGAAAGGTCGCATATAAACAAATCATTAAAATTTATCTTGATGTTTATTATAAATGGAAAGCTAATCGAAGAGGCCTAATAAAGGCGGTTGAGATATAAAATATATAGAGGAAAATCTATAATTAATTTATAACGTGATAAGATAATTGCTAAAAGCCTAAAACACACTTCCGTACTAAGGGAAGGGTCGGCCATTTGAAAGTCAAAGAAAGTCCAAAAAAACAATCCAAAGTCATCAAAAATTAAATCTATCCAAAAACGAGTTCAAGATTTAAGTTGAAGATAAAACACCTGCACTGCGAAAGCTCAAACCAAAAGGAAGTACTTCACCAAATATGTTGAGAAAACTCCAGGTTATACAGCGAGTATTGATACGTCTTGTCGTTAAGGCCGACAGAGAAAAATTGGGTCTGTTTACATGTATATGCGGTATCTGGCCGATAGTTGGCGCTAGTGGGCACACCCGCAACCTTCATAGCGATCGCTCGCGAGTTTTTGTGTGTTTTTTTCTGTCGAGCCGCCGGAGGCTCAGCTATTATATATTCACCGGCTAAGTTAAATATTTAAAATTGTATTTTTCCTAACAGTACTTACCTCGAACTACTTTCAGGTAATGGCCCTCCCATCCTACCCCGAGTATCTTACAGGAGTTCGAGGAGGACTTAAACATACACTTACTGACTAACAAGCGCGACCCCAGGGTCGGCTCCTTCCACCCAGACTCTCCCAAGAAAGTAGTTCGAGGCAAGTACTGTTAGGAAAAATACAAATTACTTAAAATTTGTGATTTTTTACAATGTTAGTTAAAATTTCAGCAGTAATGATGGTAATTACACTTCTAACACCTAATATGTTCAAGGTAGAAAATTAAGGCCCCATGATTATGGTCAAAAGCAACAAAGTCAGTCATTTGTTCTTTACAACAAGAGTTTAGGGATTTTAATCCAACACTGGAAATTGAAGTAAGTGCATTCAAAGCACCCAGACCCTAGCAGAAACCAAACTAAATTAGGGTAGTGATTATGATTTTCAGCATAGGATTGGACTTATGGATTTGGGCTTGGAATCCCATTCAAGTGTCATGGTGCAACTGGGGAAAACCCAACAGGTGCACTATAAAGCAAAAATTGAAGGAGGCGGGACAGCAAAACGTCAGAAAGGATGAGGGAATAGTGATAAAGTAGAAGGCTAAAAATTGCATACAGCTAATGGTTCAAAGTTTCAATGCAAAGACCCTCAAATAACACTTACAATTTGTCCAAAATAATTCTAAATTGTTGGATAATACGAGTTTTAGAAATTAGATGACTTTTGGAAATGCATAAGTTAAGGCTTTTTTAAACTAATCATCATTAAAAAAAAGTGTTTACATCATCTCTTGCCTTCATGGGGTAAACCTATTATCCAAAATGTACAAGAAAAACCATTCCAAGTTACAAAAATTTACAGACAGGTTTGGAACTAGTAATCAACAATCTAAAATAAGAAAAGTACAGTACCATTTTGGTGCATATTTTCCAGTAGCAGGTATCGCTATCCAGTGAACTATAAGCATTACCCTCAAGCCCTAGTACACCGACTTTTTACCCTTATCCATTATCTCGGTTCCTGCTTCCTGCCTTCCCTCTTGCTGGCCAACCTCTTTTAACCTTTACTTCATAGTGCAACAGCAGGATTTTCCCCTCAATTTTACCACAGCACTGAAGGACTTTCTTAGCATCACTGCTGGGCTATATGGCCCAAATTCCAAACATTCATCCATTCTTCCATAAGCATCAGGGCCAATTAAAAGACTAAATTTTATGACTGAAAAACGGAACTAATCAGTTTAGTTACAGGAAAACATGAATGAGGCATAAAATTTTAATGAATAAAGTCAAAGAAGTTGGTCAGCAAAGTTAGGAGGGCTTAATGGAAATTATTGAAAGGCAAAGGCAGAAAGCAATGCAGCTGGAGGCCTAAGGAATAATGCAACGAACCTTTAATTCATATGTAAAACTCTGCTAGGAACAGTCGGCAACAACTGTCATTAAGGTCAAAAACCTCTAAGTTAAAATTCTAGGGCAATTCATAATCACTGTAACCTATCATGTTTAGGAAATGACAGACAATATTTTAGCAGATAGGAAAAATGGTGACAGATTTTGTGGAATGATAAATCTACCAATAAAAACTAATAAAACCATTACAGCAGAGGATTCTTCAATATGAAAAAATAGATGTCACACTGTAAGTGACACTTCCATTTTTGTATTGATTAGCTTAAGCTTGAAGATTTTCTTAAATGGGAGAAAGATAAAGTTTGTAATTTACAATTCAAAAATTATTTATACTCTTCAAACAAATGCTTTTGCCAAATATTTTCAGAACTTAGGAAGTGATAAACAGTACCCAATGGAAACCTAAGTCTGCTTGAGGGTACTAACAACATATTGGAGAAGGCTGAGAAACATTGTTGATCGATAATTTCCAGTTGACTTCATGCCTGAGGTCAATAACAGAAACTGTCAATTACGGAGCAATTACTATACTGAGAGAGTACCAGGAGGAAAGGCATATATCACATATTTGTGAATATCTCTGTTCTTACTTCTTTTCATCCATCTGGATCTGAGGAGGTAAGATCCTGAGTCCACATCTACATCAGAGTTTGCTCCAGCTAGAATGACTATAGGCTCTCAGGTCAATGCAAATTCTTAATATTACTTTCAACCTATACTGGTTGTGACTGCAGTGTTTTCCTCATTTGCACCTTGCTATTGAATAGCCTCTTCAGCCCGAGTGGGAGGCAATAGGGCCCAAATTAAATAAACCATTATTAATTTGATGGACATCATCAGTCAAGAGAGTACTAGAAAACAATCAAAGGACCACTATGGAGCCACGGGGCACCTAAAAAAACTCATTAAACTAGTGATGTTACTCTATTGCGTGAAGTCAATGGCAAGTGTTTCAAGAGAATTGTGATAAATTCTGGTGACCATTAAGGATCAATACTGATACCTTTCCTTTATTCAAAGTAATTGAGCATAATTTGGGAGCAAACATGCATTCCATCATGACTGATGAATGACGTTCTGCTGAATGGGAGATCGAGTACCGCTCAAACTTAATAGTTTTTTGTAGTGTCTGCAACCTTACCATCCTTGAGAGCTAAGGATGGAGATTTAAGAGAACCTATAGATTTACCCTCTGAGTCATCAGCAGCCATTGCCTGGCCCCCCCTGGTCCTAGCTTAGGTGGAGAGGGGGCTTGGGTGCTGTTTATATCAACTCTCACTTGTGGCTCCAAGAAGCAAGCTTTTTGAGCAACAGCAGCCACATCCCAGAAACCATCTAGGCTAAAGATGTGTGGGGATTGCATATTCCCCTCACTGATGAAACTCCACCTTCTTGGCAGTAGATCAACAAGAAGGTTGTTGCAAATCGCTAGCAACGAATCTAATGTAAAAACTAAAAAAATCAGCTTATGAAACTTCAATGACCTCAAGATGATAGAAATGGCCCTTAGTCACGTGCAGCCCTTAGTGGGAGAAGAGTGAAGAATCTCACGGCTAGTATATAAGAATAATTTTATAAATCCAAAAAGTAAGCTTAACATTGGAGAATGGAATGTCCAAACATTTAACCAGGATGGCGCATTGGAGCAGCTATTAGCAGTTTCGGTTAAACATGGCCTGGACAAGTGTGCACTAACTGAAACAAGACTGGCAGGATTCCAAAAGAGATTAGACGGAGGAAAGTTGCAGCTACATTCTGGGAGAGAGGATGGCATGCACTATCAAGGTGTAGGATTGCTTTTGAGCAAACAAGCTAGCCAAGCATTAAAGGATTGGGAACCAGTGGATGAAAGAATTATGTATCAACAGGTGACGTCCATTCTTGGAAGTATGATAATTATAGTATGCTATGCCCCTGATGATCAAGTAGTTAGTAATCAAAGGAGAGCTTCTATGGTAAATTACAGGTGGCGGTTAATAAGGTGCAAAACAATATTCTTTGTATGGGAGACATGAATGCAAAACTAGGTAATGTTAATGGTTTTAGTGTGAATAAATGGGTGTCCATGGTGTAGGGGAGATGAATGATAAGTGTTCGATTGGCCATTTTTTGTTTAGCTAATAAATTGATAATATATAATAAGCAGCACACTGCTTGAACACAGATAGACACAAGTATACTTGGACATCTCCCTGTGGAAAATGCCGCAAACAAATTGACGATTTAGCAATAAACAGAAAATGTAAAAGCTCACTACTGAATGTCAGATCTCGACAGGGAGCTGATATAGGAAGCCACCACCGACTTGTCTCAAGCTTAGACACAAGATGAAGACCAATAAAGCTCATGTAAACCTACTTCCAAGATATGACAAGTTAAGACAACAATGTAGAGAAAAGGGTGATTATGTGATAGAGTTCAGGAACAGAGTTAAAATCTTAAAAATGTTACCTGATGAAGATGTAGAGGTAGATGTGAATATTCATTGAAAAAATTTAAAGAAATCTTTCAGGAATCTGTCAATATCACAAAAGGACAGGGAAGTGTAGTAAGATGAAAGAAACTGATGAGTTGTGAGACATGAAGACTGACAGAGAAAAGAATAGCAAAACTTAACATTGAATAGTTAAAAGAAAACAGACCACATCTAACCTTATTACAAACTAGATATATGAGCCTTGATAGTGAAGTAAAGAGTTGATGTAGAAGAGACAAAAGAAGTTTCATAGATTCTTCTGCAGATAAGACAACATAACGGATTTTGAGCAAAGCGAAAAATCTATTTTTGGGTGAGATAGCCATGTCGTCCTGATGGAAGGTTCCTTTAGGTAGCCTTTCTAAGGGATATTTGCTACAGTGATACTCCCAGAGAAATAAACCAAAGGTTTCCAGAATTCTAACTCCTGACACGATTTATCCATAATATACCTTTAAGGATATCGCATAAAATCAGGGGACGTATTTTTAGATACGACACATAGCAATCTTCACCCAACATAGATTCAATTCTTTGAGGGGGAAGAGTGGCGAACAAAAGGGGAGCCGTTATCTAGGTACCCAGTGGACCTCCTATCCGTACTACCACCGGCCGCCATTCCTTTGTTGCATTTAAGGAGGAATAGCCGCAGATAGAGTAGTTTCGGGTGGGGTCATCAAGAAAGAAGGGTGGGTCCATCAGGACGACATGGCTATCTCATCCAAAAATAGATTTTTCGCTTTGCTCAAAATCCATTTTTTGGGCTCGGCCATGTCGTCCTGATGGAAGCTTACCAGAGAATTAACTTGAAAGTACTATATCTGTGGATTTGTGTAAGTGCCTTTACTTTGAATGGGTTCCCTATCTGGTCTGATAGACCTGTATATGACATTACCGTTATTTGTCATATCCACAAGCTTGGAACTGGCTTAGGGCTTCCTCCCCCCTGCAGGGAAAGTGTCGACTTCGACTATAAGGATTCAAAGTTTGTATATCCGTAAGAACAAAAGGGAAACTTTTAGAGGTTACCTTTTCATGCTTCGGACATCTGTACTTGTTCAAGCTTCTATTTATAGAAATAGAATAAAACTCAATTCCTTTATTATTACCAACTGGGGATAAATTAAGAGGCAGCTACATTTTCTATGCTTTATTTGTAGTAATAAATTATGAAATGTAGATGTAACAAAGTAGAACTCTGACCTTGCATAGGTAAACATCATGGTTATATATATTTCTGACCTGTAAGGGAAGAATATACATATATGAATTCATTATTAAATTAATGCCACTCAATGTGAATGCGAGACCAAATCTGTCTAGTTTCACTCAGATGTTGGATATGCGTCAACACTGTGTTCAAATGTTCACACGGCACTGGTGTTATCGGTCAGATTAAGCACCTGTATAGAACAGTCTATTAATCACCGCAATGATTTGCACTAGAAGGTATTGATACCTATTCACCCGATGCACTGTTGAGTCTCAAAACAGTCCACTGTTCATCGCAGCACTAGACAACGGTTTTTATGACACTACCCCCGCCACCACAGTGTTTTATTTCATGTACTTGCTTCGCATAATGTTTATAGAAGACTGGATGATTTCCACCTCGTATATGAGCGGAGCCTCTCAAAGTCCATGTGTTGAAAGAAATTCAACGAAGAAGCAACCTTTCTTGGATCATGACCTGCGGGTGTGCTGTCAGGATCCACTCTGCGAATAAAGTAGGCGAGCTTCGCTCTCAGTTGTCTTAGGGATAGATTTGATCCTGAGGTTTTGCCTCGGAAGAGCTGTCCCTCCTTGAAGTCTGAAGTTCTTCGAAGATAGAACTTAAGACACTCTACTGGGCATAGAGAGACATCTTCCTTCAGTGGGCAGATTCTCCAAGGACCCCACCTCTTGGTGGGCAGCTCGTTCTTGGCAAGAAAGGCAGGATCAGGAAAAAGGTTCAGTTTTCCTGTGTCTAGGAACTGAATATGGCTTACATTTCAGGATAAGGCCACTATCTCACTAACTCTAGCCCCTGAGGCTATTGTGAACAGAAAGATGACTTTCTGTGTCAGATCCTTTAGAGTACAATCCTCATTGTTAAGGTTCGAAGAATAGTGAAAGACTTTGTCCAACGACCATGTGATGGGGTTTGGAGGGGTTGCCGGCTTGAGTCTGGCGCATGCTTTTGGTATCTTATTGAAGATTTTGCTTGTGAGGTCTTCCTCCAAGGTGTATAGAAGAGGTATAGTTAGGGCCGACTTAAAGCGGTTATCGTAGTGGAACCCAGGCCTTGTTCATGTAGGTAGATGAAGAAAGAGAGCCAGAAATCTATCGATATTTCTGTTGGTTTCCTTGTTTTCACAAAAGATACCCATTTCTTCCAAGATGATTCATATTGTCTCCTAGTTGAACTTGACTTGTAGTCTTCAATGAAGTCAACTTTGTCCTTCAAGATCCCAAACTTTTTATTCGCTGCTAGGGCAAGAAAATCATGAGATGTAGGTTGTTGGTTCTCGAGGATGAAGCGTAAACAGTTGACTTCTGAACCAGTTGAGATGAAACTGGGTTCGGCAGAGGAAACAGCTTCAGTTTCAATTCTAGAACTAGAGAGAACCAATTGCTTTTGGGCCATTTGGGGGTCACTACTGTAGCTGTCCCTCTGAAGGATCTCAGCTTGTCGAGGACTTTTAGCAGGAGATTGGTTGGTGGAAACAGGCAAATCCGATTCCATTTGTTCCAGTCGAGAGACATGGCGTCTATTGCTTCTGCTTGAGGGTCCATGTAAGGGACTACGTAAGTCGTAACGAGGTAGTTTCTTGTTGTCGCTCGTCGCGAAGAGGTCGATCGGCAGTTCCGGGACTTTTTCCGAGATGAAGGAGAATGAGTCTGCATTCTGTCTCTATCGGCTTTCGCCTGGATAGAGCGTCCGCCGTCACATTGTGGAACCATTGAAGGTGAACTGCTGATAAGTGCCATCCTCTCTTCCTTGCCAGGTAGAAGATGGCTAACATTACATGATTGATGTGAGGTGATCTCGAGCCTTGTCGATTTAGACATTTTACTATCACTTCGTTGTCCAGGACCAATCTCATGTGGATTGCTCTGCGAGGGGATAGGTTCTTCAACGTTCGGAAGACTGCCATGGCCTCCAAAATGTTGATGTGAAAGGTTTTGTTCTGGTGCGACCAATTCCCTTGCACTTTTCTCTCGTGAGAATGGCCTCCCCATCCTTCCAGGGAGGTGTCCGAGTGTATCACCACTGATGGTTGTGGTGGTTGTAGGGGAATTGTCCGCGCTAGGCTCTTGGATGTTGACCACGGCCTTAATAGCGTGCGCAATCGGGTCGGGGTCAACCTTAGTTGATTTCTTCGAGCATTTGATGCGTATCTTCTCCAGACTCCTGACGCATCCTTTAGCTGTGCTTTTAGCACTGGGTCTGTCACTGCTGCAAACTGAAGAGAGCCCAATACTCTTTCCTGTTGGCATCTCGAAATCCTCTTGTATCGGATCAGTCTCTTGACAGCTCCCGCTATCTCTCTCCTCTTCTTGAATGGAATGGAGAGATGGTGTGATTTTAAGTTCCTTTGATTCCTAACCATTGGAACTTTTGAGGTGGAGAAAGGCGAGACTTCTTGCGATTGATCTTGAAGCCCAGGTGCTCCAGGAACTGGATCACCTTCCAGGCCGCTTGCAGACAAGTAGTCTTGGATGCTGCCCACACCAGCTAATCGTCTAGATATGCTACTACTTGAACTCCCTCGGAGTGTAGCTGCTGGACGATTGTGTCTGCTAGCTTCGTGAATACCCTTGGGGCTATGTTTAGCCCAAAGGGCATCGATCTGAAGACAAATTTTGTCTCCTGTAGCTTGAATCCTAGGTAGGAGGAGAGGGGGCGACTGACTGGTAGGTGCCAGTAAGCATCTGCCAGGTCTACAGTATTGAGACTGTGTACGCCCCTTTGGGTAGAAGGGTCCTTACGTGTTGCAAGGTAAGCATTCAGAACTTGTTGAGTGGAGACAAGTCTAGAATGACTCTAAGTTTGTCTGAGTCTTTCTTGGGAACACAAAACAGCCTTCCCTGGAATTTGATGGCCTTCACTTTCTTTATTACCTTCTTCTTCAAGAGTTCTGAGGTATATTCTTCCAACAAGGGGATGGAGTGTTGGAAGAATTTTGGAAAAGGGGGTGGAATTTTGTTCCATCTCCACCCGAATCCATTCGTGATTAGGCTGTGGGCCCAGGGATCGAAGGTCCAATGATCCCGAAAGTAAAAAAGCCTGGCCCCCCCCTACCTGGAGCCCCTCATTGCTTAGGGGTTCCTGAGGACTTATTTCCTAGGTAGGAGGAGAGGGGGCGACTGACTGGTAGGTGCCAGTAAGCATCTGCCAGGTCTACAGTATTGAGACTGTGTACGCCCCTTTGGGTAGAAGGGTCCTTACGTGTTGCAAGGTAAGCATTCAGAACTTGTTGAGTGGAGACAAGTCTAGAATGACTCTAAGTTTGTCTGAGTCTTTCTTGGGAACACAAAACCGCCTTCCCTGGAATTTGATGGCCTTCACTTTCTTTATTACCTTCTTCTTCAAGAGTTCTGAGGTATATTCTTCCAACAAGGGGATGGAGTGTTGGAAGAATTTTGGAAAAGGGGGTGGAATTTTGTTCCATCTCCACCCGAATCCATTCGTGATTAGGCTGTGGGCCCAGGGATCGAAGGTCCAATGATCCCGAAAGTAAAAAAGCCTGGCCCCCCCCTACCTGGAGCCCCTCATTGCTTAGGGGTTCCTGAGGACTTATTTCCGTGACCGCGTCCTCCTCTGCCCCTTGGGGGGGTTTCCGGAGGAACCTCTTCTTGGGCCTCTACCTTTGTAGGGCTGAAAGGTGGTCGAGTGCCTCTCCAAGCCGGGGTTAAATACAGGTGACTAGGCTACCAGCTGTTGAGGGACCATCTGGAAGGTGGTTTGAGGCTGGGCTACCGTTTGAGGCACCGTGGCCATGGTCACGGCCGGAAGATGTGCAGGTCTACGGGGTCTTCTTGCCTTCTTGTTCTTAGGCTGGAGACCTCTGTCTGAGGAAGACTTCCTCTTTGAAGACATGCCCCACTTTTGGAGAAGGTTCCTATTCTCCGTGGCAGCTTTGGCAATGACTTCTTGGACCACTTCCTGTGGGAAAAAGTCTTTGCCCCAGATACATGATGAAATCAGTTTTCTGGGTTCGTGTTTCACCAATGCTGCGGCGGAACACATGCTCTCTACAGGTTCTCCTTGACCTGACAAAAGCATATAAGTCCTTCACAAGGGTACCCATGTGAGACTTGGCTAAGACCATGTACATGTCTGGGGCGTTATGTAGGCCTGCACACATTTCCAAGCAGTTCTGATGAGACAGGGAGGGGGCAAGTCTTTCTTTCATCTCCTGTTCCCTTCTCAAGAGATGATCTGGCAACTTTGGAAGGTTCTAGTTGAACTGTTGGCCTGCTATCTGCAGATCCAACTTCGAGACGGAGAAGGTTAGATGTACTTCTTTCCACTTCTCCTTGCAGGTAAGCATAGCTAGAGATAATGGCTTACATTCCTCTAGGATTGGGCAGGGTTTGCCCTCTTCGACTGCTTTAATGACACAGTCGAGGGCTTTCTCCGAAAAGGGGAAAGCTCTGGAGGAAGGAGGAATATAGGTTGGATGCCTCTTGCTCAGTGCTGAGACTTTGGAGTTGGTGTATCCGGCACTTTTCAGGGTCTTGGTAAGGATGGCCTGTGCCTTGTCATGTTCGAAGACAATGACTTCCTTTGGTACCGTCTCCTCGCGGGATGCAGGTTCATCTCGCAGTCTCACGTAACAATCTGGGTAAGCTGAAAAGCTGGGCCAGGATTCAAGATCTTCAAGTGGCTTGGCCCCCAACTTCTCGGAGATGAACAGCTTCCCATTCATCATGGGCATGTGCTCCGTATACCTCCAGAGGTTGGTTTCGGAGCAGTGAGGGAGTTCTAATACTTTAAGGGGTATAGTAGAGCCCCTGGAAGTCCAAGGGCGCTTCCCTTCTTGTACCTCTCTCTTTGTCTGTTTGATGTCTTGCTTCATCTCCTCTTGTTCCTTCCGGAACACTTCCAACATCTGCTGGATCGACGATAGGAGAGCCTCGCTCCTGTCCACCTATGTAGTCGGTTGGGGAGTTGGGGCTGAAGAGGTTGACGGCATAGGTTGAGATGCCGTCACGGTACTCAGTCTCCGTCGAAACGGATCCTTCTTCCTCCGTTGGTAGTTGAACCACGTTTTCTTCAGGGCCTTCTTGCAGTAGGTCCTGTTCAGTGTCGGTAGACACCTCCGACATCCGTTCTTGGTGGATGTCCATGCCTTCAAGTGCCTTGTGGATGTCTGCGTCAATCTTCAGTTGGATGAAGGGAGGCTGGACCTGTTCCTGGGGCACTACCGCACTAGGTTGAGCCTTAGGGAACAGAAGGCACCTAAGAGATTCGTTGGGCAGGTAAGGTCCCGGAAAGTTCTTTTGGAAGCCTCTTACCCACCTACGAAGGGTTTCCCTTGCTGTATCCCTAGCCTCTGTGTAGGCAGGGATGGCTTCTCCAAAGCCGTTGGTCAGCAAGGTCGAGCAGTTGGAGCAACCTTTCGGATCCCAGTACCTCAGGGACCCATATACGATGCAGCAGGGGGCATGAGACCTGCACATTGTATGCCCACTAAAGTCCTTACTCTTGTGCTTGCAGAACACAACTGTACACGTCACCATTGGCTCCTCCTGTAAAGGAAAAGGATTTGATGAGTATTCAATTGTTTATATCATTGATATAAATGCATACATTTAACATTAATACTTACTATTGTAATTAATAGCATAGGATAGTAAGCTAGAAAGGAAATAAGAAAGACACATATCTGTGATTCCTCTCCCAGGCAATCACTGAGACCTCCGTCAATATTAATATTTAGATTCCTTATAAGGGAGAATACAGGGTGGAACGACTCTCGTACGTAGAGATGGGTTAATAAATATTTATACTAACTTCTCCACCTGTAGTATATTAATATTGATCAGTGTTCTTTATGGGTCCCAATGATCAAAGGATTCATCTATCTAGGTGTTGAGGGATTTCTCAACCTCAACATGGTATGCGGTCCCAACAATTCCTGTACCCTTTACGAGAAGCTAAGGAGATGTCTAACGGCTGTACATTATACAGTGGGCTTCAATAATCCCTGTACATTGTACAGTGGGTTTCAATAATTCCTATACACTTCACGGGAAGCTAAGGAGGCGTCTGATGGCAGTATATTGTACAGTTGGCTTCAATAATCCTTGTACATTGTACAGTCGGTTTCAATAATCCCTGTGCACTTCACTGGAAGCTAAAGAGATGTCTGACGGCTGTACATTGTACAGTTGGCTTCAATAATTCATGTACACTTCACGGAAAGCTAAGAAGACGTCTAAAGCTGTATATTGTACAGTTTTCTTTAATGATTCCTGTACACTTCACGAAAAGCTTAAGGAGACCTCTGATGGCTGTACATTATACAGTTGGCTTCAATAATTCCTGTACACTTCAGGTGAAGCATAAGGAGACGTCTGATGGCTGTACATTGTACAGTTGGCTTCATTGACTCCTGTATAGTTCACGGGAAGGTTAAGGAGACGTCTGACACCTGTACATTGTACAGTTGGCTTTATTAACCCCTGTACACTTCACGAGAAGCTTAAAGAGACGTCTGACAGCTGTACATTGTATAGTTGGCATCAATAATTCATGCACACTTCACGGGAAGCTTAAGGAGACATCTGACAGCTGTACATTGTACAGTTGGCTTCAATAATTCCTGTACATTTCACAGGAAGCCAAGAAGTCTAACAGCTGTATATTGTACTGAGGGTTTCAATAATTCCTGTACACTTCATAATAATCTACTCTTTGCACTCCCCAAGAGAGATTAGTTCACCAAACATTCAACTGAGCCCCACAAAGCACTAGAAGAGTTGGAAGACCCAGGCATACATGGTTGAAGACTATGAAGTGTGAAGTAGGAGATGATGAATAGATAACTATTGATTTCAAAGCTCAAGATAGAGATGAATAACGAAATCTAACCGAGGCCCTTTGCGTCAATAGGCGTAGGAAGAGATGATGATGATTTTGTAAATAAAAGTTTTAATATCACGAGGACATTCTCTCTCTCTCTCTCTCTCTCTCTCTCTCTCTCTCTCTCTCTCTCTCTCTCTCTCTCTCTCTCTATGTACATTTTCCTATGGAGAAGGTTGCCTGAGAAACATAATTGACAGATGTCTGATTACTCTCCGGAAACACTGTTCTGTTATTGACTTCGTGACTCTGGGGTTTCAATATATCACCGGAGAATTTTTTTTTTTTTTAAACTTTCTGTATGGCATATGATAGTGATTATTCGTTTTCGTCCTTATCATCATCATCGTTTGGATAAACTTCCTTATATGATGAAGAGCACGTGATTGGCTGTATATATATATATATATATATATATATATATATATATATATATATATATATATATATATATATATACATACATACATACACACACATATATATATATATATATATATATATATATATATATATATATATATATATATCAAGTTCTAATAATTTAAGTTAAAATACCATTTAAAATTACTCTTTTCTTCACTAGTGAAAGCTTTGTTTGTACGTCGTTTTCATCATTTCCATAAACCTTTACATTTGTATACATTAAAATCATCAATGACGTTGTCAAACAAAATAATATAGATATTCCTTCTAATCTTTTGATAGACTGTCTTAACTTTACATCATTTTATCAACAATACAAGATTTCTCATTAAAGCTAAAAATGACTAAATCACAATCTCCACTAACCCGTATAAAATGGCCTGCAAAAGTATCAAGAATGGTGTCATTTTAAATGGTTTTGTCCTTTTTAACCTTTTAAAAATTTCATCTTGTTTTTATAATTAATTTTTTTTAAGAAAATTCAAAGTGTTTTTTTCTAACATACGGAAAATAGTGAGATTTTACATAAATAGTGATAGAAAGAGGATTTAAGTTTTCAAAAAGAGTCAGGTCAAGTTAAATGATGACACTTCTTTATTTGATTTTTTAAAGATAGGTTTGAAGGCATTTTTGCGATGGCAGACCCTTTCTGCCAATAAGGATAAGAATAGGGAAGTGGGGAATATGGGGGAAAGTTAGAGTACACTTGAATACCATCCAGTTTATAGCCCGAAGGCAGGTACTCGGGATGGGAAAGAATAAGGAAAAAGGGAGAAAGAGAAGTACAGGAGAAGAATAAAAGAGGGGCAGACCCTTGCGATGTTAGGGACTTTTATCCAATTATTGACAACATATCAATAAGGTCTGCCCCTCTCTTTTATTCTTCTCCTGTACTTCTCTTTCTCCCTTATTCCTCATTTTTTCCCATCCCGAGTACCTACCTTATGGCTATAAACTGGATTGTATCCAGGGGCACTCGTCCTTTCCCCATATTCCCCACTTCCCTATCCTTATCCTTATGAACAGCAAGGGGTCTGCCATTGCATAAGTGTCTTACAAGCTATTTTCACAAAACTTCTTAAAAGAGGTTTAAAATTTTCATTATTCTGACCTCAACACTGAAGAGTGGGGCAGTCTTCTGTAGCATATGTATATTTGGTATCCGGTCATTTCGACCACATACCATTTCGCCACACTATGGAGTTATTTCGCCCACACTGTATAGTCATTTCGCCCACACTGTTAAGTCATTTCGCCCACGCTGTATGTATGTATATATATGGACATACATGTATGTATGTACTGTATATATAAGGACATGCATGTATGTATGTATATATAAGGACATGCATGTATGTATATATATACATACATATATATATATATATATATATATATATATATATATATATATATATATATATATATATATACTTTAGCACTATTTTAATTTTGCATATATGTAACTATATTTTAATAAAAGTTTCTTCAATTCTATGTCACTATCTGAATATTACATGTATGTAACTGTCTTTTAATAAAAAAAAATACTTTCTGAATAGTGATACATTTATTTAACTGTGTTTTGATAAAACTTTATTTTTAATTTTTTGTAACTGCTCTCTGAATCTTGCATATATGCATGCAGCTATTTGTTAACAAAAGTTTTTTATTTCACCACTTTCTTAATCTTACATGTACTCTATGTTGACTCTTATATGTGGGCGAATTGACTCTTATATGTGGGCAAATTGACTCTTATTTGTGGGCAAATTGACTTGTGGGCGAATTGACTTGTGGGCGAAATGACCGTAATTCGTATATTTAGGTTTGGGGAGGTGGGAGGGAGGAGTGAACACGTCTTTACTTTACTTTACTTTTACTTTGATGGCTGCTTTTCCGGTCTCATACAGCAGGGGAACCCCACTCTCTACAGGACCTCCACTGTCGTTTTACCATGTTCGTTCACAGTATTTATCTTTTCAAGTCACATATTGTTCATTTACTGTTAAATCGTCACTGTCAAAAGACTCATGAAATAAGAAAGTCTTCAGTTTCCTCTTGAAAGCCTCAATGTCTTCAATCATTCGAATGTTTCGTGGGAGCTTATTATATAGTCTCGGGGCCGCATATTTAAAGGCCCTGGAGCCTAAAGTAGACATAAATCTAGGTTCCAACAGTTTGAAACCATCAGTAACTATTCTCGTGTCGACACGATTTGTTGGCTGCGCAATATGTAGCAATTCTCTTCAGTATTTTAAATTCAATTCTCGCTTTAATCGGCAGCCAGTGGAAATCAATTAGTATAGGGGTGATCCTTTCTCTAGGTGGGACACCTTTTATCAGTCTTGCTCCTCTGTTTATTATGTTTTGTAATTTCTTAAGTTGGACTTTAGGTAAATTGTAGTAGATAGAGTTGCAGTAGTCAATCCTAGTAATAACACAGTTTATCACAAGTTTCTTAACAGAATTTTCGTCCAGGTACTTTTTTATAAACGCAATATTTTTTAGATGATAACCAGCACTTTTTATCACATTATTTATTTGGGCATTTAGTAAATAAGAGCTTTGTCCATTTATTCAAATGTCTTTATTATTGAACAATGACCACGGTCAATCTGAAATGAACATAAAACATATTTAGAATAAATGATGAACAATGTATATAACTCAAATGAACATAAAACATATTAAGAATAAATGATGAACAATGTATATAACTCAATGTTTATAACCCTCTATCTCCCCCCCAAGTTTTTAAACGGCCTTTTAAAATGTCTCTCGTGGAGGTCGGTTTAAAACTGATGTCAAAACATTGGGTGGCAATTAAACGTCCAAATTATAGGTTCATGAACACTAAACTCCTGTTAGCATGTGAAGGAACGGAAACTTGAAAAACAATTATTGTCATGTGTTGATCATGATGACACTATAGCTAGTTCATCTCGAAATCACAGTGCCATGCTGGCGGTCGACGGGTACGACTGGACTTGCGTTGCTCCAAATTTGGCACGGCAGGAGTTAACTGCGATGGAGAGTTTGTGCTATCATTGGGAGGCGGAATCTCTGCTTGATGATTCGCAGTGTTACCGAGGTCGTTGGGATAGCATTCCGGAGCAGCAACATCAAAATGAATGTTAGGGGTAGTACCACTTGGTAACGGCAAAGTGGTCAATGGAAGAGTACCATGTGTATCCGGATTTTGGGTTGTCGGAATGGTGTCCTTCGCAATGGTCTCAGACGTTTTAGTGGTCGAAGGATTGGCAATAGGTACAATCTGATTCCGATTATAGTCATCTCTAATTGTACGAACTTCTGGAATACTCCTGACAGGCACGTATTGTCTCAAAAACTTCCGGTTCCTTAGCGTGACCCTACCAGAGCCATCAACTCTGACGACGTATTGGTCGAATTGGCGGACTTCTATGATGACACCGGTTTTGTCCCATTTCAGGGGGTGATTTCCTGTTTGATTTTGGATGCAAACCCGGTCACCTACGGACAGTGGGGGTAGTCTCTTAGTGTGCTCTGATAAGCGCTCTCCCTGATTAAGGTGCCGATGTCTTAGGGCCTCCTCTCTTGCATCGAGTGTTTCCTTCCACGTGTCGTGGGGACGGTACCTGCCGGGCGGGACAGGTATGAAGTCTCTGATGGGACGACCAAATACACATATTGCAGGAGATAACTTGGTATCTCTGTCAGGTGTGTTCCTGTATTGGAGCATCGCACGTTGGAATTCATCAGTGTTGAGATCACTGTTACTGCCCGTGTTGTCCGCTATAAGACGCTTGACAGTTTTGACGCCTATTTCGGCTCTGCAATTACTATGTGGGAAGGCCACAGAGGAAAGGCGGTGATGGACTCCCCAGTCCTTTAAAAACTGCCTAGTTGCCGTCGCTGTAAATTCAGGTCCACCATCAGATGTCAATTCATCCGGAATCCCAAATGTCACAAATGTTCGGCGTAGTGAAGTTATAAGACCCTCTGCACCGTTCGAAGATCGTTCAACTATGGGCCAATTCGAGTATCGATCAACTATAACTAAATATCCAACTCCTCGGTAGTGAAAGTAATCTGCACAAACACATTGGAACGGGTAGTCTGGAGATAAAAGGGGTGTAGGCGGAGCACTAGGATTCGAAGGCGCGATGCGATTGCAGTGGTTGCATCCAGCTTGAAGTGCTGTTATAGCGGGTGTTATCCCTGGCCAAAACACAGATGACTCTGCTCACGATACCATAGAGGTAATTCCTTGATGTGCTGAATGAAGAGATGTGAGAATTTCCTGACGAAGGGCTGGAGGAATAACTATACGCTCCTTGTATAGTATCACACCATCAACAGTGTAGAGATGCTCGCGGAATTGAAAATACTCTCGGAGATGTACAGGAAACTCTTAGCGAGACTCTGGTACTCAGCATTCTATAAGGCTGAGCAGTTCATGCATGTTATCGTCACTACTTGTGGCAGTGCGAACTCTGTCCCAGGTGACTGCTCTCACGTTAAGTGAGTCAAGTGAGCATACTGCTGATGCGGTGATACAAGTATCAATATCATTGTCAGTGGAAACAGAATATGCTGATGGCAATTTGTGTAGGGGAACATTTCTCACGGAAGGTACACTGTCAACTGATGCAATGTCATCTTCAAACGATAGCTTTTCAGATTTTCCAGTTGGGTGGCGCGATACTCCATCTGCAGCGAGATGCTTGGCCCCTGGGATATGAATCATGCGAAATCGATAGCGGAGGGACTTTTCCTTCAAGTTTCTGAGATGTGAATTTGATATGTCCTCCAATGATCTGTCACCAAATATTTTCAACAGGGGTTTATGGTCAACTGCGACCACAAGATCTTCACAGCCAAGAACAAAGTATCTTGCCTTATCAAGAGCATTGACGACTGCCAACGCTTCACCTTCAACTGGTGCATATCGAGACTCAGCTGCATGTGTGAACCTACTTCCGACAAGTGTGATCTTCCAACCAGTGCGACAACAAAACGGTCGGTAGTCTGGACAGTCGCAATGTTTCTGGAACAGCCAGAATCCAATTCCTGATTTTGACCAATCGGTGGCGAGACAGGTAGGTTTTGTCTTGTCAAAGATTTGCACGCCTTCTTCAATTTCATTGATAATGGCAGTTTTAGACTCCTCAAAGAGTGCATTAATATTGTCATTCCAGGTGAATGGTGTTCCTGGTTTCAATAACTGTCTGAATGGTAGCATTTTGTCGGTCATGCTGAAAGCATACGATACTTGGTTTACTAAACCAAACCAAGATCTGACATCGGTGATATTTCTTGGGGTTGGAAAGTCCATAATTGCACTAAGATATCTTGCACATGGGCGAACTGTGTCTGGGGTTATTTCGAATCCAGCGAATTCAGCTGTGTCTTCTGCAAAACGAAATTTGTCAGGGTTGAGTGTTATGCCGTGTCTTCCACATATGTCGAGCCATTGTACAGCTTGGAAAAAACTCTCCTCTATTGAGTCAGACCAAAGAAGAACATCGTCGACACATTTAGTTTTGTTGGGTATCTCGGCAACTATTTCATCATACCGTCGAGTATATCCGTCGCCAGAAGCAATATACCCTTGAGGGGCTGTTTTATAACGATAGCGTCCCCAAGGAGTGATAAACGTAGTTAAGTGACGGTCAGATTCTTGAATCGGTACACTGTGGTATCCGTTCCAGGCATCAAAGAGGGTTTTCTTTTTTCCTTGTGGTACTGACCTTGCTTGGTGAAATGGAGAAGGCGTATGATGCGTTTCTTTCTTAGCGTGTACATTGAGAGGCTGAAAATCAACTGTTCGTCGGGGTGTGCCATTTTTCTTAGCACATACAACCATCCGATGGCACCAAGTTACTGGTTCTCCGATTGGGACAGGTTCAAGGACACCAAGGCGGACGTCCTGGTCAAGTCCAGCTTTAACTTCCTCTTGCCAGTGTAACGGCACTGGCACTGGTGTGTGACGAGCAACAGGATCAGCATTCGGATCGATCATCAGCTTCATTGGGGGTCCATCCATTAGTGGTAACGGTTGGTGGTCACATACGTTGAATGTACTTGATTCGTAGTACTTCAAGAGGTAGTCCTTTAGTTTAGACCGGTTGGACTCGGTTGCACTGAACGGTAATTCTGTAGGCGGCAGAGGTGGTAGTTGACGTTTTGGGCAGTCACACTGATTCGCTAGTCCACTAATGCTTCCTACTCCATTGTTGGTGGCATCCGGAGTTTCCGATTGTGTGTCATAGATTTCACCAATAGTCGGAAAACTATCCGATATCATGCCAAGGGCGATGCAGGCTTCCCTACTGATGAAGAGCTTATCCGAGTTGTCGGTGACATATGTCATTTGTCTAGTCTCAACAAGGTTCCCCTGCTCATCTGTTCCTGATATACAAAGGATTGTGGCACCGAGGATTTTGATGCCTCTGTTATTTGCAGCGTGCATTTTCATAGTTACAGGAATGAGGTCACTTTGCTTGAGGCCAAGTTTGTGGATGACCTTGATACCTGCGAGACAGCTTTGGCATCCAGTGTCTGCCATTGCAGATATACGAACAGCATGTGTACCAGCTTGAAGGTGGAAACCAAAGGCTTCGTAATCCTTAGGTGACGTTCTGATTGTCAGATTTATGAAAGGTTGAAATTTGGAAGGTCTCTTTATCCAAGTATCAGATAAGTTGTCATACAGATGGTGGTCCAAAGCCAATGTCTTGTTGGTGTGTCGTTTAGAGATTGATGATACACTGCACAAGGTGTTGAACACCGCATTCTCGTAGTCATTGGCATTGTGAGCACTGGGTTTCACTTTTGGTTTGCGCTTACTACGGCAAACACTCTCGAAGTGATTTTCTCGGTTGCAGTGTTCACATCTATGACCGTAAGCTAGACATTCTGATTTTCTTGCACATGCAGGAGTGTTTTTACCATGTCCTTTCTTGCCGCAGTGTGAGCAAACTTCGTTTTTATCTTTGACAGCGGTTTGTTTTGCCTTTCTGTATGAACTACTGGCCGCTGCTTGGACCTCATGAGAGTCTAATAGTCGGGAGGCAGATCGTTTACCAGATTCTTTAGCTTCGACAAACTGTGCAACTTCTTCCAATGACATGTCCTGATTCTTATCACCAAGTAGATCTAATTGTATTTCAGGGTCATATATGCCGTGTGCTAATACGTCTCTCACTATTGTGTCAGTATAATTTACATCAACGTTGCATCCTGGACATTTTATCAGGAATTTGCAAACACTAGCCTGTCCTATAAGTCGTGCACAGAAACGTCGTACAGGCTCATCACGGTCTTAACGCATGTTGTGTAGAGTCACTCGAGCTACCATGGTGTTTTCCTCTCGAACTGCCAGTTTTTTTATTGTTCCCATCACTTCTACTTCAGTCTTGTTAGTAAGACTGCCACCAGCTGATCGTGTTAAGTCTTTTCGAAGTTGTTCTTCGCAGCATTCTAGAACATGTACCACACGATCACGGTCCTCAATTTTAGTTGCGTCTACATAGTCAGACCATCATGATTGAAAATATGCCCATTCTTCACTTGTTCCCGCTGTCGATATTGTGGGTCTTTTAACTCTGTCTACTTTGGCAGCTTGTCCAGGAGCATGTGTGGTGCAGTGAGCAGTTATGAGTGCAGCTACGATGGCGGCCTCAAGGTCGTCCGTGACGTAATCACAGCCTGGTATTGGACATCCTACTGCTGGCATTTTGATTAGTTCTTAGGATTTAGTCATTCACAATATCTGTTATCCTGAATCCATCTCTGGCTGTGGTCATAAATAAGAGCTTGGTCCATTTATTCAAATGTCTTTATTATTGAACAATGACCACGGTCAATCTGAAATGAACATAAAACATATTTAGAATAAATGATGAACAATGTATATAACTCAAATGAACATGAAACATATTAAGAATAAATGATGAACAATGTATATAACTCAATGTTTATAACCCTCTATTTAGAGACAGGTTACAGTCAAGAAATACACCTAAATCTCGAACTTTACTAGATATCGGCACCGTGTCATTATATATGTTCATTTGAATATCACCTAAGTTTCTCACACTGTTACTCTTGCCCACCGCCAGGAATTCAGTTTTATTCTCTTTTAATTTTAGTTGTTTATATGTCATCCATTCTCTAACACTGTCAAGGATTCGGTTTAGAGTTTCAGTAGTGTCATGTATATCATTTATGGAGAAGTAAATCTGTGTGTCATCTGCAAATAGTTTAAATTTCACGCCATGCCTTTGTAGCATTTTCGATAGACCAATAGTATAAATGCAGAATAAGATTGGGCCAAGTACACTCCCTGGGGTACCCCTCTGTTTAAGGGTTCATATGATGAATAAGAGTTTCCAATTTTTACACAGTAATTTCTCCCAACCAAGTAATCTTTTAGGTATTCGAAAGCTTGATCTTCAACGCCGATGGACCGTAGATCATTTAGTAGCAGTTCATGCACAACTGTATCAAAAACAGCACGAGATCGAGCAATATTAAAATACCATATTTATTTTCATCCATCATTTCTAGCATATCATTTACAACAGAGCAGATGGCTGTCTCCGTAGAGTATAGTTTTCTGTAGGCAGATTGGTTGTCAGGCAAAGCTTCTATTACTTCTAAGTGGCTGACTAGTTGTTCAAGAATTACATATTCAAGCACTTTTGAGACAAAGGATAGATTTGAAATAGGGCTATATGAGCTTAATTCCTGGTAGTCCAGTGCATTTTTCAGAAATGGTGTGACTATAGCCATTTTCTCAGATTTAGGAAACTTACATTCATCAATGCTTACATTTGCTATTCTCCATATTATTTCGGCTAGACTAGAAATGTCTCTCCCTCCAATTACTTCAGATATTGGCATAGGATCGATCGCACAGTTGGTTTTCTTTGCTCTCTTGATAATTCTGGTGATGTCATCTTGTGTTATGTTGTTAAAGCGTATCAATTTTGTCTGTGTGCCTGGTGTATCATTAATCTGATGTTGAGTATTTACAAATGATCTGGTTATGTTTTCAATTTTGTTTTTAAAGATTAGAAAATTATTTGCTAGTTCCTGGTCACTGTATCCATCAGGTAGCTTCTTTTCTTTTACATTTCCCATTATACCATTCAGGAGACGATATAACTTATTTATGTCTGTTGCTGCTTCGAGGATCTTTCTCTTGTAGTATTCACTCTTTTTCCTTCTTAGTAGGTAGTTATATTGACACGCAGCAGTTTTGTATTCTACCCAAGTACTTTCAGTTTTTAACCTATCCCACTTTCTTTCTTTACGTATTTTTTCCCTCTTTTTTTTTTTTTTTTTTTTTTTTTTTTTACCAAAGTCTCTCCATCAAACCAAGGAGATTGGTCCTTTAGGGTTATAGTCTTTTCCATCGGTGGGCACGTGGTATCATATTCACTTTTACTCACTTTATTGTAAGTGGTCATAAGACAGTTAGCACACTTAGTTCCTAACAGACGGTGGTCATCATGATCACAGGGAATGTTGATAGCATCATTTATTTTCTTTGTAACTTCTTCAATAAATAAGGTAGGAGAAAAATTTGATTTATGTCTAAAGTTTATTTTCTTTACTAATGCATGTTTCTGTAGAGGTAGAATAAGCGTAATAAGTTTGTGTACCGGGGAGATAGTACACTTCTCTTCGACTTTTATATCAGATACAATATTATTCATGTCGTCACTTATAATTAAGTTTAGCGTATAACCAGTTGAAGTAGTTGTGCAGTCGACATTATTCAATAGTCGATATGATTCTAGTAACTCACTAAATGCCAAAGCGTCAGGATTTGATGCATCATCCATCCAAAAATTTAAGTCTCCACAGATAACTAATTCGTTTTTTTCCATGATAACTATCTCAATGAGAGCACCGAATTCTTCAAAAAAAGATACTAGAATTTGTTCTAGGTGGTTTATAGATTGTTACAAAGGATATCCTTCTAGTTTTTGGCGTAAATTTTATTTCTATATATTCAAAGCTTGTTACACTAATTCTTTTCAACATTTTGAGATTTGAGTAACTTTTATGAATAAAGAGTCAGACACCCCCACCAGACCTACCTTCTCTCGGTATGTGAAAGAAGGCATGTGTGGGGGGCGCGTCATTTCAGTGATCTTTGTCTTGTCAAAGTTATTTTGCCATGTTTCAGATATTACTAGTATATCTAAATATTTCTCATTTTTCAATTCTCAAATTTGAACAGTCTTATTACCTACAGATTGTATATTTACATAGCCACAGTTTATGACATCCCTAGTAGCCATGATCAGTATTTTCCGCTAGTCTTTTCAATTCCAAGTCAAAAGCATTGCAGTCTCTAGAATTTCCTGTATGGTCACTTGGTCGGTTTAACTTTGCGCAGTTTATACACTTTGACACTTCCGAATTACACTCGCTGGTGGAGTGTCTCCCTGAACATTGCTTGTAGACTCTATCTTCATTCTTAGACTTGCAATCTTTTTCAAAATGTCCGTACCTCTGACAGTGATAGCAGGTGATCACGTGGTACCTATCACGCATGTTATAGATACCCCATCATAACGAAACTTTGTCTCCATTATCATGAATAGCCCTCCGAACTTCAGGATCACATTTCAGCACATGGTGGGTGGTCGCCCCCCCCCCCAGGCATTTTTCCTCAGGACTACACTTATCTTATCTTCTATATTTTGGATTTGGTGCAGGCAGTGATTTCTTTGAATCAAAGCATTTACTACATTATTTTCATCATTGTATACATTGCTTATCATTATTTTGGGTTTTAGTTTTCCGATTTTTCTCGTTTCGGTGTCAGCCACCAATGTCTGAATTTTATTTGCTGCCTCTTCTCTGATCATATTATTTGCAAAGTTTACAACAACATTTCCATTCGTAGTTGACCTGGCGTTAAGTATAGGAATGTCTTTAAGGTCTTGCTCAACCTCACGTTTTCTTTCAATAATTTTAGTTGTTGTATTGGTTGATTTAATTATCAACAGATTTTTTTCCTTAACTTTGTCAGCAAATGTCGGTTTCTCCAGTTTTGGGTCTATCAATGTTTGAAGTGCTGCTTTAATTGATTCCATATTCATGGCAAGAATGTTGACTTTCTCAGTGAGGTCGGTGATCTGGGTGGAATTTGCTGAGTCTGCGACAAGGTTCGCAAGTTTGTTTTCCAAGTCATCTATTTTCGCATCTTGTTCGTTCAGGGCCAGATTTATCATGTTAGCATCTTCCTTTAATTTTGATATTACTAAATTGGTTTGTTTGGCATCACGTACGCAGTGGACGTATAACCAATCTAGGCTATCCAGGAAAATATCACTGATGGTTGTCACTATGTGCACACATCTCTTATGATAGTTTTTTGCATTCACATGCTATCAATTTTTTTCCGATCTCCATCCGTTTCATTACATTTGAAACAGATATAGTTAGAAGCAGACATGGTGTACTGTTTCTTATCACTTATGTTTCGCCATAAGACTAACCAATATCTTTTCAATGATATTCTAGGCGTGAAACGAAAACCTAAAACATGACTCAGGACATGAATAGCAGAGCTCAACACAACACGTCCACACTCTAGTAAAACCTACTACTGAGTCTTGGGGCTTATATTCAGCTTATTCGTGAATCACAATACAATGAGTGCAATACTGGATGGCGGTCACTTACTTTTCATAAAAAAACAATAATATTGACTACTTCCAGTAACCCCTTAAAAGTGGTGATGGAACACTTTTGTTCCCAAATCTGTCAAATTTTATGTATTGTCTTTTAGTTCTGCCTTATTCTTCTCTTGTAGTGGAGAGAATATTTTCTCCCGTCAAAGTAATAAAGACATACATAAGAGATAGGTTGAAGACCGAATCAGTAAATGGACTGTTATTAAGCAAAGGCAACGGGGGGGGGGGGGGGGCAGTTCATTGCTATCAATGGGAGCCTAGTAATTCGATGATAAACTCTGCCCAAAATGTATTCAAGTAAGGATAAACAGTGAAGCTTATGTAGCTGTAGCCTATAGGCAAACGACGGAAGTTTGTATTTGTTTATTTTTTTAGTATAGGGTTTCATATCATCGTATTGTGCAGTGTTAGTGTACCAGTGCAAATTCAATATATTTTTGTTCATACAAACCATTAATAAATATAATATATTTTGAACATCTAAACCATAATATAAGCTTCGCCCCAAATTTATAGGGTACGTCACTTTACAATCACCATCACCAGGCAGCAGGTAGCAACTTTGCTGTCAGCTGTAAGATGTCTAGCAACGGGGTAAGAATGAAAGAATTTTAATCAATTAAAAATACTTTTCTCGTCCACAACCTCATTAACTAAAACGCATTTTCTAAGAGAATATATATGAGATACATTTTGGATATTAATTGGATACGTTTTTGGATACATTTATATTTTTCCCACTTGCAACACTGGAGTGAGGAGGGGAGAAAATTGTACGCGCAGTACCAATCAAAATAATTCTGTAATATATCGATATATTAACTTTCTATGTGATTTACTATTTAAAAAAGTTATAATTCAAATTCTATTATGAAATTAACGTAAACTATACATTTATCAAAATGGTATATATCTATAAAGCGATTTAATTATTTGTAAATGGGATAACTAATTGTTTGTGTGTATTTTTTTTTTTTTTTGTCACTAAAATCGAGGGTCTAAGCAAGTTGCTCCGAGAGAGAGGAGCAGCCACAAGAAATGAATAGAGGAAATCACAATTGTTTCTGTCAATTATTGACACTTTAAATTCGCTAATTAAGGGATAAAACCAGTTAGATCAAAGCCATAGACGAGGAAGTAAGGAAGAGTGACTGCGTCCTCCTCTGCCCCTTGGGGGGTTTCCGAAGGAACGTCTTCTTGGGCCTCTACCTTTGTAGGGCTGAAAGGTGGTCGAGTGCCTCTCAAAGCCGGGGTTAAATGCAGGTGACTGTGCTACCAGCTGTTGAGGAACCATCTGGAAAGTGGTTTGAGGCTGGGCTACCATTTGAGGCACCGTGGCCATGGCCACGGCCGGAAGATGTGCACGTCTAAGGGGTCTTCTTGCCTTCTTGTTCTTAGGCTGGGGACCTCCATCTGAGGAAGACTTCCTCTTTAAAGACATGCCCCACTATTAGAAAAGGTTCCTATTCTCCGTGGCGGCTTTGGCAATGACTTCTTGGACCACTTCCTGTGGGAAAAGGTCTTTGCCCCAGATACATGATGAAATCAGTTTTCTGGGTTCGTGTTTCAACATTGCTGCGGCGGAACACATGCTCTCTACAGGTCCTCCTTGACCTGACAAAAGCATACAAGTCCTTCACAAGGGTACCCATGTGAGACTTGGCTAAGACCATGTACATGTCTGGGGCGTTATGTAGGCCTGCACACATTTCTAAGCAGTTCTGATGAGACAGGGAGGCGGCAAGTCTTTCTTTCGTCTCCTGTTCCCTTCTCAAGAGATGATCTGGCAACTTTGTAGGGTTAATCGTTGAACTGTTGGCCTGCTATCTGCAGATCCAACTTCGAGACGGAGAAGGTTAGATGTACCTCTTTCCACTTCTCCTCGCAGGTAGGCATAGCTAGAGATAATGGCTTACATTCCTCTAGGATTGGGCAGGGTTTGCCCTCTTCGACAGCTTTAATGACACAGTCGAGGGCTTTCTCCAAAAGGGGAAAGCTCTGGAGGAAGGAGGAATATAGGTTGGATGCCTCTTGCTCAGTGCCGAGACTTTGGAGTTGGTGTATCCGGATCCTTTCAGGGTCTTGGTAAGGATGGCCTGTGCCTTGTCATGTTTGAAGACAATGACTTCCTTTGGTACGGTCTCCTCACGGGATGCAAGTTCATCTCGCAGTCTCACGTAACAATCTGGGTAGGCTGAAAAGCTGGGCCAGAATTCAATATCTTCAAGTGGCTTGGCCCCCAACTTCTCGGAGATGAATAGCTTCCCATTCATCATGGGCATGTACTCCGTATACCTCCAGGGGTTGGTTTCGGAGCAGTGAGGGAGGTCTGATACTTTAAGGGGTTTAGTAGAGCCCCTGAAGTCCCTGGACGCTTCCCTTCTTGTACCTCTCTCTTCGTCTGTTTGATGTCTTGCTTCATCTCCTCTTGTTCCTTCCGGAACACTTCCAACATCTGCTGGATTGACGATAGGAGCGCCTCGCTCCTGTCGACGTACATAGTCGGTTGGGGAGTTGGGGCTGAAGAGGTTGACGGCATAGGTTGATATGCCGTCACGGTCCTCAGTCACCGTCGAAAAGGATGCTTCTTCCTCCGTTAGTGGTTGAACCACGTTTTCTTCAGGGCCTTCTTGCAGTAGGTCCTGTTCAGTGTCGGTAGACACCTCCGACATCCGTTCTTGGTGGATGTCCATCCCTTCAAGTGCCTTGTGAATGTCCACTTCGATCTTCAGTTGGATGAAGGGAGGCTGGACCTGTTCCTGGGGCACTACCGCACTAGGTTGAGCCTTAGGGAACAGAAGGCGCCTAAGAGATTCGTTGGGCAGGTAACGTCCCGGAGAGTTCTTTTGGAACCCTCTTACCCACCTACGAAGGGTTTCCCTTGCTATATCCCTAGCCTCTGTGAAGGCAGGGATGACTTCTCCAAAGCCATTGGTCAGCAAGGTCGAGCAGTTGGAGCAACCCTTCGGGTCCCAGTACCTCAGGGATTCAGATACGATGCAGCAGGGCGCATGAGACCTGCACATTGTATGCCCACTAAAGTCCTTACTCTTGTGGTTGCAGAACACAACTGCACATGTCACCATTGGCTCCTCCTGAAAAGGAAAAGGATTTGATGAGTATTCAATTGTTTATATCATTGATATAAATGCATACATTTAATAGTAATACTTACTATTGTAATTAATAGCTTAGGATAGTAAGCTAGAAAGGAAATAGGAAAGACACATATCTGTGATTCCTCTCCCAGGCAATCACTGAGACCTCCGTCAAAATTAATATTTAGATTCCCTATAAGGGAGAATACAGGGTGGAACGACTCTCGTATGTAGAAATGGGTTAATAAATATTTATACTAACTTCTCCACCTGTAGTATATTAATATTGATCGGTGTTTTTTATGGATCCCGATGATCAAAGGATTCATCTGGGTGTTGAGGGATTACTCAACCTCAACATGGTATGCGGTCCCGACAATTCTTGTACCCTTTACGAGAAGCTAAGGAGACGCCTAACGGCTGTACATTATACAGTTAGCTTCAATAATCCATGTACTGTGTACAGTGGGTTTCAATAATCCCTGTGCACTTCACGGGAAGCAAAAGAGACGTCTAATGGCTGTACATTGTACAGTTGGCTTCATTAATTCATGTACACTTCACGGGAAGCTTAAGGAGACGTCTGGCGGCTGTACATTGTACAGTTGGCTTTAATAATTCCTGTACACTTCACGAAACGCTTAAGGAGACCTCTGATGGCTGTACATTATAGAGTTGGCTTCAATAATTCCTGTACACTTCAGGTGAAGCATAAGGAGACGTCTGATGGCTGTACATTGTACAGTTGACTTCATTGATTCCTGTATAGTTCACAGAAAGCTTAAGGAGACGTCTGACACCTGTACATTGTACAGTTGGCTTCATTAACCCCTGTACACTTCACGAGAAGCTTAAGGAGACGTCTGACAGCTGTACATTGTACAGTTGGCATCAATAATTCCTGCACACTTCACTGGAAGCTTAAGGAAACATCTGACAGCTGTACATTGTACAGTTGGCTTCACTAATTCCTGTACATCTCACAGGAAGCTAAGAAGTCTAACGGCTATATATTGTACACAGGGTTTCAATAATTCTTGTACACTTCACAATAATTTACTCTTTGCACTCCCCAAGATAGATTAGTTCATCAAACGTTCAACTGGGCCCCACAAAGCACTAGAAGAGTTGGAAGACCCAGGCATACATGGTTGAGGACTATGAAGTGTGAAGTAGGAGATGATGAATAGATAACTATTGACTTAAAAGCTCAAGATAGAGATGACTAGCGAACTCTAACCGAGGCCCTTTGCGTCAATAGGCGTAGGAAGAGATGATGATGATTTTGTAAATAAAAGTTTTAATATCACGAGGACAGACATTCTCTCTCTCTCTCTCTCTCTCTCTCTCTCTCTCTCTCTCTCTCTCTCTCTCTTTATGTACATTTTCTTATGGAGAATGTTGCCTGAGAAACATAATTGACAGATGTCTGATTACTCTCCGGAGACACTGTTCTGTTGTTGACTTTGTGATCTTGTGACTCTGGGGTTTCAATATATCGCCGGAGAATTTTTTTTTTTACTTTCAGTATGGCATATGATAGTGATTATCGTTTTCGTCTTTATCATCATCATCGTTTGGATAAACTCACTTATATGATGAAGAGCACGTGATTGGAGATATATATATATATATATATATATATATATATATATATATATATATATATATATATATATATATATATATATATATATTTATATCAAGTTCTAATATTTTAAGTTAAAATACCATTTAAAATGACTCTTTTCTTCACTAGTGAAAGCTTTGTTTGTACGTCGTTTTCAGCATTTCCATAAACCTTTACATTTGTATACATTAAAATCATCAATGACGTTGTCAAACGAAATAATATAGATATTCCTTCTAATCTTTTGATAGACTGTCTTAACTTTACATCCTTTTATCAACAATACAAGATTTCTCATTAAAGCTAAAAATGACTAAATCACAATCTCCACTAATCCGTATAAAATGGCCTGCAAAAGTATCAAGAATGGTGTCATTTTAAATGGTTTTGTCTTTTTTAACCTTTTAAAAATTTTATCTTGTTTTTATAATTATTTTTTTTTAAGAAAATTCAAAGTGTTTTTTTCTAACATACGGAAAATAGTGAGATTTTATATAAATAGTAGTAGAAAGAGGATTTAAGTTTTCAAAAAGAGTCAGGTCAAGTTAAATGATGACTTTTTTCATTATTTGCGAATTTTTGGAGATAGGTTTGAAGGCATTTTTGCGATGGCAGACCCTTTCTTGTAAGGAAACAGTTTTGCTTCCCATTTCTTTTGCAACTCGTACCTCTATAATTTATTTTTGGTTTCTAACAATATTTAGGTTTTTTTTTTTTTTGGGGGGGGGGAGGGACGGGTGAACAAGTCTTTACTTTACTTTTACTTTGATGGATGCTTTTCCGGTCTTATACAGCAGGGGAACCCCACTCGCTACAGGACCTCCACTGTCGTTTTACCATGTTCGTTCACAGTATTTATCTTTTCAAGTCACATATTGTTCATTTACTGTTAAATCGTCACTGTCAAAAGACTCATGAAATAAGAAAGTCTTCAGTTTCCTCTTGAAAGCCTCAATGTCTTCAATCATTCGAATGTTTCGTGGGAGCTTATTATATAGTCTCGGGGCCGCATATTTAAAGGCTCTGGAGCCTAAAGTAGACATAAATCTAGGTTCCAACAGTTTGAAACCATCTGTAACTATTCTCGTGTCGACACGATTTGTTGGCTGCGCAATATGTAGCAATTCTCTTAATTATTTTAAATTCAATTCTCGCTTTAATCGGCAGCCAGTGTAAATCAATTAGTATAGGGGTGATTCTTTCTCTAGGTGGGACACCTTTTGTCAGTCTTGCTCCTCTGTTTATTATGTTTTGTAATTTCTTAAGTTGGACTTTTGGTAAATTATAGTAGATAGAGTTGCAGTAGTCAATCCTAGTAATAACACAGTTTATCACAAGTTTCCTAACAGAATTTTCGTCCAGGTACTTTTTTATAAACGCAACATTTTTTAGATGATAACCAGCACTTTTTATTAAATTATTTATTTGGGCATTTAGAGACAGGTTACAGTCAAGAAATACACCTAAATCTCGAACTTTACTAGATATCGGCACCGAGTCATTATATATGTTCATTTGAATATCACCTAAGTTTCTCACTCTGTTTCTCTTGCCCACCACCAGGAATTCAGTTTTATTCTCTTTTAATTTTAGTTGTTTAAATGTCATCCATTCTCTAACACTATCAAGGATTCGGTTTAGAGTTTCAGTAGTGTCATGTATATCATTTATGGAGAAGTAAATCTGTGTCATCTGCAAATAGTTTAAACTTCACGCCATGCCTTTGTAGCATTTTCGATAGACCAATAGTATAGATGCAGAATAAGATTGGGCCAAGTACACTCCCTGGGGTACCCCTCTGTTTAAGGGTTCATATGATGAATAAGAGTTTCCAATTTTTCACAGTAATTTCTCCCAACCAAGTAGTCTTTTAGGTATTCGAAAGCTTGATCTTCAACGCCGATGGACCATAGATCATTTAGTAGCAGTTCATGCACAACTGTATCAAAAGCAGCACGAGATCGAGCAATATTAAAATACCATATTTATTTTCATCCACCATTTCGAGCATATCATTTACAACAGAGCAGATGGCTGTCTCCGTAGAGTATAGTTTTCTGTAGGCAGATTGGTTGTCAGGCAAAGCTTCTATTACTTGTAAGTGGCTGACTAGTTGTTCAAGAATTACATATTCAAGCACTTTTGAGACAAAGGATAGATTTGAAATAGGTCTATATGAGCTTAATTCCTGGTAGTCCAGTGCATTTTTCAGAACTGGTGTGACTATAGCCATTTTCTCAGATTTAGGAAACTTACATTCATCAATGCTTGCATTTGCTATTCTCATTATTTTGGCTAGACTAGAAAAGTCTCTCTCCAATTACTTCAGATATTGGCATAGGATCGATCGTGCAGTTTGTTTTCTTTGCTCTCTTGATAATTCTGGTGATGTCATCTTGTGTTATGTTGTTAAATCGTATCAATTTTGTCTGTGTGCCTGGTGTATCATTAATCTGATGTTGATTATTTACAAATGATCTGGTTATGTTTTCAATTTTGTTTTTAAAGATTATTAGAAAATTATTTGCTAGTTCCTGGTCACTGTATCCATCAGGTAGCTTCTTTTCTTTTACAGTTCCCATTATACCATTCAGGAGACGATATAACTTATTTATGTCTGTTGCTGCTTCGAGGCAAGGAGATTGGTCCTTTAGGGTTATAGTCTTTTCCATCGGTGGGCACGTGGTATCATATTCACTTTTACTCACTTTATTGTATGTGGTCATAAGACAGTTAGCACACTTGGTTCCTAACAGACGGTGGTCATCATGATCACAGGGAATGTTGATAGCATCATTTATTTTCTTTGTAACTTCTTCAATAAATAAGGTAGGAGAAAAATTTGATTTATGTCTAAAGTTTATTTTCTTTACTAATGCATGTTTCTGTAGAGGTAGAATAAACGTAATAAGTTTGTGTACCGGGGAGATAGTACATTTCTCTTCGACTTTTATATCAGATACAATATTATTCATGTCATCACTTATAATTAAGTTTAGCGTATAACCAGTTAAAGCAGTTATGCAGTCGACATTATTCAATAGTCGATATGATTCTAGTAACTCACTAAATGCCAAAGCGTCAGGATTTGATGCATCATCCATCCAAAAATTTAAGTCTCCACAGATAACTAATTCGTTTTTTTCCATGATAACTATCTCAATGAGAGCACCGAATTCTTCAAAAAAGATACTAGAGTTTGTTCTAGGTGGTTTATAGATTGTTACAAAGGATATCCTTCTAGTTTTTGGCGTAAATCTTATTTCTATATATTCAAAGCTTGTTACACTAATTCTTTTCAACATTTTGAGATTTGAGTAACTTTTATGAATAAAGAGTCCCCACCAGACCTACCTTCTCTCGGTATGTGAAAGAAGGCATGTGTGGGGGGCGCGTCATTTCAGTGATCTTTGTCTTGTCAAAGTTATTTTGCCATGTTTCAGATAATGCTAGTATATCTAAATATTTCTCATTTTTCAATTCTCAAATTTGAACAGTCTTATTACCTACAGATTGTATATTTACATAGCCACAGTTTATGACATCCCTAGTAGCCATGATCAGTATTTTCCGCTAGTCTTTTCAATTCCAAGTCAAAAGCATTGCAGTCTCTAGAATTTCCTGTATGGTCACTTGGTCGTTTTAACTTTGCGCAGTTTATACACTTTGACACTTCCGAATTACACTCGCTGGTGGAGTGTCTCCCTGAACATTGCTTGTAGACTCTATCTTCATTCTTAGACTTGCAATCTTTTTCAAAATGTCCGTACCTCTGACAGTGGTAGCAGGTGATCACGTGGTACCTATCACGCATGTTATAGATACCCCATCATAACGAAACTTTGTCTCCATTATCATGAATAGCCCTCCGAACTTCAGGATCACATTTCAGCACATGGTGGGTGGTCGCCCCCCCCCCCCCCAGGCATTTTTCCTCAGGACTACACTTATCTTATCTTCTATATTTTGGATTTGGTGCAGGCAGTGATTTCTTTGAATCAAAGCATTTACTACATTATCTTCATCATTGTATACATTGCTTATCATTATTTTGGGTTTTAGTTTTCCGATTTTTCTCGTTTCGGTGTCAGCCACCAATGTCTGAATTTTATTTGCTGCCTCTTCTCTGATCATATTATTTGCAAAGTTTACAACAACATTTCCATTCGTAGTTGACCTGGCGTTAAGTATAGGAATGTCTTTAAGGTCTTGCTCAACCTCACGTTTTCTTTCAATAATTTTAGTTGTTGTATTGGTTGATTTAATTATCAACAGATTTTTTTCCTTAACTTTGTCAGCAAATGTCGGTTTCTCCAGTTTTGGGTCTATCAATGTTTGAAGTGCTGCTTTAATTGATTCCATATTCATGGCAAGAATGTTGACTTTCTCAGTGAGGTCGGTGATCTGGGTGGAATTTGCTGAGTCTGCGACAAGGTTCGCAAGTTTGTTTTCCAAGTCATCTATTTTCGCATCTTGTTCGTTCAGGGCCAGATTTATCATGTTAGCATCTTCCTTTAATTTTGATATTACTAAATTGGTTTGTTTGGCATCACGTACGCAGTGGACGTATAACCAATCTAGGCTATCCAGGACAATATCACTGATGGTTGTCACTATGTGCACACATCTCTTATGATATTTTTTGCATTCACATGCTATCAATTTTTTTCCGATCTCCATCCGTTTCATTACATTTGAAACAGATATAGTTAGAAGCAGACATGGTGTACTGTTTCTTATCACTTATGTTTCGCCATAAGACTAACCAATATCTTTTCAATGATATTCTAGGCGTGAAACAAAAAGCTAAAACATGACTCAGGGCATGAATAGCAGAGCTCAACACAACACGTCCACACTCTAGCAAAACCTACTACTGAGTCTTGGGGCTTATATTCAGCTTATTCGTGAATCACAATACAATGAGTGCAATATTGGATGGCGGTCACTTACTTTTCATAAAAGAACAATAATATTGACTACTTCCAGTAACCCCTTAAAAGTGGTGATTGAACACTTTTGTTCCCAAATCTGTCAAATTTTATGTATTGTCTTTTAGTTCTGCCTTATTCTTCTCTTGTAGTGGAGAGAATATTTTCTCCCGTCAAAGTAATAAAGACAGACATAAGAGATAGGTTGAATACCGAATCAGTAAATGGACTGTTATTAAGCAAAGGCAACGGGGGGGGGGGGGGGGGAGTTCATTGCTATCAATGGGAGCCTAGTAATTCGATGATAAACTCTGCCCAAAATGTATTCAAGTAAGGATAAACAGTGAAGCTTATGTAGCTGTAGCCTATAGGCAAACGACGGAAGTTTGTATTTGTTTATTTTTTTAGTATAGGGTTTCATATCATCGTATTGGGCAGTGTTAGTGTACCAGTGCAAATTCAATATATTTTTGTTCATACAAACCATTAATAAATATAATATATTTTGAACATCTAAACCATAATATAAGCTTCGCCCCAAATTTATAGGGTACGTCACTTTACAATCACCATCACCAGGCAGCAGGTAGCAACTTTGCTGTCAGCTGTAAGATGTCTAGCAACGGGGTAAGAATGAAAGAATTTTAATCAATTAAAAATACTTTTCTCATCCACAACCTCATTAACTAAAACGCATTTTCTAAGAGAATATATATGAGATACATTTTGGATATTAATTGGATACGTTTTTGGATACATTTATATTTTTCCCACTTGCAACACTGGAGTGAGGAGGGGAGTACCAGTACCAGTACGATGAGACAGGGAAGTGGGGAATATGGGGAAAGGATAAGTACCCCTGGATACAATCCAGTTTATAGCCCGAGGGCAGGTACCTGGGATGGGAAAGGAGAAGGGAAAAAGGGGGGGAAAATGAAGTACAGGGAAAGAATAAAAGAGAGGGGCAGACCCTCATGCGACATTAGATAGTAGTAGAGTTATTTCGAGACAGGAAGAGACAGGAAGGAATAGGAAAGGTTTTTTGGTTCATGCCAAGCAAAAGGACACCAATCGACTGTCACCATTACGTTGATTGAGTGACTGTCACCATTATGTTGTTTGAGTAGGGTATGATGGTTACTGAAGGTGGTTTTTTTTTTTTTTTTTTTTTTAAGGTGATGAAGTAATGTTTAAATGAAATTACAATTTAATTGCAAAATGAATCTATAATGAAATCAATCAGATGAAATGAATCTGGGCCTAGGAGGATCGCAATTGATCCCAGGCTCCAGTCTCTTCCACCAATAATGGTCACGAGCATGTTCAGTAGTGAGAGTTCTAGTTCGGGTGCAAAGGTCGTCATCGTCTGAAGCAAGTTTGTCCCAGGTTTTCTGGCCAAGCCTGTGAAACCGGACATTAAGAGGCTCCAATTTGGAATGAGCATGTAAATCCCTAATTGTATTGTAATAGGGAGGGCTCTCTTTGTAGGCTCTCCTCAAAGCCCTATTTTGAATTGCCTGCATTTTATTAAGGGAAGTTTTGCTGATTGCTCCAAATATTATGGTGGGGTACTCTAACTGTCGCCTTACTAAAGATTTATATAAACGGAGTTGAGTTTTAGTTGATAAGTATTTAAATCGTAGCAATTTATCAAAAGTTTTTCTAGAAACAGCTATTCTCTCTTTGACGTGTGAAAGTATACCTGATTTCTTAAAGTTACACCCAAGTATTGTGGCCTTTTGTTTGAATGGAATTCTAACACTGTCAACAATGATTTCTACAGGACTGCGAGCTGAAATGGGGAGGAGCTGGAATTTGTTCAAGTTTGTTGTTATTTTCCATTTCTTTTCGTAATTATTTACTTTTTGTATTTCCCTGACTGTTTTAATTTGCAGCACGCGTTTGTTCTTATTAGGAATAGATATTACCTGGGTGTGTTCATCTGCAAACATGATTTGCAGACAACCAGGAGCAGGAGGAGGGGTGTCTCTGATATAAAAATTGTAAAGTGAAGGAGAGAGAACACTGCCCTGAGGAACACCAGATAGTAGTGGAAACTCTGGTCCAATATATTCTTTAATCTTGATCATGGCCACTCGATTATCAAGAAAGTTACACAATAGCCTAGTAGCTAGATTTGGGAGTTGCGCTTCTATTAACTTGTATTTAAGGCCCTCGTGCCATACCTTATCAAAAGCTCGGCTGACATCCCTAGATATTAGGTTACAACGACCCCCAAGATTTGACTTGACCGCAATGTATTCGTAAAGACGAGCTAATGCAAGTTGGGTCCCTTTACCCCTTGTAAATCCGTATTGATTGTTATTGTTAAGTAAATTTTCCTCAAGGAAATCCTCCAATCTTTCTTTAATAATTTTCTCAAGTATCTTGAGGGGAGAAAATTGTACGCGCAGTACCAATCAAAATAATTTTGTAATATATCGATATATTAACTTTCTATGTGATTTACTATTTAAAAAAGTTATAATTCGAATTCTATTATGAAATTAACGTAAACTATACATTTATCAAAATGGTATATATCTATAAAGGGATTTAATTATTTGTAAATGGGATAACTAATTGTTTGTGTGTATTTTTTTTTTTTTTGTCACTAAAATCGAGGGTCTAAGCAAGTTGCTCCGAGAGAGAGGAGCAGCCACAAGAAATGAATAGAGGAAATCACAATTGTTTCTGTCAATTATTGACACTTTAAATTCGCTAATTAAGGGATAAAACCAGTTAGATCAAAGCCATAGACGAGGAAGTAAGGAAGAGTGACTGCGTCCTCCTCTGCCCCTTGGGGGGTTTCTGAAGGAACCTCTTCTTGGGCCTCTACCTTTGTAGGGCTGAAAGGTGGTCGAGTGCCTCTCAAAGCCGGGGTTAAATGCAGGTGACTGTGCTACCAGCTGTTGAGGGACCATCTGGAAAGTGGTTTGAGGCTGGGCTACCATTTGAGGCACCGTGGCCATGGTCACGGCCGGAAGATGTGCAGGTCTAAGGGGTCTTCTTGCCTTCTTGTTCCTAAGGCTGGAGACCTCCATCTGAGGAAGACTTCCTCTTTCAAGACATGCCCTACTTTTGGAAAAGGTTCCTATTCTCCGTGGCGGCTTTGGCAATGACTTCTTGGACCACTTGCTGTGGGAAAAGGTCTTTGCCCCAGATAGATGATGAAATCAGTTTTCTGGGTTCGTGTTTCACCATTGCTGCGGCGGAACACATGCTCTCTACAGGTCCTCCTTGACCTGACAAAAGCATACAAGTCCTTCACAAGGGTACCCATGTGAGACTTGGCTAAGACCATGTACATGTCTGGGGCGTTATGTAGGCCTGCACACATTTCCAAGCAGTTCTGATGAGACAGGGAGGCGGCAAGTCTTTCTTTCGTCTCCTGTTCCCTTCTCAAGAGATGATCTGGCAACTTTGGAAGGTTCTCGTTGAACTGTTGGCCTGCTATCTGCAGATCCAACTTCGAGACGGAGAAGGTTAGATGTACCTCTTTCCACTTCTCCTCGCAGGTAGGCATAGCTAGAGATAATGGCTTACATTCCTCTAGGATTGGGCAGGGTTTGTCCTCTTCGACTGCTTCAATGACACAGTCGAGGGCTTTCTCCGAAAAGGGGAAAGCTCTGGAGGAAGGAGGAATATAGATTGGATGCCTCTTGCTCAGTGCCGAGACTTTGGAGTTGGTGTATCCAGATCCTTTCAGGATCTTGGTAAGGATGGCCTGTGCCTTGTCATGTTCGAAGACAATGACTTCCTTTGGTACGGTCTCCTCACGGGATGCAAGTTCATCTCGCAGTCCCACGTAACAATCTGGGTAGGCTGAAAAGCTGGGCCAGAATTCAATATCTTCAACTGGCTTGGCCCCAAACTTTTCGAAGATGAATAGGTTCCCATTCATCATGGGCATGTACTCCGTATACCTCCAGGGGTTGGTTTCGGAGCATTGAGGGAGGTCTGATACTTTAAGGGGTTTAGTAGAGCCCCTGGAAGTCCCAGGGCACTTCCCTTCTTGTACCTCTCTCTTCGTCTGTTTGATATCTTGCTTCATCTCCTCTTGTTCCTTCCGGAACACTTCCAACATCTGCTGGATTGACGATAGGAGCGCCTCGCTCCTGTCGACCTATATAGCCGGTTGGGGAGTTGGGGCGGAAGAGGTTGACGGCATAGGTTGATATGCCGTCACGGTCCTCAGTCACCGTCGAAAAGGATCCTTTTTCCTCCGTTAGTGGTTGAACCACGTTTTCTTCAGGGCCTTCTTGCAGTAAGTCCTGTTCAGTGTCGGTAGACACCTCCGACATCCGTTCTTGGTGGATGTCCATGCCTTCAAGTGCCTTGTGGATGTCTGCGTCAATCTTCAGTTGGATGAAGGGAGGCTGGACCTGTTCCTGGGGCACTACCGCACTAGGTTGAGCCTTAGGGAACAGAAGGCGCCTAAGAGATTCGTTGGGCAGGTAACGTCCCGGAGAGTTCTTTTGGAACCCTCTTACCCACCTACGAAGGGTTTCCCTTGCTATATCCCTAGCCTCTGTGGAGGCAGGGATGGCTTCTCCAAAGCCATTGGTCAGCAAGGTCAAGCAGTTGGAGCAACCCTTCGGGTCCCAGTACCTCAGGGATTCAGATACGATGCAGCAGGGGGCATGAGACCTGCACATTGTATGCCCACTAAAGTCCTTACTCTTGTGGTTGCAGAACACAACTGCACATGTTACCATTGGCTCCTGTAAAGGAAAAGGATTTGATGAGTATTCAGTTGTTTATATCATTGATATAAATGCATACATTTAATAGAAATACTTACTATTGTAATTAATAGCTTAGGATAGTAAGCTAGAAAGGAAATAGGAAAGACACATATCTGTGATTCCTCTCCCAGGTAATCACTGAGACCTCCGTCAATATTAATATTTAGATTCCCTACAAGGGAGAATACAGGGTGGAACGACTCTCGTATGTAGAAATGGGTTAATAAATATTTATACTAACTTCACCACCTGTAGTATATTAATATTGATCGGTGTTTTATATGGGTCCCGATGATCAAAGGATTCATCTGGGTGTTGAGGGATTACTCAACCTCAACATGGTATGCGGTCCCAACAATTCCTGTACCCTTTACGAGAAGCTAAGGAGACGTCTAACAGCTGTACATTGTACAGTTGGCATCAATAATTCCTGTACACTTCACAGGAAGCTAAGGAGACGTCTCATGGCAGTATATTGTACAGTTGGCTTCAATAATCCCTGTACATTGTACAGTGGGTTTCAATAATCCCTGTGCACTTCACGGGAAGCTAAAGAGACGTCTAATGGCTATACATTGTATAGTTGGCTTCATTAATTCCGGTACACTTCACGGGAAGCTTAAGGAGACGTCTGGCGGCTGTACATTGTACAGTTGGCTTTAATAATTCATGTACACTTCACAGAAAGCTAAGACGTCGTCTACAGCTGTATATTGTACAGTTTTCTTTAATAATTCCTGTACACTTCACGAAAAGCTTAAGGAGACCTCTGATGGCTGTACATTATACAGTTGGCTTCAATAATTCCTGTACACATCAGGTGAAGCATAAGGAGACGTCTGATGGCTGTACATTGTACAGTTGACTTCATTGATTCCTGTATAGTTCACGGGAAGCTTAAGGAGACGTCTGACACCTGTACATTGTACAGTTGGCTTCATTAACCCCTGTACACTTCACGAGAAGCTTAAGGAGACGTCTGACAGCTGTACATTGTACAGTTGGCATCAATAATTCCTGCACACTTCACGGGAAGCTTAAGGAGACATCTGACAGCTGTACATTGTACAGTTGGCTTCACTAATTCTTGTACATCTCACAGGAAGCTAAGAAGTCTAACGGCTATATATTGTACACAGGGTTTCAATAATTCTTGTACACTTCACAATAATTTACTCTTTGCACTCCCCAAGAGAGATTAGTTCACCAAACGTTCAACTGGGCCCCACAAAGCACTAGAAGAGTTGGAAGACCCAGGCATACATGATTGAGGACTATGAAGTGTGAAGTAGGAGATGATGAATAGATAACTATTGATTTAAAAGCTCAAGATAGAGATAGCTAGCGAAATCTAACCGAGGCTCTTTGCGTCAATAGGCGTAGGAAGAGATGATGATGATTTTGATAATAATAGTTTTAATATCACGAGGACAGACTCTCTCTCTCTCTCTCTCTCTCTCTCTCTCTCTCTCTCTCTCTCTCTCTCTCTGTACGTATTCCTATGGAGAATGTTGCCTGAGAAACATAATTGACAGATGTCTGATTACTCTCCGGAGACACTGTTCTGTTGTTGACTTTGTGACTTTGTGACTCTGGGGTTTCAATATATCGCCGGAGAACTTTTTTTGTTTTTCTTTTACTTTCCTTATCATCATCGTTTGGATAAACTCCCTTATATGATGAAGATTACGTGATTGATATATATATATATATATATATATATATATATATATATATATATATATATATATATATATATATATATATATATATATATATATATATATATATATATATATCAAGTTCTAATATTTCAAGTTAAAATACCATTTAAAATTACTCTTTTCTTCACTGGCGAAAGCTTTGTTTGTACGTTTGTACGTCGTTTTCATCATTTCCACAAACCTTTACATTTGTATACATTAAAATCATGAATGGCGTTGTCAAGCTAAATAATATAGATATTCCTTCTAATCTTTTGATAGACTGTCTTAACTTTACATCATTTTATCAACAATACAAGATTTCTCATTAAAGCTAAAAATGACTAATTCACAATCTCCACTAATCCGTATAAAATAGCCTGCTAAAGTATCAAGAATGGTGTCATTTTATATGGTTTTATCTTTTTTAACCTTTTAAGAATTTTATCTTGTTTTTATAATTATTTTTTTAAGAAAATTCAAAGTGTTTTTTCTAACATACGGAAAATATTGAGATTTTACATAAATAGTGGTAGAAAGAGGATTTAAGTTTTCAAAAAGAGTCAGGTCAATCTAAATGATGACACTTCATTATTTTGATTTTTTTAAGATAGGTTTGAAGGCATTTTTGCGATGGCAGACCCTTTCTGCCAATAAGAATAAGGATAGGCAAGTGGGGAATATGAGGAAAGGAAGAGTACACTTGGATACCATCCAGTTTATAGCCCGAAGGCAGGTACTCGGGATGGGAAAGAATAAGGAAAAAGGCAGAAAGAGAAGTACAGGAGAAGAATAAAAGAGGGGCATCTTGCGATGTTAGGGACTTTTATCCAATTATTGATAACATATCAATAAGGTCTGCCCCTCTCTTTTATTCTTCTCCTGTACTTCTCTTTCTCCCTTATTCCTCATTCTTTCCCATCCCGAGTACCTACCTTATGGCTATAAACTGGATTGTATCCAGGGGCACTCGTCCTTTCCCCATATTCCCCACTTCCCTATCCTTATCCTTATTAACAGCAAGGGGTCTGCCATTGCATAAGTGTCTTAAAAGCTATTTTCACAAAACTTCTTAAAAGAGGTTTAAAATTTTCATTATTCTGACCTCAACACTGAAGACTGGGGCAGTCTTCTGTAGCATATGCATATTTAGGTTTGGGGGGGGGGAGGGAGGAGTGTACACATCTTTACTCTACATTTACTTTGATGGCTGCTTTTCCGGTCTCTTATATGTGGGCGAATTGACTCTTATATGTGGGCAAATTGACTCTTATTTGTGGGCAAATTGACTTGTGGGCGAAATGACTTGTGGGCGAATTGACTTGTGGGCGAAATGACCGTAATTTGTATATTTAGGTTTGGGGAGGTGGGAGGGAGGAGTGAACACGTCTTTACTTTACTTTACTTTTACTTTGATGGATGCTTTTCCGGTCTTATACAGCAGGGGAACCCCACTCGCTACAGGACCTCCACTGTCGTTTTACCATGTTCGTTCACAGTATTTATCTTTTCAAGTCACATATTGTTCATTTACTGTTAAATCGTCACTGTCAAAAGACTCATGAAATAAGAAAGTCTTCAGTTTCCTCTTGAAAGCCACAATATCTTCAATCATTCGAATGTTTCGTGGGAGCTTATTATATAACCTCGGGGCCGCATATTTAAAGGCTCTGGAGCCTAAAGTAGACATAAATCTAGGTTCCAACAGTTTGAAACCATCTGTAACTATTCTCGTGTCGACACGATTTGTTGGCTGCGCAATATGTAGCAATTCTCTTAAGTATTTTAAATTCAATTTTCGCTTTAATCGGCAGCCAGTGTAAATCAATTGGTATAGGGGTGATCCTTTCTCTAGGTGGGACACCTTTTATCAGTCTTGCTCCTCGGTTTATTATGTTTGGTAATTTCTTAAGTTGGACTTTTGGTAAATTATAGTAGATAGAGTTGCAGTAGTCAATCCTAGTAATAACACAGTTTATCACAAGTTTCCTAACAGAATTTTCGTCCAGGTACTTTTTTATAAACGCAATATTTTTTAGATGATAACCAGCACTTTTTATTACATTATTTATTTGGGCATTTAGAGACAGGTTACAGTCAAGAAATACACCTAAATCTCGAACTTTACTAGATATCGGCACCGAGTCATTATTTATGTTCATTTGAATATCACCTAAGTTTCTCACACTGTTTCTCTTGCCCACCACCAGGAATTCAGTTTTATTCTCTTTTAATTTTAGTTGTACCCTGGATAGGTACGGTCCTCGGACACCCCTTTAAGGGTATACTCGGACGCGAACGACCCCGACGCCAAAAAAAATTCTTGAAAAATCAGTTTTTGCAGTAACCTCCTTTTTTCTTTTGCCAAAAAAAACTTCAATGAATGCTTAAAACAACTATAAAGATAAATACTACTCATCTGCAGAAAAACTATTTATTATAAATATTTTAAAAAATTAAGTAGAAAAAAAAAAAGACCTGACATAAAAATTCATAAAAAAAAAGTTTATACATATATACACAAATCCTTTTAGGAATTGATTCTTGAATGTTTAGGACACATCTTGATGTATTTTGGATGAAGTCAGACCCATGGAGGTGAAGATCTGAAATGAGAAAAAAAGGGTAACTTTTTTTGGCCAAAAAAAATTGTCCAAATTTCATGAATTTTTTTGGGTACCCAAATGAAATAGGAAGTGGCTAATTTTTTTAGGGAATAAACATATGTTATCCTAAAATAGAAATATGTAAAAAAATCTTCATTATTTTGTAAATTACATTTATATCAGGGGCCATATCTAAAGGTAATTTTTTGAGTACTTGGAAATTTCGTAAAAAAATACATATATTTAATATATAATATGATATTTATGCAGGTAAAAATATACCAAAATATCACAAATTCTATAGGGAACAAGAATATATATAGATAGGGCAGCTTACGCTTCGGATATGTCCACAAAATGGCCGCCAACCACACTGACTCAGACTCCCTAATCTGCCACTTGAAATGTAGGAAGGGTATGTCAATTTCAAGGTGTTATTTACTAATCTAATTATTATTGGATATGCATAAAAATTGTATGGTGGGTTGCTGGATAATTGTCGATTATTTTACGACTATAAAATTAAAATTCTGACCCAAAAAATTTTTTTTGAAGGGAAATAAAATCGAAAAAAAAATGTAAAACAATATTTTAGCTAAAAAAATTTGATGATATTCAATCAAAAAAAAGTAAACAAAATTTTCCGACAAATAAACATCTAGAGGAATCATTACTCTGTGATAGTTCCTTAGTACGTAGTAATTTTGAAAGAATTGGGAAAAAACGAAAAAATGGCAATCACTGGAAAATCGAACACATACCTATATATACGCCATATCTGGCTAAAAAAAAGATAGGCATGGGTAGCCAGATCATCTAGAAACACTTTCCAACACTATAAAAAAATAAGTTTTGCGACACTACTTGCCAATTCCTTACGGTAACATGACTAAGCAAAAAAATGCAAAACAAATAAAAAGGGGCACTCGTGGAAAAATGGCCATTCTAATATACGGCATTTCAGAAAAAAAAAATTTCAGCCATGTGCTAGGCAAACCATCAAGGCATATTTTCCGACAAATAAACATATAAATGAATCATTACTCTGTGATAGTTCCTTAGTACGTAGTAATTTTGAAAGAAATGGGAAAAAACGAACAAATGGCAATCACAGGAAAATCGAACACATACTTATATATACGCCATATCTGGCTAAAAAAAAATAGGCATGGGTAGCCAGATCATCTAGAAACACTTTCCAACACTATAAAAATATAAGTTTTGCGACACTACTTGCCAATTCCTTACGGTAACATGACTAAGCAAAAAAATGCAAAACAAATAAAAAGGGGCACTCGCGGAAAAATGCCCAACATTCTAATATACGGCATCTCAGATAAAAAAAAAAGACATGCACGTGTTAGCCCAACCATCAAGGCACACTTTCTAACACATAAACATGAAAAAAAAAATCAATAATATACGGCAATTCCTTACTACGTAGTAAATTTTTACAAATATTGAAAAAAAACAGAAATTGGCAACCGCAGTTAAATACCCAATATACCAATAACTACGTCGTATCTGACAAAAACAAAATCACACATGGGTAGCCAGATCATCTAGACACACTTTCCAACATTGAAAAAGCAAAAGTTTTACGACACTATTTCGCAATATCTTACGGAAAAATGACTTGGCAAAAAAATTAAAAAAAATTAAAAAGGGACACTCGCGGTAAAATGCCCGACATTCTAATATACGACATCTCAGATAAAAAAAAAGACATGCACGTGTTAGCCCAACCATCAAGGCACACTTTCTAACACATAAACATGAAAAAAAAATGAATAATATACGGCAATTCCTTACTACGTAGTAATTTTTACAAATATTGAAAAAAAAACAGAAATTGGTAACCGCAGTTAAATACCCAATATACCAATAACTACGTCGTATCTGACAAAAACAAAGTCATGCATGGGTAGCCAGATCATCTAGACACACTTTCCAACACTAAACAAGCAAAAGTTTTACGACACTATTTGGCAATATCTTACGGAAAAATGACTTGGCAAAAAAATGAAAAAAAAGGAAAAAGGGGCACTCGCGGTAAAATGGTCCTCGTGGTGATGAACGACATTTTAACTAAAAAAAAAAACATGCACATGGTAGCCAAACAATCCACCAAGACTTTCCACAACTGATAACCTATACAAGTTGCACCATTCTACGACAATTTCATAATACGTAATAACTTTGATAATTATGCAAACTACCTCAGAAGGGTAAACTCGGACGCGAACGACCCCGACGCGTCTCAGAAATCGGGGAAGGAGTACAGCTACAGCAATGCACATCTGGACACTACTAGAGCGTGTAGGGGAGACACCTCCTGCAGGTCGATCACCCACAAATTCAGTCACAGGGGTGAGTCACGTGAGAAAAACCTGTTTTTTTTTGACGCTCGGGGTCGCAAACGACCCACCGTACCTATCCAGGGTTAAATGTCATCCATTCTCTAACACTATCAAGGATTCGGTTTAGAGTTTCAGTAGTGTCATGTATATCATTTATGGAGAAGTAAATCTGTGTGTCATCTGCAAATAGTTTAAACTTCACGCCATGCCTTTGTAGCATTTTCGATAGACCAATAGTATAGATGCAGAATAAGATTGGGCCAAGTACACTCCCTGGGGTACCCCTCTGTTTAAGGGTTCATATGATGAATAAGAGTTTCCAATTTTTACACAGTAATTTCTCCCAACCAAGTAGTCTTTTAGGTATTCGAAAGCTTGATCTTCAACGCCGATGGACCGTAGATCATTTAGAAGCAGTTCATGCACAACTGTATCAAAAGTAGCACGAGATCGAGCAATATTAAAATACCATATTCATTTTCATCCATCATTTCGAGCATATCATTTACAACAGAGCAGATGGCTGTCTCCGTAGAGTATAGTTTTCTGTAGGCAGATTGGTTGTCAGGCAAAGCTTCTATTACTTGTAAGTGGCTGACTAGTTGTTCAAGAATTACATATTCAAGCACTTTTGAGACAAAGGATAGATTTGAAATAGGTCTATATGAGCTTAATTCCTGGTAGTCCAGTGCATTTTTTCAGAACTGGTGTGACTATAGCCATTTTCTCAGATTTAGGAAACTTACATTCATCAATGCTTGCATCTGCTATTCTCATTATTTCGGTTAGACTAGAATAGTCTCTCTCCAATTACTTCAGATATTGGCATAGGATCGATCGTGCAGTTTGTTTTCTTTGCTCACTTGATAATTCTGGTGATGTCATCTTGTGTTATGTTGTTAAATCGTATCAATTTTGTCTGTGTGCCTGGTGTATCATTAATCTGATGTTGATTATTTACAAATGATCTGGTTATGTTTTCAATTTTGTTTTTAAAGATTATTAGAAAATTATTTGCTAGTTCCTGGTCACTGTATCCATCAGGTAGCTTCTTTTCTTTTACATTTCCCATTATACCATTCAGGAGACGATATAACTTATTTATGTCTGTTGCTGCTTCGAGGCAAGGAGATTGGTCCTTTAGGGTTATAATCTTTTCCATCGGTGGGCACGTGGTATCATATTCACTTTTACTCACTTTATTGTATGTGGTCATAAGACAGTTAGCACACTTGGTTCCTAACAGACGGTGGTCATCATGATCACAGGGAATGTTGATAGCATCATTTATTTTCTTTGTAACTTCTTCAATAAATAAGGTAGGAGAAAAATTTGATTTATGTCTAAAGTTTATTTTCTTTACTAATGCATGTTTCTGTAGAGGTAGAATAAACGTAATAAGTTTGTGTACCGGGGAAATAGTACATTTCTCTTCAACTTTTATATCAGATACAATATTATTCATGTCATCACTTATAATTAAGTTTAGCGTATAACCAGTTAAAGTAGTTATGCAGTCGACATTATTCAATAGTCGATATGATTCTAGTAACTCACTAAATGCCAAAGCGTCAGGATTTGATGCATCATCCATCCAAAAATTTAAGTCTCCACAGATAACTAATTCGTTTTTTTCCATGATAACTATCTCAATGAGAGCACCGAATTCTTCAAAAAAGATACTAGTGTTTGTTCTAGGTGGTTTATAGATTGTTACAAAGGATATCCTTCTAGTTTTTGGCGTAAATTTTATTTCTATATATTCAAAGCTTGTTACACTAATTCTTTTCAACATTTTGAGATTTGAGTAACTTTTATGAATAAAGAGTCCCCACCAGACCTACCTTCTCTCGGTATGTGAAAGAAGGCATGTGTGGGGGGCGCGTCATTTCAGTGATCTTTGTCTTGTCAAAGTTATTTTGCCATGTTTCAGATAATGCTAGTATATCTAAATATTTCTCATTTTTCAATTCTCAAATTTGAACAGTCTTATCACCTACAGATTGTATATTTACATAGCCACAGTTTATGACATCCCTAGTAGCCATGATCAGTATTTTCCGCTAGTCTTTTCAATTCCAAGTCAAAAGCATTGCAGTCTCTAGAATTTCCTGTATGGTCACTTGGTCGGTTTAACTTTGCGCAGTTTATACACTTTGACACTTCCGAATTACACTCGCTGGTGGAGTGTCTCCCTGAACATTGCTTGTAGACTCTATCTTCATTCTTAGACTTGCAATCTTTTTCAAAATGTCCGTACCTCTGACAGTGGTAGCAGGTGATCACGTGGTACCTATCACACATGTTATAGATACCCCATCATAACGAAACTTTGTCTCCATTATCATGAATAGCCCTCCGAACTTCAGGATCACATTTCAGCACATGGTGGATGGTCCGCACCCCCCCCCCACCCCCTCCCGAGGCATTTTTCTTCAGGACTACACTTATCTTATCTTCTATATTTTGGATTTGGTGCAGGCAGTGATTTCTTTGAATCAAACCATTTACTACATCATCTTCATCATTGTATACATTGCTTATCATTATTTTGGGTTTTAGTTTTCCGATTTTTCTCGTTTCGGTGTCAGCCACCAATGTCTGAATTTTATTTGCTGCCTCTTCTCTGATCATATTATTTGCAAAGTTTACAACAACATTTCCATTCGTAGTTGACCTGGCGTTAAGTATAGGAATGTCTTTAAGGTCTTGCTCAACCTCACGTTTTCTTTCAATAATTTTAGTTGTTGTATTGGTTGATTTAATTATCAACAGATTTTTTTCCTTAACTTTGTCAGCAAATGTCGGTTTCTTCGGTTTTGGGTCTATCAATGTTTGAAGTGCTGCTTTAATTGATTCCATATTCATGGCAAGAATGTTGACTTTCTCAGTGAGGTCGGTGATCTGGGTGGAATTTGCCGAGTCTGCGACAAGGTTCGCAAGTTTGTTTTCCAAGTCATCTATTTTCGCATCTTGTTCGTTCAGGGCCAGATTTCTCATGTTAGCATCTTCCTTTAATTTTGATATTACTAAATTGTTTTGTTTGGCATCACGTACGCAGTGGACGTATAACCAATCTAGGCTATCCCGGACAATATCACTGATGGTTGTCACTATGTGCACACATCTCTTATGATAGTTTTTTGCATTCACATGCTATCCATTTTTTTCCGATCTCCATCCGTTTCATTACATTTGAAACAGATATAGTTAGAAGCAGACATGGTGTACTGTTTCTTATCACTTATGTTTCGCCATAAGACTAACCAATATCTTTTCAATAATATTCTAGGCGAGAAACAAAAAGCTAAAACATGACTCAGGGCATGAATAGCAGAGCTCAACACAACACGTCCACACTCTAGCAAAACCTACTACTGAGTCTTGGGGCTTATATTCAGCTTATTCGTGAATCACAATACAATGAGTGCAATATTGGATGGCGGTCACTTACTTTTCATAAAAGAACAATAATATTGACCACTTCCAATAACCCCTTAAAAGTGGTGATGGAACACTTTTGTTCCCATATCTGTCAAAATTTATGTATTGTCTTTTAGTTCTGCCTTATTCTTCTCTTGTAGTGGAGAGAATATTTTCTCCCGTCAAAGTAATAAAGACATACATAAGAGATAGGTTGAATACCAAATCAGTAAATGGACTGTTATTAAGCAAAGGCAACAGGGGGGGGGGGGGGTGGCAGTTCATTGCTATCAATGGGAGCCTAGTAATTCGATGATAAACTCTGCCCAAAATGTATTCAAGTAAGGATAAACAGTGAAGCGTATGTAGCTGTAACCTATAGGCAAACGACGGAAGTTTGTATTTGTTTATTTTTTTAGTATAGGGTTTCATATCATCGTATTGTGCAGTGTTAGTGTACCAGTGCAAATTCAATATATTTTTGTTCATACAAACCATTAGTAAATATAATATATTTTGAACATCTAAACCATAATATAAGCTTCGCCCCAAATTTATAGGGTACGTCACTTTACAATCACCATCACCAGGCAGCAGGTAGCAACTTTGCTGTCAGCTGTAAGATGTCTAGCAACGGGGTAAGAATGAAAGAATTTTAATCAATTAAAAATACTTTTCTCATCCACAACCTCATTAACTAAAACGCATTTTCTAAGAGAATATATATGAGATACATTTTGGATATTAATTGGATACGTTTTTGGATACATTTATATTTTTCCCACTTGCAACACTGGAGTGAGGAGGGGAGTACCAGTACCAGTACGATGAGGACAGGGAAGTGGGGAATATGGGGAAAGGATAAGTACCCCTGGATACAATCCAGTTTATAGCCCGAGGGCAGGTACCTGGGATGGGAAAGGAGAAGGGAAAAAGGGGGGGAAAATGAAGTACAGGGAAAGATTAAAAGAAAGGGGCAGACCCTCATGCGACATTAGATAGTAGTAGAGTTATTTCGAGACAGGAAGAGACAGGAAGGAATAGGAAAGGTTTTTTGGTTCATGCCAAGCAAAAGGACACCAATCGACTGTCACCATTACGTTGATTGAGTGACTGTCACCATTATGTTGTTTGAGTAGGGTATGCTGGTTAATGAAGGTGGTTTTTTTTTTTTTTTTTTTTTTTTTTTTAGGTGATGAAGTAATGTTTAAATGAAATTACAATTTAATTGCAAAATGAATCTATAATGAAATCAATCAGATGAAATGAATCTGGGCCTAGGAGGATCGCAATTGATCCCAGGCTCCAGTCTCTTCCACCAATAATGGTCACGAGCATGTTCAGTAGTGAGAGTTCTAGTTCGGGTGCAAAGGTCGTCATCGTCTGAAGCAAGTTTGTCCCAGGTTTTCTGGCCAAGCCTGTGAAACCGGACATTAAGAGGCTCCAATTTGGAATGAGCATGTAAATCCCTAATTGTATTGTAATAGGGAGGGCTCTCTTTGTAGGCTCTCCTCAAAGCCCTATTTTGAATTGCCTGCATTTTATTAAGGGAAGTTTTGCTGATTGCTCCAAATATTATGGTGGGGTACTCTAACTGTCGCCTTACTAAAGATTTATATAAACGGAGTTGAGTTTTAGTTGATAAGTATTTAAATTGTAGCAATTTATCAAAAGTTTTTCTAGAAACAGCTATTCTCTCTTTGACGTGTGAAAGTATACCTGATTTCTTAAAGTTACACCCAAGTATTGTGGCCTTTTGTTTGAATGGAATTCTAACATTGTCAACAATGATTTCTGCAGGACTGCGAGCTGAAATGGGGAGGAGCTGGAATTTGTTCAAGTTTGTTGTTATTTTCCATTTCTTTTCGTAATTATTTACTTTTTGTATTTCCCTGACTGTTTTAATTTGCAGCACGCGTTTGTTCTTATTAGGAATAGATATTACCTGGGTGTGTTCATCTGCAAACATGATTTGCAGACAACCAGGAGCAGGAGGAGGGGTGTCTCTGATATAAAAATTGTAAAGTGAAGGAGAGAGAACACTGCCCTGAGGAACACCAGATAGTAGTGGAAACTCTGGTCCAATATATTCTTTAATCTTGATCATGGCCACTCGATTATCAAGAAAGTTACACAATAGCCTAGTAGCTAGATTTGGGAGTTGCGCTTCTATTAACTTGTATTTAAGGCCCTCGTGCCATACCTTATCAAAAGCTCGGCTGACATCCCTAGATATTAGGTTACAACGACCCCCAAGATTTGACTTGACCGCAATGTATTCGTAAAGACGAGCTAATGCAAGTTGGGTCCCTTTACCCCTTTGTAAATCCGTATTGATTGTTATTGTTAAGTAAATTTTCCTCAAGGAAATCCTCCAATCTTTCTTTAATAATTTTCTCAAGTATCTTGAGGGGAGAAAATTGTACGCGCAGTACCAATCAAAATAATTTTGTAATATATCGATATATTAACTTTCTATGTGATTTACTATTTAAAAAAGTTATAATTCGAATTCTATTATGAAATTAACGTAAACTATACATTTATCAAAATGGTATATATCTATAAAGGGATTTAATTATTTGTAAATTGTTTGTGTGTATTTTTTTTTTTTTGTCACTAAAATCGAGGGTCTAAGCAAGTTGCTCCAAGAGAGAGGAGCAGCCACAAGAAATGAATAGAGGAAATCACAATTGTTTCTGTCAATTATTGACACTTTAAATTCGCTAATTAAGGGATAAAACCAGTTAGATCAAAGCCATAGACGAGGAAGTAAGGAAGAGTGACTGCGTCCTCCTCTGCCCCTTGGGGGGTTTCTGAAGGAACCTCTTCTTGGGCCTCTACCTTTGTAGGGCTGAAAGGTGGTCGAGTGCCTCTCAAAGCCGGGGTTAAATGCAGGTGACTGTGCTACCAGCTGTTGAGGGACCATCTGGAAAGTGGTTTGAGGCTGGGCTACCATTTGAGGCACCGTGGCCATGGTCACGGCCGGAAGATGTGCAGGTCTAAGGGGTCTTCTTGCCTTCTTGTTCCTAAGGCTGGAGACCTCCATCTGAGGAAGACTTCCTCTTTCAAGACATGCCCTACTTTTGGAAAAGGTTCCTATTCTCCGTGGCGGCTTTGGCAATGACTTCTTGGACCACTTGCTGTGGGAAAAGGTCTTTGCCCCAGATAGATGATGAAATCAGTTTTCTGGGTTCGTGTTTCACCATTGCTGCGGCGGAACACATGCTCTCTACAGGTCCTCCTTGACCTGACAAAAGCATACAAGTCCTTCACAAGGGTACCCATGTGAGACTTGGCTAAGACCATGTACATGTCTGGGGCGTTATGTAGGCCTGCACACATTTCCAAGCAGTTCTGATGAGACAGGGAGGCGGCAAGTCTTTCTTTCGTCTCCTGTTCCCTTCTCAAGAGATGATCTGGCAACTTTGGAAGGTTCTCGTTGAACTGTTGGCCTGCTATCTGCAGATCCAACTTCGAGACGGAGAAGGTTAGATGTACCTCTTTCCACTTCTCCTCGCAGGTAGGCATAGCTAGAGATAATGGCTTACATTCCTCTAGGATTGGGCAGGGTTTGTCCTCTTCGACTGCTTCAATGACACAGTCGAGGGCTTTCTCCGAAAAGGGGAAAGCTCTGGAGGAAGGAGGAATATAGATTGGATGCCTCTTGCTCAGTGCCGAGACTTTGGAGTTGGTGTATCCAGATCCTTTCAGGATCTTGGTAAGGATGGCCTGTGCCTTGTCATGTTCGAAGACAATGACTTCCTTTGGTACGGTCTCCTCACGGGATGCAAGTTCATCTCGCAGTCCCACGTAACAATCTGGGTAGGCTGAAAAGCTGGGCCAGAATTCAATATCTTCAACTGGCTTGGCCCCAAACTTTTCGAAGATGAATAGGTTCCCATTCATCATGGGCATGTACTCCGTATACCTCCAGGGGTTGGTTTCGGAGCATTGAGGGAGGTCTGATACTTTAAGGGGTTTAGTAGAGCCCCTGGAAGTCCCAGGGCACTTCCCTTCTTGTACCTCTCTCTTCGTCTGTTTGATATCTTGCTTCATCTCCTCTTGTTCCTTCCGGAACACTTCCAACATCTGCTGGATTGACGATAGGAGCGCCTCGCTCCTGTCGACCTATATAGCCGGTTGGGGAGTTGGGGCGGAAGAGGTTGACGGCATAGGTTGATATGCCGTCACGGTCCTCAGTCACCGTCGAAAAGGATCCTTTTTCCTCCGTTAGTGGTTGAACCACGTTTTCTTCAGGGCCTTCTTGCAGTAAGTCCTGTTCAGTGTCGGTAGACACCTCCGACATCCGTTCTTGGTGGATGTCCATGCCTTCAAGTGCCTTGTGGATGTCTGCGTCAATCTTCAGTTGGATGAAGGGAGGCTGGACCTGTTCCTGGGGCACTACCGCACTAGGTTGAGCCTTAGGGAACAGAAGGCGCCTAAGAGATTCGTTGGGCAGGTAACGTCCCGGAGAGTTCTTTTGGAACCCTCTTACCCACCTACGAAGGGTTTCCCTTGCTATATCCCTAGCCTCTGTGGAGGCAGGGATGGCTTCTCCAAAGCCATTGGTCAGCAAGGTCAAGCAGTTGGAGCAACCCTTCGGGTCCCAGTACCTCAGGGATTCAGATACGATGCAGCAGGGGGCATGAGACCTGCACATTGTATGCCCACTAAAGTCCTTACTCTTGTGGTTGCAGAACACAACTGCACATGTTACCATTGGCTCCTGTAAAGGAAAAGGATTTGATGAGTATTCAGTTGTTTATATCATTGATATAAATGCATACATTTAATAGAAATACTTACTATTGTAATTAATAGCTTAGGATAGTAAGCTAGAAAGGAAATAGGAAAGACACATATCTGTGATTCCTCTCCCAGGTAATCACTGAGACCTCCGTCAATATTAATATTTAGATTCCCTACAAGGGAGAATACAGGGTGGAACGACTCTCGTATGTAGAAATGGGTTAATAAATATTTATACTAACTTCACCACCTGTAGTATATTAATATTGATCGGTGTTTTATATGGGTCCCGATGATCAAAGGATTCATCTGGGTGTTGAGGGATTACTCAACCTCAACATGGTATGCGGTCCCAACAATTCCTGTACCCTTTACGAGAAGCTAAGGAGACGTCTAACAGCTGTACATTGTACAGTTGGCATCAATAATTCCTGTACACTTCACAGGAAGCTAAGGAGACGTCTCATGGCAGTATATTGTACAGTTGGCTTCAATAATCCCTGTACATTGTACAGTGGGTTTCAATAATCCCTGTGCACTTCACGGGAAGCTAAAGAGACGTCTAATGGCTATACATTGTATAGTTGGCTTCATTAATTCCGGTACACTTCACGGGAAGCTTAAGGAGACGTCTGGCGGCTGTACATTGTACAGTTGGCTTTAATAATTCATGTACACTTCACAGAAAGCTAAGACGTCGTCTACAGCTGTATATTGTACAGTTTTCTTTAATAATTCCTGTACACTTCACGAAAAGCTTAAGGAGACCTCTGATGGCTGTACATTATACAGTTGGCTTCAATAATTCCTGTACACATCAGGTGAAGCATAAGGAGACGTCTGATGGCTGTACATTGTACAGTTGACTTCATTGATTCCTGTATAGTTCACGGGAAGCTTAAGGAGACGTCTGACACCTGTACATTGTACAGTTGGCTTCATTAACCCCTGTACACTTCACGAGAAGCTTAAGGAGACGTCTGACAGCTGTACATTGTACAGTTGGCATCAATAATTCCTGCACACTTCACGGGAAGCTTAAGGAGACATCTGACAGCTGTACATTGTACAGTTGGCTTCACTAATTCTTGTACATCTCACAGGAAGCTAAGAAGTCTAACGGCTATATATTGTACACAGGGTTTCAATAATTCTTGTACACTTCACAATAATTTACTCTTTGCACTCCCCAAGAGAGATTAGTTCACCAAACGTTCAACTGGGCCCCACAAAGCACTAGAAGAGTTGGAAGACCCAGGCATACATGATTGAGGACTATGAAGTGTGAAGTAGGAGATGATGAATAGATAACTATTGATTTAAAAGCTCAAGATAGAGATAGCTAGCGAAATCTAACCGAGGCTCTTTGCGTCAATAGGCGTAGGAAGAGATGATGATGATTTTGATAATAATAGTTTTAATATCACGAGGACAGACTCTCTCTCTCTCTCTCTCTCTCTCTCTCTCTCTCTCTCTCTCTCTCTCTCTCTCTGTACGTATTCCTATGGAGAATGTTGCCTGAGAAACATAATTGACAGATGTCTGATTACTCTCCGGAGACACTGTTCTGTTGTTGACTTTGTGACTTTGTGACTCTGGGGTTTCAATATATCGCCGGAGAACTTTTTTTGTTTTTCTTTTACTTTCCTTATCATCATCGTTTGGATAAACTCCCTTATATGATGAAGATTACGTGATTGAATATATATATATATATATATATATATATATATATATATATATATATATATATATATATATATATATATATATATATATATATATATATATATATATATATATCAAGTTCTAATATTTCAAGTTAAAATACCATTTAAAATTACTCTTTTCTTCACTGGCGAAAGCTTTGTTTGTACGTTTGTACGTCGTTTTCATCATTTCCACAAACCTTTACATTTGTATACATTAAAATCATGAATGGCGTTGTCAAGCTAAATAATATAGATATTCCTTCTAATCTTTTGATAGACTGTCTTAACTTTACATCATTTTATCAACAATACAAGATTTCTCATTAAAGCTAAAAATGACTAATTCACAATCTCCACTAATCCGTATAAAATAGCCTGCTAAAGTATCAAGAATGGTGTCATTTTATATGGTTTTATCTTTTTTAACCTTTTAAGAATTTTATCTTGTTTTTATAATTATTTTTTTAAGAAAATTCAAAGTGTTTTTTCTAACATACGGAAAATATTGAGATTTTACATAAATAGTGGTAGAAAGAGGATTTAAGTTTTCAAAAAGAGTCAGGTCAATCTAAATGATGACACTTCATTATTTTGATTTTTTTAAGATAGGTTTGAAGGCATTTTTGCGATGGCAGACCCTTTCTGCCAATAAGAATAAGGATAGGCAAGTGGGGAATATGAGGAAAGGAAGAGTACACTTGGATACCATCCAGTTTATAGCCCGAAGGCAGGTACTCGGGATGGGAAAGAATAAGGAAAAAGGCAGAAAGAGAAGTACAGGAGAAGAATAAAAGAGGGGCATCTTGCGATGTTAGGGACTTTTATCCAATTATTGATAACATATCAATAAGGTCTGCCCCTCTCTTTTATTCTTCTCCTGTACTTCTCTTTCTCCCTTATTCCTCATTCTTTCCCATCCCGAGTACCTACCTTATGGCTATAAACTGGATTGTATCCAGGGGCACTCGTCCTTTCCCCATATTCCCCACTTCCCTATCCTTATCCTTATTAACAGCAAGGGGTCTGCCATTGCATAAGTGTCTTAAAAGCTATTTTCACAAAACTTCTTAAAAGAGGTTTAAAATTTTCATTATTCTGACCTCAACACTGAAGACTGGGGCAGTCTTCTGTAGCATATGCATATTTAGGTTTGGGGGGGGGGAGGGAGGAGTGTACACATCTTTACTCTACATTTACTTTGATGGCTGCTTTTCCGGTCTCTTATATGTGGGCGAATTGACTCTTATATGTGGGCAAATTGACTCTTATTTGTGGGCAAATTGACTTGTGGGCGAAATGACTTGTGGGCGAATTGACTTGTGGGCGAAATGACCGTAATTTGTATATTTAGGTTTGGGGAGGTGGGAGGGAGGAGTGAACACGTCTTTACTTTACTTTACTTTTACTTTGATGGATGCTTTTCCGGTCTTATACAGCAGGGGAACCCCACTCGCTACAGGACCTCCACTGTCGTTTTACCATGTTCGTTCACAGTATTTATCTTTTCAAGTCACATATTGTTCATTTACTGTTAAATCGTCACTGTCAAAAGACTCATGAAATAAGAAAGTCTTCAGTTTCCTCTTGAAAGCCACAATATCTTCAATCATTCGAATGTTTCGTGGGAGCTTATTATATAACCTCGGGGCCGCATATTTAAAGGCTCTGGAGCCTAAAGTAGACATAAATCTAGGTTCCAACAGTTTGAAACCATCTGTAACTATTCTCGTGTCGACACGATTTGTTGGCTGCGCAATATGTAGCAATTCTCTTAAGTATTTTAAATTCAATTTTCGCTTTAATCGGCAGCCAGTGTAAATCAATTGGTATAGGGGTGATCCTTTCTCTAGGTGGGACACCTTTTATCAGTCTTGCTCCTCGGTTTATTATGTTTGGTAATTTCTTAAGTTGGACTTTTGGTAAATTATAGTAGATAGAGTTGCAGTAGTCAATCCTAGTAATAACACAGTTTATCACAAGTTTCCTAACAGAATTTTCGTCCAGGTACTTTTTTATAAACGCAATATTTTTTAGATGATAACCAGCACTTTTTATTACATTATTTATTTGGGCATTTAGAGACAGGTTACAGTCAAGAAATACACCTAAATCTCGAACTTTACTAGATATCGGCACCGAGTCATTATTTATGTTCATTTGAATATCACCTAAGTTTCTCACACTGTTTCTCTTGCCCACCACCAGGAATTCAGTTTTATTCTCTTTTAATTTTAGTTGTACCCTGGATAGGTACGGTCCTCGGACACCCCTTTAAGGGTATACTCGGACGCGAACGACCCCGACGCCAAAAAAAATTCTTGAAAAATCAGTTTTTGCAGTAACCTCCTTTTTTCTTTTGCCAAAAAAAACTTCAATGAATGCTTAAAACAACTATAAAGATAAATACTACTCATCTGCAGAAAAACTATTTATTATAAATATTTTAAAAAATTAAGTAGAAAAAAAAAAAGACCTGACATAAAAATTCATAAAAAAAAAGTTTATACATATATACACAAATCCTTTTAGGAATTGATTCTTGAATGTTTAGGACACATCTTGATGTATTTTGGATGAAGTCAGACCCATGGAGGTGAAGATCTGAAATGAGAAAAAAAGGGTAACTTTTTTTGGCCAAAAAAAATTGTCCAAATTTCATGAATTTTTTTGGGTACCCAAATGAAATAGGAAGTGGCTAATTTTTTTAGGGAATAAACATATGTTATCCTAAAATAGAAATATGTAAAAAAATCTTCATTATTTTGTAAATTACATTTATATCAGGGGCCATATCTAAAGGTAATTTTTTGAGTACTTGGAAATTTCGTAAAAAAATACATATATTTAATATATAATATGATATTTATGCAGGTAAAAATATACCAAAATATCACAAATTCTATAGGGAACAAGAATATATATAGATAGGGCAGCTTACGCTTCGGATATGTCCACAAAATGGCCGCCAACCACACTGACTCAGACTCCCTAATCTGCCACTTGAAATGTAGGAAGGGTATGTCAATTTCAAGGTGTTATTTACTAATCTAATTATTATTGGATATGCATAAAAATTGTATGGTGGGTTGCTGGATAATTGTCGATTATTTTACGACTATAAAATTAAAATTCTGACCCAAAAAATTTTTTTTGAAGGGAAATAAAATCGAAAAAAAAATGTAAAACAATATTTTAGCTAAAAAAATTTGATGATATTCAATCAAAAAAAAGTAAACAAAATTTTCCGACAAATAAACATCTAGAGGAATCATTACTCTGTGATAGTTCCTTAGTACGTAGTAATTTTGAAAGAATTGGGAAAAAACGAAAAAATGGCAATCACTGGAAAATCGAACACATACCTATATATACGCCATATCTGGCTAAAAAAAAGATAGGCATGGGTAGCCAGATCATCTAGAAACACTTTCCAACACTATAAAAAAATAAGTTTTGCGACACTACTTGCCAATTCCTTACGGTAACATGACTAAGCAAAAAAATGCAAAACAAATAAAAAGGGGCACTCGTGGAAAAATGGCCATTCTAATATACGGCATTTCAGAAAAAAAAAATTTCAGCCATGTGCTAGGCAAACCATCAAGGCATATTTTCCGACAAATAAACATATAAATGAATCATTACTCTGTGATAGTTCCTTAGTACGTAGTAATTTTGAAAGAAATGGGAAAAAACGAACAAATGGCAATCACAGGAAAATCGAACACATACTTATATATACGCCATATCTGGCTAAAAAAAAATAGGCATGGGTAGCCAGATCATCTAGAAACACTTTCCAACACTATAAAAATATAAGTTTTGCGACACTACTTGCCAATTCCTTACGGTAACATGACTAAGCAAAAAAATGCAAAACAAATAAAAAGGGGCACTCGCGGAAAAATGCCCAACATTCTAATATACGGCATCTCAGATAAAAAAAAAAGACATGCACGTGTTAGCCCAACCATCAAGGCACACTTTCTAACACATAAACATGAAAAAAAAAATCAATAATATACGGCAATTCCTTACTACGTAGTAAATTTTTACAAATATTGAAAAAAAACAGAAATTGGCAACCGCAGTTAAATACCCAATATACCAATAACTACGTCGTATCTGACAAAAACAAAATCACACATGGGTAGCCAGATCATCTAGACACACTTTCCAACATTGAAAAAGCAAAAGTTTTACGACACTATTTCGCAATATCTTACGGAAAAATGACTTGGCAAAAAAATTAAAAAAAATTAAAAAGGGACACTCGCGGTAAAATGCCCGACATTCTAATATACGACATCTCAGATAAAAAAAAAGACATGCACGTGTTAGCCCAACCATCAAGGCACACTTTCTAACACATAAACATGAAAAAAAAATGAATAATATACGGCAATTCCTTACTACGTAGTAATTTTTACAAATATTGAAAAAAAAACAGAAATTGGTAACCGCAGTTAAATACCCAATATACCAATAACTACGTCGTATCTGACAAAAACAAAGTCATGCATGGGTAGCCAGATCATCTAGACACACTTTCCAACACTAAACAAGCAAAAGTTTTACGACACTATTTGGCAATATCTTACGGAAAAATGACTTGGCAAAAAAATGAAAAAAAAGGAAAAAGGGGCACTCGCGGTAAAATGGTCCTCGTGGTGATGAACGACATTTTAACTAAAAAAAAAAACATGCACATGGTAGCCAAACAATCCACCAAGACTTTCCACAACTGATAACCTATACAAGTTGCACCATTCTACGACAATTTCATAATACGTAATAACTTTGATAATTATGCAAACTACCTCAGAAGGGTAAACTCGGACGCGAACGACCCCGACGCGTCTCAGAAATCGGGGAAGGAGTACAGCTACAGCAATGCACATCTGGACACTACTAGAGCGTGTAGGGGAGACACCTCCTGCAGGTCGATCACCCACAAATTCAGTCACAGGGGTGAGTCACGTGAGAAAAACCTGTTTTTTTTTGACGCTCGGGGTCGCAAACGACCCACCGTACCTATCCAGGGTTAAATGTCATCCATTCTCTAACACTATCAAGGATTCGGTTTAGAGTTTCAGTAGTGTCATGTATATCATTTATGGAGAAGTAAATCTGTGTGTCATCTGCAAATAGTTTAAACTTCACGCCATGCCTTTGTAGCATTTTCGATAGACCAATAGTATAGATGCAGAATAAGATTGGGCCAAGTACACTCCCTGGGGTACCCCTCTGTTTAAGGGTTCATATGATGAATAAGAGTTTCCAATTTTTACACAGTAATTTCTCCCAACCAAGTAGTCTTTTAGGTATTCGAAAGCTTGATCTTCAACGCCGATGGACCGTAGATCATTTAGAAGCAGTTCATGCACAACTGTATCAAAAGTAGCACGAGATCGAGCAATATTAAAATACCATATTCATTTTCATCCATCATTTCGAGCATATCATTTACAACAGAGCAGATGGCTGTCTCCGTAGAGTATAGTTTTCTGTAGGCAGATTGGTTGTCAGGCAAAGCTTCTATTACTTGTAAGTGGCTGACTAGTTGTTCAAGAATTACATATTCAAGCACTTTTGAGACAAAGGATAGATTTGAAATAGGTCTATATGAGCTTAATTCCTGGTAGTCCAGTGCATTTTTTCAGAACTGGTGTGACTATAGCCATTTTCTCAGATTTAGGAAACTTACATTCATCAATGCTTGCATCTGCTATTCTCATTATTTCGGTTAGACTAGAATAGTCTCTCTCCAATTACTTCAGATATTGGCATAGGATCGATCGTGCAGTTTGTTTTCTTTGCTCACTTGATAATTCTGGTGATGTCATCTTGTGTTATGTTGTTAAATCGTATCAATTTTGTCTGTGTGCCTGGTGTATCATTAATCTGATGTTGATTATTTACAAATGATCTGGTTATGTTTTCAATTTTGTTTTTAAAGATTATTAGAAAATTATTTGCTAGTTCCTGGTCACTGTATCCATCAGGTAGCTTCTTTTCTTTTACATTTCCCATTATACCATTCAGGAGACGATATAACTTATTTATGTCTGTTGCTGCTTCGAGGCAAGGAGATTGGTCCTTTAGGGTTATAATCTTTTCCATCGGTGGGCACGTGGTATCATATTCACTTTTACTCACTTTATTGTATGTGGTCATAAGACAGTTAGCACACTTGGTTCCTAACAGACGGTGGTCATCATGATCACAGGGAATGTTGATAGCATCATTTATTTTCTTTGTAACTTCTTCAATAAATAAGGTAGGAGAAAAATTTGATTTATGTCTAAAGTTTATTTTCTTTACTAATGCATGTTTCTGTAGAGGTAGAATAAACGTAATAAGTTTGTGTACCGGGGAAATAGTACATTTCTCTTCAACTTTTATATCAGATACAATATTATTCATGTCATCACTTATAATTAAGTTTAGCGTATAACCAGTTAAAGTAGTTATGCAGTCGACATTATTCAATAGTCGATATGATTCTAGTAACTCACTAAATGCCAAAGCGTCAGGATTTGATGCATCATCCATCCAAAAATTTAAGTCTCCACAGATAACTAATTCGTTTTTTTCCATGATAACTATCTCAATGAGAGCACCGAATTCTTCAAAAAAGATACTAGTGTTTGTTCTAGGTGGTTTATAGATTGTTACAAAGGATATCCTTCTAGTTTTTGGCGTAAATTTTATTTCTATATATTCAAAGCTTGTTACACTAATTCTTTTCAACATTTTGAGATTTGAGTAACTTTTATGAATAAAGAGTCCCCACCAGACCTACCTTCTCTCGGTATGTGAAAGAAGGCATGTGTGGGGGGCGCGTCATTTCAGTGATCTTTGTCTTGTCAAAGTTATTTTGCCATGTTTCAGATAATGCTAGTATATCTAAATATTTCTCATTTTTCAATTCTCAAATTTGAACAGTCTTATCACCTACAGATTGTATATTTACATAGCCACAGTTTATGACATCCCTAGTAGCCATGATCAGTATTTTCCGCTAGTCTTTTCAATTCCAAGTCAAAAGCATTGCAGTCTCTAGAATTTCCTGTATGGTCACTTGGTCGGTTTAACTTTGCGCAGTTTATACACTTTGACACTTCCGAATTACACTCGCTGGTGGAGTGTCTCCCTGAACATTGCTTGTAGACTCTATCTTCATTCTTAGACTTGCAATCTTTTTCAAAATGTCCGTACCTCTGACAGTGGTAGCAGGTGATCACGTGGTACCTATCACACATGTTATAGATACCCCATCATAACGAAACTTTGTCTCCATTATCATGAATAGCCCTCCGAACTTCAGGATCACATTTCAGCACATGGTGGATGGTCCGCACCCCCCCCCCACCCCCTCCCGAGGCATTTTTCTTCAGGACTACACTTATCTTATCTTCTATATTTTGGATTTGGTGCAGGCAGTGATTTCTTTGAATCAAACCATTTACTACATCATCTTCATCATTGTATACATTGCTTATCATTATTTTGGGTTTTAGTTTTCCGATTTTTCTCGTTTCGGTGTCAGCCACCAATGTCTGAATTTTATTTGCTGCCTCTTCTCTGATCATATTATTTGCAAAGTTTACAACAACATTTCCATTCGTAGTTGACCTGGCGTTAAGTATAGGAATGTCTTTAAGGTCTTGCTCAACCTCACGTTTTCTTTCAATAATTTTAGTTGTTGTATTGGTTGATTTAATTATCAACAGATTTTTTTCCTTAACTTTGTCAGCAAATGTCGGTTTCTTCGGTTTTGGGTCTATCAATGTTTGAAGTGCTGCTTTAATTGATTCCATATTCATGGCAAGAATGTTGACTTTCTCAGTGAGGTCGGTGATCTGGGTGGAATTTGCCGAGTCTGCGACAAGGTTCGCAAGTTTGTTTTCCAAGTCATCTATTTTCGCATCTTGTTCGTTCAGGGCCAGATTTCTCATGTTAGCATCTTCCTTTAATTTTGATATTACTAAATTGTTTTGTTTGGCATCACGTACGCAGTGGACGTATAACCAATCTAGGCTATCCCGGACAATATCACTGATGGTTGTCACTATGTGCACACATCTCTTATGATAGTTTTTTGCATTCACATGCTATCCATTTTTTTCCGATCTCCATCCGTTTCATTACATTTGAAACAGATATAGTTAGAAGCAGACATGGTGTACTGTTTCTTATCACTTATGTTTCGCCATAAGACTAACCAATATCTTTTCAATAATATTCTAGGCGAGAAACAAAAAGCTAAAACATGACTCAGGGCATGAATAGCAGAGCTCAACACAACACGTCCACACTCTAGCAAAACCTACTACTGAGTCTTGGGGCTTATATTCAGCTTATTCGTGAATCACAATACAATGAGTGCAATATTGGATGGCGGTCACTTACTTTTCATAAAAGAACAATAATATTGACCACTTCCAATAACCCCTTAAAAGTGGTGATGGAACACTTTTGTTCCCATATCTGTCAAAATTTATGTATTGTCTTTTAGTTCTGCCTTATTCTTCTCTTGTAGTGGAGAGAATATTTTCTCCCGTCAAAGTAATAAAGACATACATAAGAGATAGGTTGAATACCAAATCAGTAAATGGACTGTTATTAAGCAAAGGCAACAGGGGGGTGGGGGGGGGTGGCAGTTCATTGCTATCAATGGGAGCCTAGTAATTCGATGATAAACTCTGCCCAAAATGTATTCAAGTAAGGATAAACAGTGAAGCGTATGTAGCTGTAACCTATAGGCAAACGACGGAAGTTTGTATTTGTTTATTTTTTTAGTATAGGGTTTCATATCATCGTATTGTGCAGTGTTAGTGTACCAGTGCAAATTCAATATATTTTTGTTCATACAAACCATTAGTAAATATAATATATTTTGAACATCTAAACCATAATATAAGCTTCGCCCCAAATTTATAGGGTACGTCACTTTACAATCACCATCACCAGGCAGCAGGTAGCAACTTTGCTGTCAGCTGTAAGATGTCTAGCAACGGGGTAAGAATGAAAGAATTTTAATCAATTAAAAATACTTTTCTCATCCACAACCTCATTAACTAAAACGCATTTTCTAAGAGAATATATATGAGATACATTTTGGATATTAATTGGATACGTTTTTGGATACATTTATATTTTTCCCACTTGCAACACTGGAGTGAGGAGGGGAGTACCAGTACCAGTACGATGAGGACAGGGAAGTGGGGAATATGGGGAAAGGATAAGTACCCCTGGATACAATCCAGTTTATAGCCCGAGGGCAGGTACCTGGGATGGGAAAGGAGAAGGGAAAAAGGGGGGGAAAATGAAGTACAGGGAAAGATTAAAAGAAAGGGGCAGACCCTCATGCGACATTAGATAGTAGTAGAGTTATTTCGAGACAGGAAGAGACAGGAAGGAATAGGAAAGGTTTTTTGGTTCATGCCAAGCAAAAGGACACCAATCGACTGTCACCATTACGTTGATTGAGTGACTGTCACCATTATGTTGTTTGAGTAGGGTATGCTGGTTAATGAAGGTGGTTTTTTTTTTTTTTTTTTTTTTTTTTTTAGGTGATGAAGTAATGTTTAAATGAAATTACAATTTAATTGCAAAATGAATCTATAATGAAATCAATCAGATGAAATGAATCTGGGCCTAGGAGGATCGCAATTGATCCCAGGCTCCAGTCTCTTCCACCAATAATGGTCACGAGCATGTTCAGTAGTGAGAGTTCTAGTTCGGGTGCAAAGGTCGTCATCGTCTGAAGCAAGTTTGTCCCAGGTTTTCTGGCCAAGCCTGTGAAACCGGACATTAAGAGGCTCCAATTTGGAATGAGCATGTAAATCCCTAATTGTATTGTAATAGGGAGGGCTCTCTTTGTAGGCTCTCCTCAAAGCCCTATTTTGAATTGCCTGCATTTTATTAAGGGAAGTTTTGCTGATTGCTCCAAATATTATGGTGGGGTACTCTAACTGTCGCCTTACTAAAGATTTATATAAACGGAGTTGAGTTTTAGTTGATAAGTATTTAAATTGTAGCAATTTATCAAAAGTTTTTCTAGAAACAGCTATTCTCTCTTTGACGTGTGAAAGTATACCTGATTTCTTAAAGTTACACCCAAGTATTGTGGCCTTTTGTTTGAATGGAATTCTAACATTGTCAACAATGATTTCTGCAGGACTGCGAGCTGAAATGGGGAGGAGCTGGAATTTGTTCAAGTTTGTTGTTATTTTCCATTTCTTTTCGTAATTATTTACTTTTTGTATTTCCCTGACTGTTTTAATTTGCAGCACGCGTTTGTTCTTATTAGGAATAGATATTACCTGGGTGTGTTCATCTGCAAACATGATTTGCAGACAACCAGGAGCAGGAGGAGGGGTGTCTCTGATATAAAAATTGTAAAGTGAAGGAGAGAGAACACTGCCCTGAGGAACACCAGATAGTAGTGGAAACTCTGGTCCAATATATTCTTTAATCTTGATCATGGCCACTCGATTATCAAGAAAGTTACACAATAGCCTAGTAGCTAGATTTGGGAGTTGCGCTTCTATTAACTTGTATTTAAGGCCCTCGTGCCATACCTTATCAAAAGCTCGGCTGACATCCCTAGATATTAGGTTACAACGACCCCCAAGATTTGACTTGACCGCAATGTATTCGTAAAGACGAGCTAATGCAAGTTGGGTCCCTTTACCCCTTTGTAAATCCGTATTGATTGTTATTGTTAAGTAAATTTTCCTCAAGGAAATCCTCCAATCTTTCTTTAATAATTTTCTCAAGTATCTTGAGGGGAGAAAATTGTACGCGCAGTACCAATCAAAATAATTTTGTAATATATCGATATATTAACTTTCTATGTGATTTACTATTTAAAAAAGTTATAATTCGAATTCTATTATGAAATTAACGTAAACTATACATTTATCAAAATGGTATATATCTATAAAGGGATTTAATTATTTGTAAATTGTTTGTGTGTATTTTTTTTTTTTTGTCACTAAAATCGAGGGTCTAAGCAAGTTGCTCCAAGAGAGAGGAGCAGCCACAAGAAATGAATAGAGGAAATCACAATTGTTTCTGTCAATTATTGACACTTTAAATTCGCTAATTAAGGGATAAAACCAGTTAGATCAAAGCCATAGACGAGGAAGTAAGGAAGAGTGACTGCGTCCTCCTCTGCCCCTTGGGGGGTTTCTGAAGGAACCTCTTCTTGGGCCTCTACCTTTGTAGGGCTGAAAGGTGGTCGAGTGCCTCTCAAAGCCGGGGTTAAATGCAGGTGACTGTGCTACCAGCTGTTGAGGGACCATCTGGAAAGTGGTTTGAGGCTGGGCTACCGTTTGAGGCACCGTGGCCATGGTCACGGCCGGAAGATGTGCAGGTCTAAGGGGTCTTCTTGCCTTCTTGTTCTTAGGCTGGAGACCTCCATCTGAGGAAGACTTCCTCTTTCAAGACATGCCCCACTTTTGGAAAAGGTTCCTATTCTCCGTGGCGGCTTTGGCAATGACTTCTTGGACCACTTGCTGTGGGAAAAGGTCTTTGCCCCAGATAGATGATGAAATCAGTTTTCTGGGTTCGTGTTTCACCATTGCTGCGGCGGAACACATGCTCTCTACAGGTCCTCCTTGACCTGACAAAAGCATACAAGTCCTTCACAAGGGTACCCATGTGAGACTTGGCTAAGACCATGAACATGTCTGGGGCGTTATGTAGGCCTGCACACATTTCCAAGCAGTTCTGATGAGACAGGGAGGCGGCAAGTCTTTCTTTCGTCTCCTGTTCCCTTCTCAAGAGATGATCTGGCAACTTTGGAAGGTTCTCGTTGAACTGTTGGCCTGCTATCTGCAGATCCAACTTCGAGACGGAGAAGGTTAGATGTACCTCTTTCCACTTCTCCTCGCAGGTAGGCATAGCTAGAGATAATGGCTTACATTCCTCTAGGATTGGGCAGGGTTTGTCCTCTTCGACTGCTTCAATGACACAGTCGAGGGCTTTCTCCGAAAAGGGGAAAGCTCTGGAGGAAGGAGGAATATAGATTGGATGCCTCTTGCTCAGTGCCGAGACTTTGGAGTTGGTGTATCCAGATCCTTTCAGGATCTTGGTAAGGATGGCCTGTGCCTTGTCATGTTCGAAGACAATGACTTCCTTTGGTACGGTCTCCTCACGGGATGCAAGTTCATCTCGCAGTCCCACGTAACAATCTGGGTAGGCTGAAAAGCTGGGCCAGAATTCAATATCTTCAACTGGCTTGGCCCCAAACTTTTCGAAGATGAATAGGTTCCCATTCATCATGGGCATGTACTCCGTATACCTCCAGGGGTTGGTTTCGGAGCATTGAGGGAGGTCTGATACTTTAAGGGGTTTAGTAGAGCCCCTGGAAGTCCCAGGGCACTTCCCTTCTTGTACCTCTCTCTTCGTCTGTTTGATATCTTGCTTCATCTCCTCTTGTTCCTTCCGGAACACTTCCAACATCTGCTGGATTGACGATAGGAGCGCCTCGCTCCTGTCGACCTATATAGCCGGTTGGGGAGTTGGGGCGGAAGAGGTTGACGGCATAGGTTGATATGCCGTCACGGTCCTCAGTCACCGTCGAAAAGGATCCTTTTTCCTCCGTTAGTGGTTGAACCACGTTTTCTTCAGGGCCTTCTTGCAGTAGGTCCTGTTCAGTGTCGGTAGACACCTCCGACATCCGTTCTTGGTGGATGTCCATGCCTTCAAGTGCCTTGTGGATGTCTGCGTCAATCTTTAGTTGGATGAAGGGAGGCTGGACCTGTTCCTGGGGCACTACCGCACTAGGTTGAGCCTTAGGGAACAGAAGGCGCCTAAGAGATTCGTTGGGCAGGTAACGTCCCGGAGAGTTCTTTTGGAACCCTCTTACCCACCTACGAAGGGTTTCCCTTGCTATATCCCTAGCCTCTGTGGAGGCAGGAATGGCTTCTCCAAAGCCATTGGTCAGCAAGGTCGAGCAGTTGGAGCAACCCTTCGGGTCCCAGTACCTCAGGGATTCAGATACGATGCAGCAGGGGGCATGAGACCTGCACATTGTATGCCCACTAAAGTCCTTACTCTTGTGGTTGCAGAACACAACTGCACATGTTACCATTGGCTCCTGTAAAGGAAAAGGATTTGATGAGTATTCAGTTGTTTATATCATTGATATAAATGCATACATTTAATAGAAATACTTACTATTGTAATTAATAGCTTAGGATAGTAAGCTAGAAAGGAAATAGGAAAGACACATATCTGTGATTCCTCTCCCAGGTAATCACTGAGACCTCCGTCAATATTAATATTTAGATTCCCTACAAGGGAGAATACAGGGTGGAACGACTCTCGTATGTAGAAATGGGTTAATAAATATTTATACTAACTTCACCACCTGTAGTATATTAATATTGATCGGTGTTTTATATGGGTCCCGATGATCAAAGGATTCATCTGGGTGTTGAGGGATTACTCAACCTCAACATGGTATGCGGTCCCAACAATTCCTGTACCCTTTACGAGAAGCTAAGGAGACGTCTAACAGCTGTACATTGTACAGTTGGCATCAATAATTCCTGTACACTTCACAGGAAGCTAAGGAGACGTCTCATGGCAGTATATTGTACAGTTGGCTTCAATAATCCCTCCTGTACATTGTACAGTGGGTTTCAATAATCCCTGTGCACTTCACGGGAAGCTAAAGAGACGTCTAATGGCTATACATTGTATAGTTGGCTTCATTAATTCCTGTACACTTCACGGGAAGCTTAAGGAGACGTCTGGCGGCTGTACATTGTACAGTTGGCTTTAATAATTCATGTACACTTCACAGAAAGCTAAGACGTCGTCTACAGCTGTATATTGTACAGTTTTCTTTAATAATTCCTGTACACTTCACGAAAAGCTTAAGGAGACCTCTGATGGCTGTACATTATACAGTTGGCTTCAATAATTCCTGTACACATCAGGTGAAGCATAAGGAGACGTCTGATGGCTGTACATTGTACAGTTGACTTCATTGATTCCTGTATAGTTCACGGGAAGCTTAAGGAGACGTCTGACACCTGTACATTGTACAGTTGGCTTCATTAACCCCTGTACACTTCACGAGAAGCTTAAGGAGACGTCTGACAGCTGTACATTGTACAGTTGGCATCAATAATTCCTGCACACTTCACGGGAAGCTTAAGGAGACATCTGACAGCTGTACATTGTACAGTTGGCTTCACTAATTCTTGTACATCTCACAGGAAGCTAAGAAGTCTAACGGCTATATATTGTACACAGGGTTTCAATAATTCTTGTACACTTCACAATAATTTACTCTTTGCACTCCCCAAGAGAGATTAGTTCACCAAACGTTCAACTGGGCCCCACAAAGCACTAGAAGAGTTGGAAGACCCAGGCATACATGGTTGAGGACTATGAAGTGTGAAGTAGGAGATGATGAATAGATAACTATTGATTTAAAAGCTCAAGATAGATATAGCTAGCGAAATCTAACCGAGGCCCTTTGCGTCAATAGGCGTAGGAAGAGATGATGATGATTTTGATAATAATAGTTTTAATATCACGAGGACAGACTCTCTCTCTCTCTCTCTCTCTCTCTCTCTCTCTCTCTCTCTCTCTCTCTCTCTCTCTCTCTCTGTACGTATTCCTATGGAGAATGTTGCCTGAGAAACATAATTGACAGATGTCTGATTACTCTCCGGAGACACTGTTCTGTTGTTGACTTTGTGACTCTGGGGTTTCAATATATCGCCGGAGAATTTTTTTTGTTTTTCTTTTACTTTCCTTATCATCATCGTTTGGATAAACTCCCTTATATGATGAAGATTACGTGATTGAATATATATATATATATATATATATATATATATATATATATATATATATATATATATATATATATATATATATATATATATATATATATATAAGTTCTAATATTTCAAGTTAAAATACCATTTAAAATTACTCTTTTCTTCACTGGCGAAAGCTTTGTTTGTACGTTTGTACGTCGTTTTCATCATTTCCATAAACCTTTACATTTGTATACATTAAAATCATGAATGGCGTTGTCAAGCTAAATAATATAGATATTCCTTCTAATCTTTTGATAGACTGTCTTAACTTTACATCATTTTATCAACAATACAAGATTTTTCATTAAAGCTAAAAATGACTAATTCACAATCTCCACTAATCCGTATAAAATAGCCTGCTAAAGTATCAAGAATGGTGTCATTTTAAATGGTTTTATCTTTTTTAACCTTTTAAGAATTTTATCTTGTTTTTATAATTATTTTTTTTAAGAAAATTCAAAGTGTTTTTTCTAACATACGGAAAATAGTGAGATTTTACATAAATAGTGGTAGAAAGAGGATTTAAGTTTTCAAAAAGTCAGGTCAATTTAAATGATGACACTTCATTATTTTGATTTTTTTAAGATAGGTTTGAAGGCGTTTTTGCGATGGCAGACCCTTTCTGCCAATAAGGATAAGGATAGGCAAGTGGGGAATATGAGGAAAGGAAGAGTACACTTGGATACCATCCAGTTTATAGCCCGAAGGCAGGTACTCGGGATGGGAAAGAATAAGGAAAAAGGCAGAAAGAGAAGTACAGGAGAAGAATAAAAGAGGGGCATCTTGCGATGTTAGGGACTTTTATCCAATTATTGATAACATATCAATAAGGTCTGCCCCTCTCTTTTATTCTTCTCCTGTACTTCTCTTTCTCCCTTATTCCTCATTCTTTCCCATCCCGAGTACCTACCTTATGGCTATAAACTGGATTGTATCCAGGGGCACTCGTCCTTTCCCCATATTCCCCACTTCCCTATCCTTATCCTTATTAACAGCAAGGGGTCTGCCATTGCATAAGTGTCTTAAAAGCTATTTTCACAAAACTTCTTAAAAGAGGTTTAAAATTTTCATTATTCTGACCTCAACACTGAAGAGTGGGGCAGTCTTCTGTAGCATATGCATATTTAGGTTTGGGGGGGGGGGGAGGAGTGTACACATCTTTACTTTACATTTACTTTGATGGCTGCTTTTCCGGTCTCATACAGCAGGGGAACCCCACTCGCTACAGGACCTCCACTGTCTATTTACCATGTTCGTTCACAGTATTTATCTTTTCAAGTCACATATTGTTCATTTACTGTTAAATCGTCACTGTCAAAAGACTCATGAAATAAAAAAGTCTTCAGTTTCCTCTTGAAAGCCACAATATCTTCAATCATTCGAATGTTTCGTGGGAGCTTATTATATAACCTCGGGGCCGCATATTTAAAGGCTCTGGAGCCTAAAGTAGACATAAATCTAGGTTCCAACAGTTTGAAACCATCCGTAACTATTCTCGTGTCGACACGATTTGTTGGCTGCGCAATATGTAGCAATTCTCTTAAGTATTTTAAATTCAATTCTCGCTTTAATCGGCAGCCAGTGTAAATCAATTAGTATAGGGGTGATCCTTTCTCTAGGTGGGACACCTTTTATCAGTCTTGCTCCTCTGTTTATTATGTTTGGTAATTTCTTAAGTTGGACTTTTGGTAAATTATAGTATATAGAGTTGCAGTAGTCAATCCTAGTAATAACACAGTTTATCACAAGTTTCCTAACAGAATTTTCGTCCAGGTACTTTTTTATAAACGCAATATTTTTTAGATGATAACCAGCACTTTTTATTACATTATTTATTTGGGCATTTAGAGACAGGTTACAGTCAAGAAATACACCCAAATCTCGAACTTTACTAGATATCGGCACCGAGTCATTATTTATGTTCATTTGAATATCACCTAAGTTTCTCACACTGTTTCTCTTGCCCACCACCAGGAATTCAGTTTTATTCTCTTTTAATTTTAGTTGTTTAAATGTCATCCATTCTCTAACACTATCAAGGATTCGGTTTAGAGTTTCAGTAGTGTCATGTATATCATTTATGGAGAAGTAAATCTGTGTGTCATCTGCAAATAGTTTAAACTTCACGCCATGCCTTTGTAGCATTTTCGATAGACCAATAGTATAGATGCAGAATAAGATTGGGCCAAGTACACTCCCTGGGGTACCCCTCTGTTTAAGGGTTCATATGATGAATAAGAGTTTCCAATTTTTACACAGTAATTTTTCCCAACCAAGTAGTCTTTTAGGTATTCGAAAGCTTGATCTTCAACGCCGATGGACCGTAGATCATTTAGAAGCAGTTCATGCACAACTGTATCAAAAGCAGCACGAGATCGAGCAATATTAAAATACCATATTCATTTTCATCCATCATTTCGAGCATATCATTTACAACAGAGCAGATGGCTGTCTCCGTAGAGTATAGTTTTCTGTAGGCAGATTGGTTGTCAGGCAAAGCTTCTATTACTTCTAAGTGGCTGACTAGTTGTTCAAGAATTACATATTCAAGCACTTTTGAGACAAAGGATAGATTTGAAATAGGTCTATATGAGCTTAATTCCTGGTAGTCCAGTGCATTTTTCAGAACTGGTGTGACTATAGCCATTTTCTCAGATTTAGGAAACTTACATTCATCAATGCTTGCATTTGCTATTCTCATTATTTTCGGTTAGACTAGAATAGTCTCTCTCCAATTACTTCAGATATTGGCATAGGATCGATCGTGCAGTTTGTTTTCTTTGCTCACTTGATAATTCTGGTGATGTCATCTTGTGTTATGTTGTTAAATCGTATCAATTTTGTCTGTGTGCCTGGTGTATCATTAATCTGATGTTGATTATTTACAAATGATCTGGTTATGTTTTCAATTTTGTTTTTAAAGATTATTAGAAAATTATTTGCTAGTTCCTGGTCACTGTATCCATCAGGTAGCTTCTTTTCTTTTACATTTCCCATTATACCATTCAGGAGACGATATAACTTATTTATGTCTGTTGCTGCTTCGAGGCAAGGAGATTGGTCCTTTAGGGTTATAGTCTTTTCCATCGGTGGGCACGTGGTATCATATTCACTTTTACTCACTTTATTGTATGTGGTCATAAGACAGTTAGCACACTTGGTTCCTAACAGACGGTGGTCATCATGATCACAGGGAATGTTGATAGCATCATTTATTTTCTTTGTAACTTCTTCAATAAATAAGGTAGGAGAAAAATTTGATTTATGTCTAAAGTTTATTTTCTTTACTAATGCATGTTTCTGTAGAGGTAAAATAAACGTAATAAGTTTGTGTACCGGGGAAATAGTACATTTCTCGTCAACTTTTATATCAGATACAATATTATTCATGTCATCACTTATAATTAAGTTTAGCGTATAACCAGTTAAAGTAGGTATGCAGTCGACATTATTCAATAGTTGATATGATTCTAGTAACTCACTAAATGCCAAAGCGTCAGGATTTGATGCATCATCCATCCAAAAATTTAAGTCTCCACAGATAACTAATTCGTTTTTTTCCATGATAACTATCTCAATGAGAGCACCGAATTCTTCAAAAAAGATACTAGAGTTTGTTCTAGGTGGTTTATAGATTGTTACAAAGGATATCCTTCTAGTTTTTGGCGTAAATTTTATTTCTATATATTCAAAGCTTGTTACACTAATTCTTTTCAACATTTTGAGATTTGAGTAACTTTTATGAATAAAGAGTCAGACACCCCCACCAGACCTACCTTTTCTCGGTATGTGAAAGAAGGCATGTGTGGGGGGCGCGTCATTTCAGTGATCTTTGTCTTGTCAAAGTTATTTTGCCATGTTTCAGATAATGCTAGTATATCTAAATATTTCTCATTTTTCAATTCTCAAATTTGAACAGTCTTATTACCTACAGATTGTATATTTACATAGCCACAGTTTATGACATCCCTAGTAGCCATGATCAGTATTTTCCGCTAGTCTTTTCAATTCCAAGTCAAAAGCATTGCAGTCTCTAGAATTTCCTGTATGGTCACTTGGTCGGTTTAACTTTGCGCAGTTTATACACTTTGACACTTCCGAATTACACTCGCAGGTGGAGTGTCTCCCTGAACATTGCTTGTAGACTCTATCTTCATTCTTAGACTTGCAATCTTTTTCAAAATGTCCGTACCTCTGACAGTGGTAGCAGGTGATCACGTGGTACCTATCACGCATGGTATAGATACCCCATCATAACGAAACTTTGTCTCCATTATCATGAATAGCCCTCCGAACTTCAGGATCACATTTCAGCACATGGTGGATGGTCCGCACCCCCCCCCCCCCCCACCCCCTCCCGAGGCATTTTTCTTCAGGACTACACTTATCTTATCTTCTATATTTTGGATTTGGTGCAGGCAGTGATTTCTTTGAATCAAACCATTTACTACATCACCTTCATCATTGTATACATTGCTTATCATTATTTTGGGTTTTAGTTTTCCGATTTTTCTCGTTTCGGTGTCAGCCACCAATGTCTGAATTTTATTTGCTGCCTCTTCTCTGATCATATTATTTGCAAAGTTTACAACAACATTTCCATTCGTAGTTGACCTGGCGTTAAGTATAGGAATGTCTTTAAAGTCTTGCTCAACCTCACGTTTTCTTTCAATAATTTTAGTTGTTGTATTGGTTGATTTAATTATCAACAGATTTTTTTCCTTAACTTTGTCAGCAAATGTCGGTTTCTCCGGTTTTGGGTCTATCAATGTTTGAAGTGCTGCTTTAATTGATTCCATATTCATGGCAAGAATGTTGACTTTCTCAGTGAGGTCGGTGATCTGGGTGGAATTTGCCGAGTCTGCGACAAGGTTCGCAAGTTTGTTTTCCAAGTCATCTATTTTCGCATCTTGTTCGTTCAGGGCCAGATTTCTCATGTTAGCATCTTCCTTTAATTTTGATATTACTAAATTGTTTTGTTTGGCATCACGTACGCAGTGGACGTATAACCAATCTAGGCTATCCCGGACAATATCACTGATGGTTGTCACTATGTGCACACATCTCTTATGATAGTTTTTTGCATTCACATGCTATCCATTTTTTCCGATCTCCATCCGTTTCATTACATTTGAAACAGATATAGTTAGAAGCAGACATGGTGTACTGTTTCTTATCACTTATGTTTCGCCATAAGACTAACCATTATCTTTTCAATAATATTCTAGGCGAGAAACAAAAAGCTAAAACATGACTCAGGGCATGAATAGCAGAGCTCAACACAACACGTCCACACTCTAGCAAAACCTACTACTGAGTCTTCGGGCTTATATTCAGCTTATTCGTGAATCACAATACAATGAGTGCAATATTGGATGGCGGTCACTTACTTTTCATAAAAGAACAATAATATTGACCACTTCCAATAACCCCTTAAAAGTGGTGATGGAACACTTTTGTTCCCATATCTGTCAAAATTTATGTATTGTCTTTTAGTTTAGTCGTATTCTTCTCTTGCAGAAGAGAGAATATTTTCTCCCGTCAAAGTAATAAAGACAGACATAAGAGATAGGTTGAATACTGAATCAGTAAATGGACTGTCATTAAGCAAAGGCAACGAGGGGGCGGGGGGGGGGGTGGCAGTTCATTGCTATCAATGGGAGCCTAGTAATTCGATGATAAACTCTGCCCAAAATGTATTCAAGTAAGGATAAACAGTGAAGCGTATGTAGCTGTAACCTATAGGTTGGCCAGGGCACCAGCCGCCCGTTGAGATACTACCACTAGAGAGGTATTGGATCCTTTGACTGTCCAGACAGTAATGCATTGGATCCCTCTCTCTGGTCACGGCTTATTTTTTCTTTGCCTACACTTACACACAATAGTTTGGCCTATTCTTTACATATTCTCGTCTTTCCTCATACACCTGACAACAATGAGATACTTAACACTTCTTCACCCAAGGGGTTAATTACTGTACTGCAATTTGTTCAGTGTACTTTCCTCTTGGTAAGGGTAGAAGAGAGACTTTAGCTGTGGTAAGCAGCTCTTCTAGGAGAAGGACACTCCAATATTAAACCACTGTTCTCTAGTCTTGGGTAGTGCCATAGCCTCTGTACCATGGTCTTCCACTGTCTTGGGTTGGAGTTCTCTTGCTTGAGGGTACACTCAGGCACACTATTCTATCTTATTTTTTTTTTCTTCCTCTTGTTTTGAAATGGTGTGTTGGGCAGGCTTAATAGAAGGGCCATGGATGCCTGGTGGTTTATCAAGAGGTTGTCTTTTCCTTTTTCTGATTCTTTTTCTTCTCAAAACCATCCTTACTGTCCTCCCTTCAGTTGAAGTGGCTATCCTGGAGGGTATTTAGCCTTGCATGGTGTATCGGCTCCTCCATGTTGACCAGTTTTTCCGACTTTTTACTATAGTCTATGGGTATCATCAATCACTTTGTTTATAATTCTGTACGTATTGTTTTTGTTATAATTCTTGTTAATCTAGTTTATAAGTATGATGTCTCTTTTTTATTTCTATTAATTTTTATGCTGTCTGGAGACATTGAGCGAAATCCGGGACCAGTACGTCCTAGATTTCGTCAATGTCGTCTTCTGTATTGCAATATTCGTGGTCTTCATGCAAATATCCAAGACCTTACAGTTGCGTCCAGACAGTATGAAATTCTTTTGTGCTCAGAAACTTTGGTTTCTAATATGAGGCACTTATCTGAGCTCCTTATAACTGGTTTTAAGAAGCCAATCATGTTGAAACGTGATGCCATCCCTAGGGCCAGGGGAATGGCGGTGTATATTAGGACCGAGTACCCTGCTTCTCATAAGTCCTGCTATCAATGTGGATGTCATGAGATTCAGGTAATAAAAGTTTGTGGCAGGCATAATAACTTTTATTTATGTTCGATCTACCGGAATCCAGACATGAATGATTCTATCTTCGATTGTCTTCTTACCATTATGGCTAAGATACAAGAAGATGATAGAAAGGCTTCTTTTGTCTTTGTTGGTGATTTTAATGCTCACCATAGGGAGTGGTTAAGTTCTATCTCTCCTACCGATCGCCATGGCTTAAGAGCTTTAGACTTTGCCTCTGAATCAGGCTGTGAGCAAATCATAAATGAAGCTACTCACAGGTCTGGTAATTGCTTGGACCTCGTATACACTGACTCCCCTGGCGTTATAACTGGTAAGGTTGGTTCTCCAGTCGGGATATCTGATCATGCCTTGATTTCATTATTAGTGAAGACTGAGCAGCCTGTCCCTGATATATCATATTCTTGTAAAATTTATATGAAATCCCAAGCAGACTGGAATGGGATTTTACATGATCTTTTGTGCTTGAATTGGTCACAATTATATAATAGTGTAGATCCTGTTGTCCCTTTGAATGAGAATCTAGTCAACATAATTGATAGGTGTATCCCTTCTCGTGTGCTAGGGTACCGAGTGAAGGACAAACCGTGGTTCAATGATGATTGTAGACGTGCTTTTTTGGAGAAGCAGGAGGCCTATCAACTTTGGAAGGGTAACAGATCAGATTTGACCTGGAACAACTATACTCAGCTTCGAGCTTTTGCTCAGAGAGTTTATGCCTCAACTGAAAAGGATTACAATTTAACCATAAAAGAAACACTTTCTGGTACAACTCAGGAACATAAATGGTGGTCTACCCTTAAATCTGCACTCTTTGGTGTAGATGCAACAGTTCCTCCTTTACTTAAACCAGATGGCTCAGTCACTCACTGTCCAAAGGAAAAGGCAACCCTTTTGGCTGATGTTTTTGACAGTAAACAGAGTAATGAAAAACTTGAACTTCCTCATTCCTGTTTTCCTGAGGCTAAACTAACTAGTTTAGCTTTTCGATCTCGTGAGATTAAAGCTCTGTTGATGGACCTTGATGCTTATGGAGGTGTAGACCCAAACGGTATTTTTCCTTTGTTTTTTATAAAGACAGCAGATTTCTTAGCTCCAAAGTTATCTGTTATTTTGCGCAAGTTAGCAAGAAGAGGAGCTTTTAGCACTAGTTGGAGAATTGGTAATGTTACTCCTCTATGTAAATGTGTTTGTGGTAGCTCAAGTCCCACTGATTACCGCCCAATTTCCATAACTCCCTTATCATCTAAAGTTTTTGAACGTCTTCTGGCAAAACGTCTTAATAGGTTTGCTGAAGGTAATCATCTACTCCCTAGTTTGCAATTTGGTTTTCGTAAAGGCCTTGGAGCATGTGATGCTCTTCTTACAATCTCCAATGCTGTACAGAAATCCCTTGATTGTGGTCGGGAAGTTCGTATGATTGGCCTTGATTTTAGTGCTGCCTTTGACCGTGTTAATCATGAGGCCCTTGTTTTCAAACTGAAACAGTTGGGAGTGGGTGGGTCGTTTCTTAGCATTATTATTGATTTTTTAAGTAATAGATCTCAAAGAGTTGTTGTTGATGGGCACCATAGTGATTATAGGAATGTGATATCCGGTGTTCCACAGGGTAGTGTTCTTGGCCCATTACTTTTTATACTATATACACATGACATGTGGTTTGGCCTAGAAAACAAGCTTGTTGCATATGCAGATGATGCTACTCTCTTTGCATCAATTCCATCCCCTGAATGTAGATCTAGGGTTGGTGAATCCCTTAATAGAGATTTAGCTAGAATTAGTGCATGGTGCAAATTATGGGGTATGAAGTTGAATCCTAACAAAACTCAAAGTATGATTGTAAGTAGGTCAAGGACGGTGGTTCCTCAACATCCGGATCTCAGTATTGATAATGTTTCTTTAAATATGTATGACTCTTTCAAAATTTTAGGTGTGATTCTCGACAGTAAATTTACTTTTGAGAAACATATAAGGTCTGTGTCTTCTTCAATTTCACAAAAAATAGGCTTATTTAGAAAGTCTTTCAAGATTTTGCGGTGATCAATCTATTCTGAAGAAGTGTTTTAATTCTTTCATTCTACCTTGTTTTGAGTATTGTTCTTCTGTCTGGTCTTCAGCTGCTGATTCTCATCTTAATTTGTTGGACAGAAACTTACGGTCTATTAAATTTCTTATTCCTGATCTAGATATTAATCTCTGGCACCATCGTTCAATTAGTTCATTATGCATGTTGCATAAGATTTTTCACAACTCTGACCATCCTTTACATTCAGATCTCCCTGGACAATTCTATCCTGTTCGTAATACTAGGCAGGCAGTTAATTCTAATAGCCAGGCCTTCTCCATCACGAGGCTCAATACTACGCAGTACTCTAGAAGTTTTATTCCAGCTGTGACCAAGTTGTGGAATGATCTTCCTAATCGGGTGGTTGAATCAGTAGAACTTCAAAAGTTCAAAGTTGGAGCAAATGCTTTTTTGTTGACCAGGCGGACATGAGTCTTTTTATAGTTTATTTATGACATATTTGTTTTTGATGTTGTTGATAGTTTATTATATGACATGTCTGTTTTGACGTTGTTTCTTATTTTAGAATGATTTATTGTTAATTTGTTCTCTTCATTTATTTATTTCCTTATTTCCTTTCCTCACTGGGCTATTTTTCCCTGTTGGAGCCCCTGGGCTTGCAGCATCTTGCTTTTCCAACTAGGGTTGTAGCTTGGATAGTAATAATAATAATTTGTATTTGTTTATTTTTTTAGTATAGGGTTTCATATCATCGTATTGTGCAGTGTTAGTGTACCAGTGCAAATTCAATATATTTTTGTTCATACAAACCATTAATAAATATAATATTTTTTGAAGATCTAAACCATTATATAAGCCTCGCCCCAGATGTATAGGGTACGTCACTTTACAATCACCATCACCAGGCAGCAGGTAGCAACTTTGCTGTCAACTGCAAGATGTCTAGCAACGGGGTAAGAATGAAAGAATTTTAATCAATTAAAAATACTTTTCTTAACCACATCCTCATTAACTAAAATGCATTTTTTAAGAGAATATATGGGATACATTTTTGGATACATTTATAATTTTCCCACTTGCAACACTGGAATGAGGAGGGGAGGAAATTGTACGCGCAGTACCCATCAAAATAATTTCGTAATATATCGATATATTAACTTTCTATGTGATTTAATATTTTAAAAACGGTTATAATCTAAATTTTATTCTGAATTTAACGTAAATTATACATTTATCAACATTTTGTATATCTATTAAGGGATTTAATTATTTGTAAATGGGATAACTAATTGTTAGTGTTTTTTTTTTGTCCCTAAAATCGAGGGTCTAAGCAAGTTGCTCTGAGAGAGAGGAGCAGCCACAAGAAATAAACAGAGGAAATCTCAATTGTTTCTGGCATTTATGGACACCTTCAATACGCTAATTAAAGAATGAAACCAGTTAGATCAAAGCCATAGACGAGGAAGTAAGGAAGACTGCCACAACTAGAAAGAAAGATAAGGAAATGGCCTAGTAAGTGAGGTTGCACAGCAGTCAGTTTATAGCCAGCGGACTAACTTATTGCCTAGGCATAAGGGCCCGAGGCTTCCCGCGCCTCCTATCTGGCCACCTACATAAGATACCTAAGGTTTCAATTTACCGCCATAACCTCCTGCCGCTAACCTCGCCGCTAGCCGTGCTTGGTCTGGCCGAGCCCAAAAGAACTTTTCTTTTCTTGCCTCCTCGTTCGGTTGAAGAATATTCTTCAAATGCGGCGTTATCAGTTAATGGAAGCCTCGTCATGTTTTTCTTTTAAATGTTTCCAACACTTTTGGGCCAAGGATTACGTCAACAAGATTTCTATTTTTAAGTTCTTGCTTTTATTTTTCCTTTTTCATCTCCTCTTCTGTACATGGAAGCTCTTTCTTTCGAAGATCTCGGTCTCTCTCTCGTAGCCTTATCATTATTAATAACATTAATATTAATATTATTTCCAACGGGGTTACAGCAGATTAGGTAAAGATAGAAAAGCAAAAGCACCATCTCTAGAGCTACGACCATCACGGGATTGATGATCCTCCTGTATCAAACATAAATACATAAAAGATCGACCAATGGGAGCCTTTATACAACTTAATACAGAAAAAGTTTCTACCTGAAAGGTAAGAAATGATTAGTGCCACTATGGAATTTGAAAATTTAATAAATTTTTCTAACATAGTTTTCTGTAAATGCTGGATATTATCAACACTGTGTAAAGTACACACGGCACGAGTGTTATCTGTATAATTCTACACCTGAAATTTTTGAACAGTCTTTAGTGTCACCATGGTGACACTCACTTAAAAGGTATTGCACTAGAAGGTGTCAACACCTTTTCACCGTAATTGAGAGTCCCAATCAGTTCACTGTTCATCGCAGAACTAGACGACAGGTTTTAATGCACTACCTGCCGCCACCACATAATGCTTCAACTCATACACTTGCTTTGCATAACGTTTATAGAGGACTCTAGATGACTTCCATCGAGTGTACGAGTGAAGACGCTCAAAGTCCATATACTGAAAAAAGTTCAGTGATGAAGCAATTTTTCTTGGATCATGACCTGCGGTTGGGGTGTACTGTCAGGATCCGCTCTGCATATAAAGTAGGTGAGCTTCGCCCTCAGTTGTTTTAGGGATAAGTTTGATCCTGAAGTTTCTCCTTTAAAGAGCTGTCCTCCCCCGAGGCTATAGCGAACAGGAAAATAACTTTTTGAGTTAGATCCTTAAGAGAGCAATCTTCATTGTTCACAGTTGAAGCATAATGTAGGAACTTGTCCAAGGACCATGAAGTGGGCTTCGGAGGAGCTGCAGGCCTAAGTCTAGCACATGTCTTTTGGATCTTGTTAAAGATTTCGTTCGACAGGTCCACTTGGAAGGCGTATAGAAGAGGTCTAGTCAGAGCCGACTTACTCGTAGTTATCGTGTTGGCTGCCAGACCTTGTTTATGAAGGTGGATAAAGAAGGACAGACAAAAGTCTATTGAGATTTCTCTCGGTCCCTTTGCTTTGACGAAAGCAACCCACTTTTTCCAAGACGATTCATATTGTCTTCTGGTTGACTTAGACTTGTATTCTTCTAAGAAGTCTATACTGCCTTTTGAGATCCCAAATCTTTTCTTAACCGCTAAGGCATGAAAATCATGAGATGAAGGCTTTGGGTTCTCTGTGATGAAGCAAAGACGGTCGACTTCTGAACCTGTTGAGATAGTGCTAGGTAGGAGGAGAGGGGCCGGTTGACTGGAATATGCCAGTAAGCATCTGCCAGGTCTATTGATAACAGGGTCCTTATGTGTTGAAGGGTTAACATCCTGAACTTGCTGTTCTCGATGAACTTGTTGAGTGGCGACAAGTCCAGAATGACTCTAAGTTTGTCTGAGTCCTTCTTGGGAATACAAAACAGCCTTCCCTGGAATTTGATGGACTTTGCCCTCCTTATTACCCGCTTGCTCAATAGTTCTAGGGTATATTCTTCCAGTGAGGGGGTGGAGTGTTGGAAGAATTGAGGGAATGATGGTGGAGACTTGCTCCAGCTCCATCCAAGTCCGTTCTTGATTAGGCTGTGGGCCCAAGGATCGAAGGTCCAGCGATCCTGAAAATGTTGGAGCCTCCCTCCTACCTGAAGCATCTCATTGCTTTGATTGTCCGGAGGATTTACCTCCCTGACCGCGTCCTTCCTTACCTCGTGAGGGGCGTTTTGAGGAGCCCCGTCTGGAGCCTCTACCTTTGGGACGAAAGGTAGTGATTTGCCTCTCAAACACTGGGTTAAATGCTGGTGACTAGGCAACCAGCTGCTGAGGCACCATCTGGAATGTGGTTTGCGGTTGAGCAACCACTTGGGGCACTGCGGTCATGGCGACTGTGGAATGTTGTTGCTGGGCAGGCCGAGAGGGTAGTCTGGGTCTCTTGGTCTTCCTCTTAGGTTGGGAACCCGCAGCCGAGGAAGACTTTCGTTTGGATGACATGCCCCACTTCTGGAGAAGATTTCTATTCTCCATGGCTGCTTTGTCAACTACCTCCTTGACCACTTCATTAGGGAAGAGGTTGTCTAGGGCACCAGCCGCCCGTTAAGATACTACCACTAGAGAGATAGGGGGTCCTTTGACTGGCCAGACATTACTACATTGGATCTTTCTCTCTGGTTACGGTTCTTTCCCTTTGCCTACACAGACATCGAATAGTCTGGCCTATTCTATACAGATTCTCCCCTGTCCTCATACACCTGACAACACTGAGATTACCAAACAAATCTTCTTCTCTCAAGGGGTTAACTACAAACTGTAATTGTTCAGTGGCCACTTTCCTCTTGGTAAGGGTAGAAGAGGCTCTTTAGCTATGGTAAGCAGCTCTTCTAGGAGAAGGACACTCCAAAATCAAACCATTGTTCTCTAGTCTTGGGTAGTGCCATAGCCTCTGTACCATGGTCTTCCACTGTCTTGGGTTAGAGTTCTCTTGCTTGAGGGTACACTCGGGCACACTGTTCTATCTAGTTTCTCTTCCTCTTGTTTTGTTAAAGTTTTTATAGTATATATAGGAAATATTTATTTCAATGTTTTTGCTGTTCTTAGAATATTTTATTTTTCCTTGTTTCCTTTCCTCACTGGTCTATTTTCCCTGTTGGAGCCCCTGGGCTTATTGCATCCTGCTTTTCCAACTAGGGTTGTAGCTTAGCATTTAATAGTAATAGTAATAGTAATAGATGTTGGAAGCTCTCAACTTCCTGGGTTCGTGTTTTACTGTTGCCGCAGCAAACACAAACTCTCTACATGCTCTTCTGGCTTTCATAAAGCCACACAAGTCCTTGACTAAGGTGGCCATGTGCAGCTTAGCCATGACCATGTTCATATCTGGGGTGCTCTTTAGGCCTGCACACATTTCCATGAAGTTCTGTAGGGATAGAGATGCCGCTAGTCTCTCCGTCTCTTGCTCCCTACGCAAGAGAAAGTCTGACAGTTTCGGGAGATTCTCGCTGAACTGTCGTCTCGCGATATCTGCATCCAACTTCCCTACCGAGAAGGTAAGGTGGACTTCTTTCCAATCTTTATCCTCCATGGGCAGGGCTAACGACAGAGGTTTACACTCCTCTAGTGTAGGGCATGGTTTGCCTGCCTCCACTGCCTTGGCAACAGCTTTAAAAGCCTTCGACATAAAGGGGAAGGCTATTGAAGCGGGAGCAAGAAAGGTAGGATGCTTCTTGCTCAAGGCGGACACTTTCGAGTTCGTGTAACCCACCTTCTTCAGGCTACTTGACAAGAGAGCCTGTGCCTTGTCGTGGCCGAATACCATGACCTCCTTGGGTTCCGTCTCCTCTTTTGACGCTGGCTCCTGCTTCAATCGGATGAAGCATTCTGGGTAAGCATTAAAGCTTAGCCAGAACTGGATGTCATCTAAGGGGACGGCTCCCATCTCCTCCGATATGAAGAGTTTGCCATTAGTAATTGGCATAACGTCTGCATACCTCCAGGGATTGATTTCGGAGCAGGGTGGGAGGTCTTGGACTCTGGGTCGCTTGTTTAACCCTCGGGAGGTGGTGAGTCGAGCTTCACGGAGCTCTCTCTCGAGTTTCGCTTCCCTAGCTTCGCCTTGCTTGCGAATGTTATCCATTAGAGCCGTAAGATTGGCCAGTGCCTGTCTCATGTCGTCTGATGGAGGGGCAGAAGATGTTGAAGGCAACGGCTCCAGTGCCAGTACCAACGGAAGGGACTCCGACTCTACATCATCATCTTCATCTGGAGGTAGGGTAGACTCCTCCTCGGGATCATCCTTCAGTAGATCCTTTTCCGTGTCCGAGGACACTTCAGACATCCTTTCCTCTAGGTGGATGTCCTGTAACGCGATACTGACGTCCGTCTCGATGGCAATCTGGACGCAGGGGGGTTCAGGTCGTGCTTGGGGTACGACAGCTTCGATACCCGCTTTTGGGAACAGCAAGTCGCACATCCTTTCATTAGGAAAGTACGGTCCCGTAGAGTTCTTTTGAAACCCTCGTACCCATCTGCGCAGCCTTGCTCGTGCTGCATCCCTCTACTCCGCTGACTTGGGGTCGTCGAAACCTTCGGTCACCAAGGTCCGGCATATGTTGCAGTCTTGAGGGTCCCAGTACCGCAGGGTTTCGGTAGTTTTGGTGCAAGGGGCGTGAGACCTACACGCCTTGTGACCACAGAAGTCCTTACTCCTGTGGTTGCAAAAGATGATTTCGCACTTCATTTGGTCCTCCTGTAAAGAGAGGAAAATTAAATGAGTATGCGGTTGTTTATCTCACATGATAAGCAAATTATGCAAAATATTAATATTAATATTTTAACCATTATAGCTTAGGATAGTTAAGCTAGAAAGGAAATAGGAAAGACACATACTTGTGTTTCCTGTCCAGCCAATTGCTGTGACCTCCCCCAAAATTAAAGTCATAGAGTTTCCATACTCAGGCAAACTCAAAGAGAAGAGTTCTAACCTTTAGGGATAGATAAGTGTACACTAACACCGACCCTTCTTAAGTTCTTTAATATTGTGGGCTAAGTAGTTAACTGATTAACTATCAGTGTATTGAAGGATATCTTTTCCTTCAATATAGGATTGGTCTCAACAATAGACTGTGCAAAGAAACACAAGGTATGTTGGAAAATAACTACTGTATAATTTATACTTTAGTTTTCTGTCTGCAGTATATCTATACTGCAAATATACTGGCTACTGTATAATCATATACTGCAGTTCAGCCGCCATGTTGCCGGCTAGGCTAGCACCTGGCGGCAAGGTCCAGCCAGCATGTCGCTGGCTGGTTAGTACTTGGGGACCGTTAGTACCTGACGGCACTGGTCCAGTCGGCATGTTGCCGGCTGGGTTAGTACCTGGCGTCACTAGCCGACAGAGAGAGAGAAAGCATGGAGTGAAGGGCTGCCTTATTAAAAAGTTTGTTAATAATAAATAAGGGTGTAAGTACTTAACCTTACTGCCTTCCTCCAGAATGAGGGTTCAAATGGAAAGGGGGAATGCGTCATTTAAGCTTCCATCCAGCCACAAAATCCGTTGCCGGTCACTGCCGGCTTCGGGGATGTGGATGGCAATCCAAGGAAGGACTGAAGAACACTCAACAGTAAAAGGGCTCTCCCACTGGCAGCCGTCATAGCCGGAACAACCTTTCCCGGAGCCTTTGCGTCCGTAAGGAAAAGACTGAGTGGCTAATACAGCTGTTTATGTAGGAGCCCGGCCGGCAACACAATCTACCCGGCAAGCGGTGAGAATGTAGGACGCCGGCCACAGGATTGCGATGGCCAGGCTATCGCTAAAGGACAGAGAGGGGCAGGGAAAAGGGTCCTGTATAAAGTGTGGAAGGCAGCGGCATGATTGCCGCCACTTCCACACAAGGGAGAAACTCTGTTTCAGTATCCTAGGCAGCAGAAGAATATTTATTCTTCAGCCTAGGGTCTGCCGAAACAGGACTAGTCTTCTAGACCGCAGGGGAAGAAGGTGGCGGCATCAACTACCACCTCAGGTGTGGCCTAGGGAGGCTTAGCCTCCTATGCCGGCAGCTGCATGCCGGCAGGGGAGTGACTACTCACCCTACTGCTCAGCTGCCGGCAGGAAGACTGAATACTCTGAGGTTCTGACGAAAACCAAAGCCGGGATACTCGCCGGCTAGGGTGGAGACAGAAAACCCTAGCCTAGTCAAGCCGGAGTGATTTACTCTATGGCAAGACCAGACAGGGTTGTTGCCTATGGCGGCACTCAAAGGGAAGGAGGGATTACCCTTAAATCTCCACAGGAGACGAGTATAGAGTTATATATAATTCTAGGAGATATACTATCTCCCGTTGAATTGATAAAACGATACACGAGGGTAATCGGGGATAATGTATGAAAGTATACTAAAGCGCGTAGGCTAGGTACCCTAGCGCAGGGCGAGATCTCGGTTACCTAAATCGCCAAAACTCTAACGTATACGATCGACATAAGGATGAGGAAAATATATGCATAAATATATATATCTTTACTAGTATAATTATGCATAAATTGCTTTCATAATTTATTAATCCTATTACAACCGGGATTGTCGTTCTGCTAACTAAATAAAGCATGCATAGTGAACGACAGCGCCCATGGCGCCTCCGATGACCGGCCAAGCTCTTAAACACAATAAATTACTCTAATTTCACTGTGAAGCAGGAGCTAAAAATTATACACTGTAAAGAATAAATACTCAACTTTCCAGAGGCAGAAGAAGCTGGAGATTGCATTATTAATCCTCAAAATAATGATCACAAAAGCCAGAACAACAGGGAAAACTACCGTGCGAATACGCTACAAAAATAAGACTGAGCGACATCTTGGATACTCGTAATAGTACGGGAGGAAGGGTAACCTTGATAAGGGCTCCCCTTCCGTTTTCACCACTCTTCCCCCTCGAAACGAAAATGCTATTCGGGGTGAAGATTGCTATGTGTCGTATCAAGATATACGTCCCATGATATTATGCGATATCCTTAAGAGAAATTTTAAGGATATTCGTGCCAGGAGTTAGAATTCTGAAGACCTAAAGGTAAATTCTCTGGGAATATCACTGTAGCCAAATATCCCTTAGAAAGCTTCCAATAGGAACCTTCCATCAGGACGACATGGCTATCTCAGTTTACTTAACCGAACTCTACCGACCTTGATATAGACCCAAGCTTTACCACTGAGCTTCAAAAACGACTCAAGTTAGGATGGAGGTCACTTTGAAGAGATGGCCGTTCTCTTCGTGTGAAGAGATGGCCGTTCTCTTCGTTGTGTCAAAGTCCCGGACGGACGAGATTCCATTTTTCTTTTAGTCTCAGTCAAAATAATCATTTCTCCTGAAGAAAGATCATCTAATTTACATTTGCTTCATAGTAAGTCTCTCTCTCTCTCTCTCTCTCTCTCTCTCTCTCTCTCTCTCTCTCTCTCTCTCTCTCTCTCTCTCAATGCCATAGACATGAAAGAATAAGTGTTCAATGGAAGTTCTCTTTATCTCTTTCCCAAAATAAGTAAAAAGGCAATAATGAAAAAGTAATTTGTATAAAGAAATACGATTCGAACATCCAAGGTAAAAAATAAATCCGAGTCATGGCTTCTGCATCTTTATGTTTAAAGCGTTGCATTATAGGCCTTAGGCCTACCTGACATTGCAGTCAACAGGAACATAGTTGCTTTGATGCAGGATGCTGTAAAATCCAGCAATCATATTCTAGTAATGGGGAAGTGTATGAATAAGTGTATCGAACATGGTCTAAAGGTATTGTTTGGGCAGTCATAGCTACGAACAAACCAACAGTTGAAGTGAAATCTTGATAATTTGAGTCTGCTCGATGGATATTCACGTTGAGGAATTGAAATAAATGCAAATATTTTGCAAGTAGGTTAAAGATGCAAAGTCTTTTATCTTTTAAGCAAATTTATATTAAAGACAATCAAATTCAACATTATCAACCTTTATAAACAATTCTAAATTTATCAACAAATCCATAAAATTTGCATAAAAAATTAGAGTCTTTTTAAATGGAGAAAATTTTCTGATTAGTACGGGCCAACCAAGGGAAAGGCATTACGGGCTGCCCAGCGGCAAGAGCCCGTGTCTTACATATGGTAAGGCAATCTACACACACGGGAAAGGCCTGTGCCAACAACAAGTGTTGACTATAATACTCCAACAACAACAACCTACACCCAAGCCCCCCAAAATAACCTAAATAAATATCTTTAATTAATAAATCAAATCACTATTCAATAAAAATTTCATAACCAATTTGACATCACAACTTTTTATGCCTTCGAATAGTTTTAATAGTCTACTTGCAACAGGGCTAGACCATGTGAACCAAAAAACCCTTCCTCTCCCTACTTGTCCTTTCCTTTTCTTTTCACTCTTAGTCGCCTGCAATAGCAGGTGGCTCCTAAATTAACTTAACACTGCACGAGGGTTTGCCCCTCTCTTTTATTCTCCTCCTGTACATCTTTTTCTCACTTTTCCCTTATTCCTTCCCATCCCGAGTACCTGCCTTCGGGCAATAAACTGGATTGTATCCAGGGGTACTCTTCCTTATCCCATATTCCCCACTTCCCTATCCTTATCCTTGTTGTTGTACACCCCCTCCCAAACGAAGGAGGAACCCAGATCGTCCTTCTCCGGCTCCTGTAGAGCCCCCACCGTCGCCCTTAGTGACACCAAGGACGAAAAGCTTGGCCTCGTCCTTGTCTGTCCCTTCATCACCTTCGCAGACAACACCTGTTGAAGCCCTCACTCCTACTCCAGCACCTGTGTCCTCCACCACCATGGAGGTTGCTGAACCTCAAGGGGAACACCCAATGGACTGTAACTGCGTGGCATGTCTTCAGAGCCTTCTTCAGGAGGCCACAGCCGTCGCCGCCAGCCTTCCAGCTTCTCAGCCTGAACCCAGGAGACCACTCCCGAAGTTTAGGCTCTCTAACACCGACAGCTCTACGTCCTACGCCGCAGTTGCTGCCATGGCTGCAAAACCTGGCGTACAGGTCTCAGCTCGACCCAACCGAAGGGGTGATCTAATCATCATCCCTAAGGACTTGGAAACTGCTAGATCTCTGCAACAGGAACCAGATTTGACCCTGCTAGACCCTGCCTTGGTTCGCAGGAAGGCAGTCATCACCAGATATCCTACATCCATGCCGATCTCCATTGCTACTTCCTGTAGTAATATCGACAAGGCGGTACGCTGCAAGAATAGAGAAGTCCCTGTCAGGAGGCTTATAGCCACCTTCATAGGTCCAGTGCCTTCATCGCTGGATCTTGGAGTCTGGGAGACATTCCCAGTTGAAAAATACACCCCAGAACTTCTTCGATGCTACCGCTGCCAGTATTATGGCCACCACAAAGAAGAATGTCAAGGCCCTATCATCTGTGGAGTCCTAAGCCAGCGCCACAACACCGAAGTCTGTCTCCAGGCCCACAACGATGGAAGAGAGACACGCCCCAAGTGCCCTAATTGCTCCAGACCTCATCACGCTTGGAACAAGCGCTGCCAGAGAGACTTAGGAGGATAGCTGCTATGAAGGGCACTAACCCTCCAAAACAACCTAAGCCAGCTACGATGTCACAGCCCAAGGACCAGCGACCTCCTCACCAGAGAAGACAGCGCCAGCCAGCCACTGTTCCTGTGCCTGCACCTGCCACTCAACTGCAAGCAGTACCTGCTCCTCAACCTGCAATTCTACCTCCTCCTCAACCTACATCCTCAATCCCACCCCAAACCTTGGCTCAACAAATTGAGTCCCTCACCTTACAAGACCTCATACCCATCGCCTTCAAAATCCTTACCAGAGTCCTCTCCTTATCCTGGACCCCAACCTTCCTGCAGCTCCTGCAACAATTCAACACTCCAGCTACAGAGCAGGGATAAGCCTCTTTGCTTAAACCTACTCCTTTTCTCTCTGACTGCAGATAAAAACTTCCCTCCTCTCCCAGTCTCTCCTACTTACTGGGACTTGCTGCTATCAACACTTTTTCTCTAACTAAAACTTTTCATTTCGTGGACCTAAAAAGGAGTCTCCTTTTTGGGTTACTTCCCTCCCTTTCATGTCTTTGTCAAATCCCTCCTTAAGTCACTCATCCTCCACTTTTCCCTGTTCCAGATACCCCTTGCATATCCAACCCTTGCTTTTTAATTGCAATTTTGACTCCTTTTGGAGTTTTCTACAGATTGATATCCTCCTACGGGCTGTCCTACGATAAGAGCCCGTGTCATGCTACAGGCATAGCAATCTGCACCAGACCAGACCTAGTCTCGGCGCAGCTACCACGCTTTGAGGTCGTCTCCCTGCTCCCAGAAATCCAGCTTCTTGCCACAGGGGACTGCACAGGTCCCCTGCCACCTGGAAAGCTGCAATTTTCGGCCCTATGCCGATATTTTCGACAGTGCTGAAATTTTCGGCTGTTCAACGAAATCATCGTGTCAGTGGGCTTTACCAGGCTCAAGAACTTTGTCTGGGACTTGTATCCAGAGCATCTTAGACACTATGCAAAACTCTACAAGGATGCAAATGCAGTCACAGATTGCAGATGCTGTGCCTTCTACACCTGCTACAGGCAAGAACTCATCCAACGGGTGAGATTTGAACCTCATGATGATCCACTCATGTACCAACATCACCCAAGATGTATATGTCAGGACTGTATTGATTTCACAGCTGCCTGCATCCCCCACTTCTACAAGATAGAGACCAGACCAGGAAATTGGGAAAAATTTCCTCCGAGCACAGGTACATATGTAAAGATCCTGAACAAGCGCCAGAAACTCTCCAAGGGCATACACTACTACAGGACACCTGCCGATGAAAAGCATAGCCCAACATGCTGCTGTGCACCATGTGTTTACGCATACCGGGGCACCCTCTTCAAGGATCCTCCTGCAGCCCCAGCCATTGAGCAACAATCTCCACCTTCCCAACTTCAGCCAGCCATCGAAGATAAGTTGCTGACTACTCACCTGCACAAGACACCTTGCCTCCACCTGTGGAGACACACACCGTCACCGAATAAACTGTGACTGCAACCACCTCCACCCAAGAGACAGATGTCTCTGCCATGGAACTGGATCCCGACCCCACTCAAACCACAGTTGTCCACGCGCAGGATTGCAACTGCACTGAGTGTCTCACTCAGCTTCTAGCTGAGGCCACGACCATTGGCAGCACTCAGGCTGCAGTTGCAGCCGTACAATCAGCCTCATCCCAGCTACCAAGGTTCAAGCTTCCTGCTACTGGAGAAACCCCATCATATGCGACTGTAGCCACTATGGCAGGTGCCAACCCTGGCCTTAAGATTACGGCCAGGCCCAACTTAAAAGGTGATATTATTATCACCCAAAAGATCAAGACAGCGCGAAACACCTCTACAAGGAAACCACCCTCACCTATCTGGATCCAGCCAGGAAACAGAAGAAAGCGGTGGTATACAACTATCCAACCAAACTGCCAGTCTCTTTCATTGAGGAATGCCACAATGTCGCCCAAGCCAAGAAGAAGGTGGGCAGTGGCAAGGCACCCACTAGAGAAGTCGTCGTCACCTTCATTGGACCCATTCCACCTGCCCAGGAACTCGGACTGTGGGGTACCTTTCCCATTAGGGGCCTAGAAAAGGAATCACTCCGTTGTTTCAACTGTCAATGGTTTGGGCACCACAAGTCTGTCTGCAAAAGCTGGGCTGTCTGCGGAGTCTGTAGTGGGAATCATCCAACGCAAACCTGCATTGATGAGCACAACGACGGGAGAGAAACTCGGGCAAAGTGCCCCAATTGTTCCCAACCACATCATGCCTGGAACAAAAGGAGTCCAAAATGCCTAAAAAGACTGAAGCCTCAGCAAATCTCCAACCCTGCTACAGAGGTCACAGTAAAGACACAACCAAAGCCGCAGAGGAAACCACGCAAAAGACCTCCTCGGAAGCCGGCTCCAGCTCCAGCCCCGACTGAGACTCCTGTGTCTGCTCCTGATCCCAGCCCCAATCCTATTCAGAACCGTCCTCCTCCTCCCTCAATCCCCTCCCTCATTACCCAAATAGAATCCTTGCCATCTGAAGAGCTGCTCCCCTTGTTAATACAGCTCATAACTTGAGTCTTTTCCCTTGCCAAGACTCCCACCAGTAATTTTCAAGCCCTCCTTTCCACCCTAATTACAACCCCACCCTCCCTTGAGCACGGATAAGCAACTATGCTTTAAACTGCTCCTTTACTCTACTAATTGAGATTCTTCCCTCCTCTCCCAGTCTCTCCTACTTACTGGGACTTGCTACTATCATCACTTTTACCTACCACTAAAACCTTTCATTTCGGTTCCATGATGGACTGGATTTTCTTGGTCCTCAGGCAGTTATGCTCTTGGTGCTGAGCGGCTGCATTTGCAACCATGCTCAAGGAGCTGAGCGATTGCAAGGCCAGGCGGATGAGAGCTTCAGGCGGCTATGCTCTAGGGGCTGAGGGGTCGCACCTGCAGCTATGCTCAAGGAGCTGAGCGGCTGCAGGACCAGTCATGTGAGAGTAATGTGGCTCCATGATAACTAATACTGTTGCCAGTGTAAAATAATATGCTCTGAAAAGAGCTACTGTTAACTAGAGCAGATTTCTTGTGAGCCGGGAGCCTGCTCGACAGGCTGTCAACGCAAGAGCCCGTGTTCAGTCAATGTTGACTGGACAATCTATAAGCAAGCAAGCAAACTTCACGTTTTTTACTGGCTGCCAAAAACAAGAGCCCGTGTCTTACACAAGGTAAGGCAATCTGAGACAGACTTCATGTTGGTAGGCCTCCGCACCACCGACGTAGAGGACAAGACCTAGCCAACTCACCACATCCGTTGCAGATGCATTGGATGCAAGATTGCATCCAACAATATCCTTAAACACTTCCAATCCAAGCTAGCTACTTGGGAGGATCCTACTCTCCCTCCCAAACAAAGGAAGAGTCTGGATCGCCCTTCTCCAGCTCCTGTAGAACCCCCACCATCGCCCTTAGTGACACCAAGGACTGAGAGCCTTTCCTCGTCCTTGTTTGTCCCTTCATCACCGACACAGACAGCTCCTGTTGCAGCCCTCACTCCTACTTCGACACCTGTGTGCTCCACCGCCATGAAGGTTGCTGAGACTCAAGGGGAACACTCACTGGACTGCAACTGTGTGGAATGTCTTCAGAGCCTTATTTAGGAAGCCACCACCGTCGCTGCCAGCCTTCCAGCCTCTCAGCCTGAACCTAGGGGACCACGCTCAAAGTTCAGGCTCTCACAACCCGACAGCTCTACGTCCTACGCCGCAGTTGCCGCAATGGCTGCAAGGCCTGGCATGCAAATCTCAGCTCGTCTCAACCGAAGGGGTGACCTTATCATCATCCCTAAGGACTTGGAAACCGCAAGATTTCTTCAGGAGGAGCCAGCTCTTACTCTGCTTGACCCTGCCTTGGTTCAGAGGAAGGCAGTCATCGCCAGGTACCCGACAACTATGCCGATCTCCATTGCCACTTCTTGCAGCAACATCGACATGGCGGTACGCTGCAAGAATAGAGAAGAAGTCCCTGTCAGGAGACTTATAGCCACCTTCATAGGTCCAGTGCCTTCATTGCTGGATCTTGGAGTCTGGGGACATTCCCAGTCGAAGAATATACCCCAGAACCTCTTCGATGCTACCGCTGCCAGCGTTATGGCCACCACAAAGAGGAGTACCAAGGCCCCATCACCTGTGGAGTTTGCAGCCAGCGCCACAACACCAAAGTCTGTCTCCAAGCCCATAAGGATGGAAGAGACACACGCCCCAAGTGCCCTAATTTCTACAGACTTCATCTCGCCTGGAACAAGCGCTGCCAGAGAGACTTAGGAGGATAGCTGCGAGGAAGAGCACTATCCCTCCAAAACAGCCTAAGCCAGCTAAGATTTCACAACCCAAGGACCAGAGACCTTCTCGCCAGAGAAGACAGCGCCAGCCAGCCACTGTTCCTGTGCCTGCACCTGCCACTCAACTGCAAGCAGTACCTGCTCCTCAACCTGCAATTCTACCTCCTCCTCAACCTACATCCTCAATCCCACCCCAAACCTTGGCTCTACAAATTGAGTCCCTCACCTTACAAGACCTCATACCCATCGCCTTCAAAATCCTTACCAGAGTCCTCTCCTTATCCTTGACCCCAACCTTCCTTCAGCTCCTGCAACAATTCAACACTCCAGCTACAGAGCAGGGATAAGCCTCTTTGCTTAAACCTACTCCTTTTCTCTCTGACTGCAGATAAAAACTTCCCTCCTCTCCCAGTCTCTCCTACTTACTGGGACTTGCTGCTATCAACACTTTTTCTCTAACTAAAACTTTTCATTTCGTGGACCTAAAAAGGAGTCTCTTTTTCGGGTTACTTCCCTCCCTTTCATGTCTTTGTCAAATCCCTCCTTAAGTCACTCATCCTCCACATTTTTTGTGTTCCAGATACCCATCGTAAAACCAACCCTTGCTCTCTAATGATGCAGTTTTGGCCTCCTTTGGAGACCTCCTCTTTTCAGAATGATATCCTCTTACGGGCTGTCCTACGACAAGAGCCCGTGTCATGCTACAGGCATGGCAATCTGCACCAGACCAGACCAGACATAAATAGAGACAAAAGTAGCATACTTATATATAATATGTAGGAGAAACCAGATAACATAGAGGGAATAAGAGGAGTAAGCAATATTAAATACCTAGGTATCAAGGTAGAGGATAGTAGGAATATGTTCAAAACACAGAAAAGTGAAATGATAGTTAAGGCGCAAAAGTTAGCTAATCTTACATATTCAATCATAGAAAAAAATTGCAATAAAATACTGATAGGGAAATGTAATATTCTTGCTTTAGTTCTATTTTAGTTATGCTCTGACTGGTAGGTGCCAGTAAGCATGCGGAACTTTTTGATCTCAATGAACTTGAGTGGAGACAAGTCTAGAATGACTCTGGGTTTGTCCGAGTCTTTCTTGGGAACACAAAACAGCCTTCCCTGGAATTTTGATGGACTTTGCTTTTCTCATTACCTTCTTATTCAAGAGTTCTGAGGAATGTTCTTCCAATAAGGGGGTGGAGTGTTGGAAGAATTTTGGAAAAGTGGGGTGGATTTTTGTTCCATTTCCAACCAAGTCCATTCATAATTTGGCTGTGGACCAGGGATCGAAGGTCCAACGATCCCGAAAGTGGAAAAGTCTGCCTCCTACCTGGAACCTCTCATTGTTTAGAGGTTCCTGAGGACTTGTTTCCGTGACCACGTCCTCCTCCACCCTTGGGAGGTTTCCGTAGGATCCTCTTTTTGGGCCCTTACCTTTGTAGGGCCGAAAGGTGGTCGAGATCACGGTCAGAAATTGTGCAGTTCTAATGAAGATTTCCTCTTTGAGGACATGCCCCACTTTTGGAGAAGGTTCCTATTCTCCGTGGTGGCTTTGGCAGTGACTTCTTGGACCACTTCCTGTGGGAAAGGGTCTTCGCCCCAGATACATGATGAAATCAGTTTTCTGGGTTCGTGTTTAAGAGTTGTTGCGGAAAACACATGCTCTATACAGGTCCTTTTTTGACCTGAGAAAAGCATACATATCCATCACAAGGGTGGGGTGTTATTTAAGGCCTGCACACATTTCCAAGCAGTTCTGATGAGACAGAGAAGCGGCAAGATTATCTTTCATCTCTTGTTCCCTTCTCAAAAGATGGTTTGGCAACTTTGGAAGGTTCTCATCAAACTGCTGGCCTGTTATCTCCGGATCCAATTTCAAGACGGAGAAGGTTAGATGTACCTCTCTCCATTTCTCCTCGAAGGTGGGCATAGCTAGAGATAATGGTTTGCATTTCTCTAGGATTGGGCAGGGTTTGCCCACTTCGACTGCTCTCATGACACAGTCTAGGGCTTTCCCCGAAAGGGGGAAGGCTCTGGAGGAAGGAGCAATGAAGGTTGGGTGCTTATTGCTCAATGCTCAGACTTTGGAGTTAATATACCCGGCTCCTTTCTGAGTCTTGGTAAGGATGGCTTGTGCCTTGTCATGTTCGAGGACAATGACTTCCTTCGGCATAGTCTCCTCGCGGGATGTAGGTTCATCTCGCAGTCTCGTGTAGCAATCTGGGTACACTGAAAGCTGGGCCAGAATTGAAGCTCTTCAAAGGGTTTGGACCCCAACTTCTCGGAGATATAAAGCTTCCCATTCAACATGGGCATGTATTCCGTCTATCTCCAGGGGTTGGTTTCAGAGCAGTGAGGGAGGTCAGATATTTTAAGGGGCTTAGTGGAGCCCCTGGAAGCGCCAGGCCGTTTCCCTTCCTGTACCTCCCTCTTCATCTCTTTGAGATCTTGCTTATTCTCCTCTTCCTTCCGGAACAGTGTCAACATCTGCTGGATGGACTCTCGGAGCGCTTCGCTCCTGCCGACTTGTCTAGCCAGTTGGGGAGTTGGGGCTGAAGAGGTTGACGGCATACGTTGATATGCCGACACAGTGAGCTGAGGGACCTCAGTCACCGTCGAAACGGATCCTTCTTCATCCGTAGGTGGTTGAACCACTCCTTATGCAGGGCCTTCTTGCAGTAGGTCCTGTCCGGTGTTAATGGACACCTCCGACATCCGTTCTTGGTGGATGTCCAAGCCTTGCAGTGCCTTGTTGATATCCACGTCCACTATCCGTTGGATAAAGGGAGGCTGGACCTGTACCTTAGACACAAACGTATTCGATTGAGCCTTAGGGAACAGTAGGCACTACAGAGATTCGTTAGGTAGGTAAGGTCCCGGAGAGTTCTTCTGGAAGCCTCATACTCACCTTCGAAGGGTTTCCCCTGCTGTATCCCTTGACTCCATAGTGTCAGGGATATCTTTTCCAAAGCCGTCGGTCAGCAAGGTTAAGTAATTGGAGAGATCCTCCGGGTCCCAGTACCTCAGGGATCCAGATACGATGCAGCAGGGGCATAAGACCTGTAAATCGTATGCCCACGAAAGTTCTTACTCTTGTGGTTGTAGAACACAACTGTACACTTCGCCATTGGCTCCTCCTGTAAGGGAGAAAAAGGGTGAATGAGTACTAGGTTGTTTATATCATTGATATAATGTATGCTTAGAATACAGGTCCCAATACCTCAGGGATCCAGATACAATGCGGCAGGGGGCAAGAGAACTGTACATCGTGGGCTCACAAAAGTTCTTACTCTTGTGGTTGCAGAACACAACTGTACCCTTCACCATTGGCTCCTCCTGTAGGGAAGAAAAAGAGTGAAATGAGTACTCAGTTGTTTATATAATTGATATAATGCATATATAAAAAATAGTAATGCATACTATTATATTTAATGGCTTATGACGTCGTGGGCGGCAGAGGAACAAAGATTCCCCTGTCGGCGACATTGTCGGCTGCAAGACAGGGCACCCTGAATTACCATCTAATCCTCAAAGCCGGAGTACTCGGCGGCAAAGAAGAAAGACGGTGTATTACTATCTAGGTCAATCCGGGTTTCTACTCAACGGCCATGACGAAAGATAAGAGGTTGCCGCCTGTTTATGGCGGCGGCTCAGGGAGGGAAAAAGGGTTTAGCCTCTTTTCTCTAAAAAAGAATATATATCAAACCTTATCCTTAAATTCTAGGGGATTTATGTCCCCATCCGAATTAATAAGGAACGATAGGGCGAGGTTAAACATGGGGAATTACTTTACTAACGTATACATATACGAGTTAGGCTAGCCTAACTTCAGTGGGGACCGCAGCCATGGTTGGTACTGCTGGAGGCCCCGGCGTATATGAAAAGTAAAGTCACATTTAGGAAGAGGAATAAAATAATATCGTATGCATAATCTTCACTTGTATAATTTGCCCAACTAGCTAAAATTTATAGCTAAATACCGGGAATGTCGCTCTACTGACTAAATAAAATGCAATTGTAATGTGCGACAGCAGTCTTAAAATGGCCGCCTCCGGTTGTGGCTACGCTCAACCAAACACACTTAAATTATACGAATTTAACTGTGAGAAGGGAGCCTAAAATTATACACAGGAAAGAATAAATAATTAACTTTCCATAGGATGAAGATGCTGGAGATTACATGATTAATATTCCAAAAATCTGTAACAAACACGGGAAAAGGTTGGGAGCACGCTTAGCTTAAATGCTACTGAACAAGGAATGGCGGCCGGTAATAGTACAGATAGGAGGTCCACCAGGTACCTAGATACCGGCTCCTGTTTCGTTCGCCACTCCTCCCCCTCAAAGAATTAAATCTATTCGGGGTGAAGATTGCTATGTGTCGTATCTAAAAATACGTCCCCTGATTCTATGAGATATCCTTAAAGTTATATTATGGTAAATCGCGCCAGGAGTTAGAATTCTGGAAACCTTTGGTTTATTTCTCTGGGAGTATCACTGTAGCAAATATCCCTTAGAAAGGCTACCCAAAGGAACCTTCCATCAGGACGACATGGCCGAGCCCAAAAAATCTAAATACAGGATATGAAAGAAGTATAGGTTATGTATATGAGTGTATTAGAGAAATCAATGGAAAGAGGAAGAAATTGAGTTACCTGTCAGATGTAAAAATGGAAATCTTCTAACTAAGGAATCTAAAATTAAAGTTAGATGGAAAGAAAATTTTGAAGAGACACGAAATAGGCAAATGCCACTAAACGAGGAGGACATCCTTGAGGTTGAACACGATCTTCCTATCGATGTAAGTGACATTTGATTGGCAGAGGTCGTTTTGACAATCGAACAACTGAAAAACTTGAAGTTGAAGGCAGATAAAATTCAAACACCCATTGTGTTTGATGAACTATTCAATCATATGTGGCGATATGAAGTTACGCCTGTTGAATGGAAAATGAATGGGATTATTGTTAAAGTACCCAAGAAGGGGGATTTGAAAGACTGTGAGAATAGTCAAGGGGTCCCATTGTCACCAGTAGGTATAAGTTTTTTCCAAGGTAATATTGAAGAGAATAGAACCTGGAATAGATAGAATACTTCGAAAAGAACAAGCAGGTTTCAGAAAAGGTAGAGGATGTGACGATCTAATGGTTATTTTATGACATATAGCTCAACAGTGCAACGAACTAAAATCACCTCTTGTTTTATGCTTTATAGAATTAAGGAAAACACCTTAATAGTATTTCACGTAGTATGTTAAAAAAGATTCTGAGGCACTATGGGATACCAGAAAAGATTGTAAGCATCCTAATGGGTATGCACAGTGGAGCCAGTTGTAGGATAGTGGTTGATGGTAGTCTTACAGATGCATTTGAAGTCAAGACTCGAGTACTACAAGGTGGAATACTGTCTCCTTTACCGTTTATTATGATGATTGATTAAGGTATGTTATGAATAATGGCATTGAATGGAAAGGGCGCCAGAGATTATGGGATCTTGAATACGCAGACGATATAGTTCGAATTACCTCTACAATAAATGAAATGCAGGAAATGATTGATAGGTTGGTACAGGAGGGGAGAAAGATTGGATTGGCGATTAACTTGAGAAAGACTGAGGTCATGAAGATTCAGTGTGATGATCAGACGAACTGCCTTATCGGAGGAGTATGCTAATATTACTCAACTCAAACTGTCAAATATTTAGGAATCGTCATTACCAGTGATGGATCGCTAATTACAGATATCAAGAAGAGAATGGGGAGGGCAGAACACGCAATGGGCATCCTAAGAAAAAAAATGGAGGTAAAATCGAATATCAGTTAACAGCAAACTAAAAATATACGTTTTCACTTGTGAGATCGATATCACTTCTGGGCAGTAGTCGTGATACAATTGATGGAAAATTTCTTGCTTTTGAGAATAAAGCATTGAGAAGGATTTTGGGAATTAAATGGCAGCAGCATAAAACAAATGCAGCAATTCGCTAGGTGGCAGGGGTGCCCAATGTGAATGATATAGTTAGATTAGGGTTGCCAGACGTCCAGATTTTGCGGAACATGTCCCGAATTTGATCATTTTGACCCTGACGGGACACCCTTTTGTCCCTCATTAAGTTCATCACAAAAAAATATATAATGCAGATGTGGAATTGTGTCTTTTCTATGATGACTGCTCAATGGACAGACGAGAGGAATAAGTTGGATGTGTCAACTATAGAAGCTATTTTGCAGTGTAAATGGAATATATATTTTTATTGCAAAAAATTTTAGACAGGTAATAGGAAGTAAGGACCGTGTGAAAAAAGGCTAAGTCATCTTAGCAATACAATTAATAGTTCATGTTTCATTTTTGTGCTTATGAATTCCTCATTGTCACATATCTTCATTTTTTTATTTGAAAAAGTTGATTTGTTTCATAAATATTGATTACTACTTTTCCAAGCTAGTCTCGTGTTCTTTAGTTTCTTTATTGTAATTTGCATTAAATATTAATTTTCATATTTATTTTCTTCATATCCCATTAAAATGTTTGATGTTTTTCCATACGTCTCAATATTCTTATATGTTGATCTGGGTGTGAGCATATGCTATATATATGTATTAATCTTTATATAGATATAAGGATTAGAAGCTGGGAATTGAAAGATTTAAAGAGTGTCCCGGATTGCTTATTTTGAAATCTGGCAACCCTAAGTTAGATGATCGATAGAGATGGATGGGCATATCTTGAGAAGGGAATATGAGTTAGTCCAGGGTGTAGGCCTACCCGAATTGAAGCCGCTGGCCAGGAGAGGGCGTGGTAGACCCATAGGACTACTAGAGAAACGTGGTTGATGAAAATACGGAGGGAACCAGGAGGTTGGCTCTGATAATTGGATTGACCTTAGGTGGCACAGGAATGACATATGGCCTGAGTTCATTGAGGTTCATGCATCTCGTGGATGTCAGAGGATAAAGTAATTGGAAAACCAAGCGTAAAAAGTATAGCTTAAATATTTAAAAAAAAAAATTGGTAGAGTATACAATTTTTAGAGAACTTGTAAGCCTTGCTTTATGATTACAACGGCGAAATTCTACCAAATCATGTACCACAAAACCGTACACAAACTACTATTATAGCTTACACGATAAAATAACACAAGGAAATATCTTAGTGTAAAGTTAGCGTCATTTTAAGATATTGTAAAACTCGGTGGATATTAGAGCAGGTGAATATATAGGTGAATTGTGTGTGAAAGGTAGGAGAAAGTTTTTATTCCCAGAGTAATGATTTTCCCACCACACTTACCTGTTCTACCAGCAAGTATGAAAACTAAACAAAAAAGTAGCAAAAGTTTTTGTGTTAACATTTAAAAAAGCACGTTTTTTTTTTTTTTTTTTTTTGATTATTCATATATATTTACGAAAAATAATAAGTAGTTCTTTCATTTAAGATATAACAAAGAATGGTGTATTAGCCTTCCTTGGTCGTGGATGTGGATCGCTTCGGGAACCTAACGTCATCGACAAAAGGAATCGGCAAGGAATAGGAAAAAAAAAAAAAAGAAAAAAAAAAAGTTTCATATAATTTTCACTGCCAGACGTATAAAAATTATCCCACTACTTCTGCCAAACGCATGATACTAGCGAACACCGTTATGAACGACTGAGTTTTAAATATTGTACAAAGAAATTAAGGAAACTTTATAAGATCCTCATGAGACAATCAAAGGAAATTTTTATTTCTTTGATCCAGGTCTCTCGAGTTAATGATTACAAGAGGATAAAGTGGGTTGAATAAATAATCATAAAACATGATCCTGTATCTGAATCGGACACCCTCCCCCCTATCTTTTAGTCAACAATGATAATGCAGCCTGTTTATAATATTTTCTTTCCTTCCAGTCAGTATTGAAAAGGCATCCTATTTATAAAAAAAACCCGAGTATGTATTTTCTGTACTTCTTTTATTTATCACTTATAGTAGGTCTTACTTCAAGCTCTTCACTTGCTCACCCGATGAGTTTTGTCCTGCAACCTCAAAGTCTACTGTGATTAAATATTCTGACCTATACGTTACTGTCCCCCAAATTGCAGGCTATCACACATGCTTATTATAAAATAAGCATTATTATATGATTGCCAAGCAACTCAACATCCCATGCAAAAAATAATTGTGAAATTGGCTTAAGATCCTCTTTTCTTTTCCCCGTTAACGTCTTAATCATACCTGCCATTAAAGTACCCTAGGCTTTTCATATGCGTCCTAGATTTTTTAGACTTGCTGATGGTTTCTCTTACTTATCAGCAGTATAAATAACTTTTACATTTTACTATTACCGTCACAACGACAAGGTCACTTCAACTAATATGTTTCTACCTTATCAACAGTCAACGTAAGTTTGGTTTTACGTATCTTGATTTTAAATCATCTCTTCTGTGTGCTTTTTACTATCCCTTGCATCCATATATGAAAACGAAGACACTTTTACTATGGATGAGGTGCCACTTAGTCCATTCCCTCACAATAAAGATATATGTCTAATTTAGCTTAAGCCTACATTACATTCGAGTCTATCTTTCCTGCAAGGAGATAGAATATACATGTTTCACGCCATCACAAAAAATGTTGAAGCTGTTAATTATATTCATTTTAAAAATATTAACCATATATATCTGAATTCTTGTATTATCGTTATTATTATTAGCCAAGCTACAACCTTGATTGGATAACCAGAATGCGACAAGACCAAGGGCTCTAACAAGAAAAGTAGCCCAGCGAGGAAAGGAAATAAAGGAATAGCAAGCAAACTACAGAAAAGTAATTACTGAAAAATATAAGATGTTTCAAGATCAGTATAACTTTAAAATAGATGTCGTATCTGAACTTTTTTTCTATATGATTTTCCTCTTGATTTCCTTTACTAGGTTAGGTAGCATATCTTTTATGTACGAGATGAATATATCAGTTATTCAATTGGCATAATTTACTCGGTTACGCCATTTAAACGCCACAATACTAGTACAATACTCGGCCGAACTATCGGCCACAAGCCTATCCAGCTGTAAACTAATGAATGGAAATAAGCATAGGCTTAGCAATCTTATCCCCCTAAGGTCTTGCCGAGAAAATAGGTTTCACTCTTGTGATGGTCTCCATTCAAAGGGAAAAACAAGTATGGCAAAAAAAAAAAGAAATAAAAAAAAAAAATAGTACTTCAACAATAACTACAATAATCGATGACGTGGGTGATTATCATTGACTTGATTATCAAATTTAGGTTAAAGGCAAAACACTGCGAACGGTGATGGAACAATTAGAAGTTATACAGTTAGTAAAATTACTTTGAAATATAAATACTAAAAAACAATATTTAGTATAATCAAACCAAACTTTATAATCCAATTACACATTTCAGAAAAAAAAAACTAGAAAAAAAATTCTTTCGGGAACCTTTTACTATTCTTGATAGCAAATTTTCTTTTGAAAAACACATTCGGTCTGTTTCTTCTGCAATTGTAGAAAAAAAAAATGGCTTCTTGAGAAAGTCTTAAGATTTTCGGTATTCAATTTAGGCCTATTCTGAAGTAGTGTTTCAAATCTTCCTT
>NC_090726.1:187918778-187958778 GCF_036898095.1 Palaemon carinicauda
GAAGACTCCATTAACCTTTTGAAGTCTATTCAAAAGTATAACTTTGGGAACTTTTGTTCCTAACTCTAGTCTGGTGGTAATTCTGTGAGGATTTTTCAAACAAAACCAAAACTGACCAAGAATTATTCATAAAGTGACTAATGACAGATTAAGTAGTTTTTCACACTCTCCTTGAAGAATTTTGTATAAAAACTTGAATATCATAAATAAAATGTTAGTTTAAAAAAAAAAAATCCCCATGCTGTATGTCGTATGCTTCTTGTTTTAACTATTACTTTGAAAGCTAAATTATGTTTAGTATAAATATAAGAATACTATATTTTGAGCAAACTCCCTCGTAATGTGTTAGCCTTTCCTTCGCATGGACACCATATTAAATTCAACCTCGGTCCGTAAGTTTAAGCTGTTTACTGGGAGGTTACTACTGTGGCTGAACAGCACCCAGGGTGGGTGGGTTTGCCCCGCTGACTTTCTGACGAGAACCACTTTATTATTATTATTATTATTATTATTATTATTATTATTATTATTACTAGCTAAGCTATAACCCTAGTTGATAAAGCAGGATGCTTTAAGCCCAAGGGCTCCAATAGAGAATTATAGCCCAATGAGGTAACGATATATGGAAATAAATTACAAAAGAAGTGACGAACAATTAATATAAAATCTCTCAAAAACAGCAACTACATTAAAATAAATCTTTCATACAGAACTTATAAAGAGACTTATGTCAGTCTGCTCAACATAAAAACATTTGCTGTAAGTTTGAACCTTCACCAATTCATCTACTCTATTGGGAAGATCATTCTACAATCTGATCAAAGTTGAAATAAACTTCTAGAATATTGTGTGGTATTGAGCCCTATGACGGAAGAAAGGAAGCATACTGTAGATGAAAATGAAATTAAAACTAAAACCAGACTCCTTCAACCTTTGAATTATGTAATTCTGCAAATTAACCTCGAATAAACTGGCACAGTGTTGGAGAGGTTGACAAATTTAATATGTGTAAGTACTTGTCAAAATCCTAAACTCTATTGGTAAGCATTTAGCGTGATAAATTGCAGAAGAACGACTTGAAACCCGAGTGAAATAGACCTTGGCTATGTTTATTTTCTACAACTTATTTTATTCTAAAAAGTAACTAACACCAATTTGTCAGGACAGCAAAGAATTTAATCTTTTGCTAATTTATATAATAATTTTATGGGTCCTTGGTCCAAAGTTACTGAATTAATGATAGTTACCTATACGAATGTAAAAAGAATTAAAATACATAAATTTACAAAACATAATTTTATATTTCAGTTAACAAGATGGGATGCTGGGAGCCTAAAGTTTGCTGCTGCTGTACCCCCCTCAAAATTGGGACACTGCTTCTTGGATCGATATCGCTGGTATGTATTGCCCTTTATGACACAATGTCCTATTGTCCCAAATAGAGTATCCTCACGTAGGCCTACATAGATCTTGTTACCTCCGCCAACGAAGTTGGGATGAGGTTATGTTTTCGCCCTTGTTTGTTTTTGAACAACTTATGGTCACAATTTTACTCGTACAGTAGTGGAACTTTCAGGGATTAACATTTTATGTTGAGACATGGAAGAAATTCAGTTTCTAAAGTCCTAGGTCAAAGGTCAAGGTCAAACAAAAGGTCGACCAAATTAACCCAAACCTTAACCCCAAGCTCGCGCATTGTTGTCACACGGACTTCAGTTAAGCCTACAGCCTAAATTGATTCTGGGTAAGGCAAGCTGGTTTCGCGAAATAAGCTGCCATGGCGGAGGTCTGCACTCTTGAGTGCCTTTTTTTAACTGCATGTCAATGATCTTACACAATATGCATTAAACACCACTAATTTGCATGTGATCTCAAATTTCCAAACAAAAGCTCTTCTATTCCAACTCTTCTTTCACCCTGTCTAGTCAAGTTTCTAGTCTGTCTATTGCATTATCTTTTGAAATTTTGCATTCTTCATAATGACCTATTTTCTTCAATTTTATCCATGTGACCAAAGTTCCTTAATTCAAATTGACCTATTTTTACACCTACATTAAATTATCTTATCATTAGTACAGGCTGTAGGCTACAGTAACATCTTCCCATTTCTAATTTCAACCCGTTTTATCAAAATCTATTATCCAAATACAATAATGATTCCACCACCTTACTGTCACTCACATTCAGCATCAGTTCTTAATGTTTACTAAGAAGAGCCGACTCAGCCAAAGAAGAGCTGGCTCAACCAAAGAAGAGCTGGCTCAGCCAAAGAAGAGCTTGCTCAACCAAAGAAGAGCTGGATCAACCAAAGAAGAGCTGGCTCAACTATATCCTTGTGGTAAAAACATTCCTCCTTATTCTAACTTAGCACTCAAAAGCTCATTAGGGCATCCCCCATCCTATTTACATAACACCTAGCTGACGTCCTACACTTTAAGATTCACCAATGTAATCATGAAGTATTATTCAGGTAACTTTACCCAAATTCACTCAAACCAGACAAATAAATATATACTCCTTCAGTGGTTCTTTATTTTCATCTTATACCATACATGTGTATTATATTAACTATCTACTTCTGAATCCTGTCTTTAGTTTGATATTCATTAACGTCCTGATTATAATCTTCAAATTGGCAAAATTCTCGAAAAAAAATATGTAAAGGGTTTAACGAGAAATGTAAAGAACTCTAAATAAAATGAAATTACTTAATAAGAAATTCATTTGATATAAAATATACTCGAATGAATACAAGGGATAGTGGTCAACAAATCAACAATTCAACTAAACTGAATGTTGTACGGGTAGGACGTATTTCTATAGCTGCCTAGCAATATTTAAGTTTGGTGGCTCATGAGGTTTTTTAAAGTCTATCCTTGACTATAGGCCATCGGCATCGTTCTGGTCTCTTTGCCAGTGCTTGCATATCTAGGTTTATATGTCACCCTTTTTTGTGACAAAACTTCATGGAAAGATATCTCTTATGAAGCAAAGTGAAGAACAAAATACAAGAATGAAGTCCTGGTCCTCTTCACATGCCAAAAGATGCCTCAACCTATGGAAATGTATAGGCAAAATTATGGTCGGAGTTCACGAAGTAACCAAAGCTAATTCAGTATTCTTCATTAATGTAGACGAAGATGACTCAGATTAGATCGTAAAGACGGTGAGCAAGACTGTTTTTCTAAATGAAAAGTTCGAAGTGATTAACTAGTTGTAGGTATTGAACACTTGCAAACATCTTGTGTAAAGTTAAGCGAGTTTTACTACTATGAAATCTTTCATCTGTTATTAAATCAATTGTTAGGACATCTTCTCTTGCTGCTTTGCATCTTTTCCTTCCCTTTAATGCTTTCCTTACTTTTCCTGCTGTTACTTTCAATACCAGTTCAAGAGTTTTATTATTTCTATTGGCAGAGTTATTTCTTATATCACTATTGTATAGAAATTCTCTGCCGTTCTTATCAATCCATCTCTTTTGTTGATAATATTTCCATTTTCATCCTTCAAAGCAAATATCTCCTGGTGCCTTGTTCCAAGTCTTCTTTTCATTACCTTGGTGTTTCTTTCTTCATTAGTGTTCCCTCAGTTTTTGGTCTGATTATGTTTGTCATGAGATTTAAGTATGTTCATTGGATTGTAGTTTTGCTAATTCTATTGCATCTCTCTTGGATTTTACCCTCATCTTCAATCTTTTCTTTAATCACTTTTGGTGTTCTCTGGTATTTTCCCTGCTCTTGTTTAGGAATTTTTTTCACCAATCTCTTATGATGATTCCAATACAAATTTTGATAAATTATTATTAATTTCTTCCTTGCTTACTTCCATTTCATCATCTTGCTGGGAGTACATATTTTGTATTGGTAAACTAAATTCATCAGATATTTCTCTTATTACAGGAGTTTATTTTTTTTTTCTCAAAATTAGTTTTCTCTTTCCTTCCTTAGTTCTAAACAAATTTTGCTTCTCATCATTCTATGGTCACTTGACTTTAACTTGTTTAACACTATTACATCTTTTAACTAAATTAACGTTTGCACCGAGATTAAAAACTATTTAATTTTTTGTTTCATCATTTTCTTTTCACTAAAAGGTATTCATGATGTTAAGATTGTTTTTCAGCAAATTCTACAAGCATGTATATTCGCTCATTTCTTGTGCTAATCAGTATTAACTTATGCATCAGAAACTTGGAACCTTACTAAAGCCTAATAACATAATTACAACCCAAAGAGCATCGGAAAGATTAATGATGGGAATAGCACCAAGAAACAGAAAAAGAGCATCATGGTTACAAATAGATGACAAGTTGAGGATATTCTAACAAGAAAAAGAAATGCACGTGGGCAGGACATATAGAAGAATGACAGATGACAGATGGACAAGAAGGATAACACAATGTGCCCTAAAATGCAAACGAAGCAGGGGTAGAAAGAAAATACGATGGATTGATGAGCTAAGAAAATTTTAGGGTATAGACTGGCATAGAAACACTATAAACAGATGCGTGTGGATGGACATGTCTAAGGCTTTTGTTCTACAGTGGACTATCAACGAATATGCAGTATATATATATATATATATATATATATATATATATATATATATATATATATATATATATATAAATAATATTAGTTTTTCCCAATCTGCCTTTACTTTATTTTTAAGATGTTACCCTCACCATATGCATGTTTTCCCTTAATAAAGGTGACATCATTGGTTATTAAGACTCCTTTCAGTAAGTATTTGTGGGTTTGAGGTTGAAAGTCTTACATACCGGTCTTTTCTTAATGGCCACCCATCCAAGAACTGGCCATACCTAATTAACTTTTTCTAGGATTTTAATTTGTTAATCGAATGACCAGCAACATAGCAAACTTTTACAAGAAGCCCAGTTTTATATTTGCATCTCATATAAACTGTTTTTATTGCACTTTTCAGATTTTTTCTGGTATTGATTTGGTATCAGTAATAGCAGGTGCTATCATCAACAAGGAACAAGTAGAACCAGAATGTACTGAAGTAGCTTCACGTTTGGATCCCAATTACATCGACCCAAATATATTGACAGTCTGTACAAATATTGGTTAGTACCTGTTGACACAATTCAGTTTGACTTATAACATATAATTATAATTAATAATATTTACAAGTAACTGCTTTCAGCTGTTCTTAGGTGTTGTCTGAAGAATACAATAAGGTTAAGGCTTAAAACCACTGGTACCACCCAAGCAACGTCATTACTATAGCCGCTGCAAAGATTCTGGGTGAAATAAGCCCCGCCCTCTAATGACTTAATAGCCAATCACGCTATCTCCCATGTTAGCAGTGGTCACAATGCAGCCCATTACAAATTTCAAACTTCACTAACTTGAAATGTGTTGTGACCGCTGTTAACACGGGAGATAACGTGATTGGCTATGATGTCATCAGGGGGTGGGGCTTATTTTGACCGGAATCTCTGTTGCGGCTATAGTTCTCTATATATGAAAGAACAACTTAGAATCAATGAGCAGTATTTATCCCACGATGAGTTATGTTCTTTTACGAATATCAAGTACAATAATCATAAGTAAAACTAACGATGTAGAGAAAATGTAATACTTTCAGTATGTTTTTAATCCGCTCACAACAGACGTGGTAATATGTAGCTTTCCTGGAAAAAATCTTTCGGGCAAATCATGTTCTCAAAACTTGAAACTATATTAATAAGATATTTGTTTCATACAAAATAAAGTAAGGTTAGTGTATTGATGAACTATGAAAGGTAATAATGCATATTAAAAAGAAAAATGATAATTTATAAATATCATAATTAACAGTGGAAAATGATGACATACAGTGCATAATATCATCATGAGAGCATATCTCTGGTAAATACCAAGACCTTAGGATCATTCTAACACGAGAACCTTGATTTATAATTGATTAGATTATAATTTAAGCACTTTGCAAATTTTTATCAACATTCTAATCATTTTGGTACAATTTTTTTCCAGTGTGGGGCACCATTGCAACATGTATTGTCCTCTTTACAGCAATTATCATACTCAGTATTCTTCTTCTGGTGGGAGTTAAAAAGGTAAGTTTCTTGAGATTTTGTACGAAGAGTAAATTAGGACAATGTAGTAGGGCACTGGCACAAAATAAGTGTATGAATGTACAAAAGATATATATATATATATATATATATATATATATATATATATGTGTGTGTGTGTGTGTGTGTGTGTGTGTGTGTGTGCTTCTATATACACACATATCCACACCATAGAATAATTATTTAGAATGCCTTATACCTACCGATTGGAATACATTTATCGTTATACTAGTTCATAAAAAAGGGACACAAAAAACCTGAAAAATTATGCCCAAAAAGTTTACTCTCATCAATATATAAAATATTTACAAAGATTATATTAGGGCGAAGAGAAAGACAGCAAAACTTTAATCAACCAACAAGAGCAGGCAGGCATTAGAAGTGGATATTTAACAAGTGACTATATCAATATAATTCACCAGCTAATAGAAAAACCAATAGAATATGACAAACCACTATGTATGGTATGACTTTTATAAACTATAAGAAAGCTTTTGATTATGTAAAAACTTCAACAGTAACGAAAGCCCTTCAAAGACAAGGAATAGATGAATCTTATGTTAGAATACTTGAAGATATTTATACAGGAAGTGCAGAAATCCCAAAACTAAAAAAAAGTGAAAAAAATTCTGATTGAGGAGTTAGATAGGGAGACCCCATATGCATAAATATAAATATATATATATATATAAATATATATACAGGGTATATATATATATATATATATATATATATATATATATATATATATATATATCACTAAGTTTTTTCTTGTGCAGCTTATGGTTGCCAATTAGGTGATTTATCAGTGTATTCAATTGATTTGTATATTATTAGCACACCCACACTGATACAAGTTTCATCTGAAGGGTATTTGGAGGGTTGAGAAATAAGATATTTTTTTTATTAAGTTGAGAAATAAGATTTTTTTTATTAAAGTATTATATAGATTAAATAAAGTGTATTGACAACACTTCAATTAACTCAAGTCATCTAGATCCAACTGCTGGATTGGTATTAGTAGGGGGTCCACTTCATAGTCCAATTAATGCTGTTTTGGGCTCAAGCCATGTGGTCCTGATGGAAGGTCCTTCTGGCAGCTTCCTACTATATAATATTTCTATGAGTGATATTACAAGAGAATTACCGTCAGGTATCACAGGGTTCTAACCCCCAGAACGACTATCCTAAGATATCGTGTATAATCAGGGACATATCCATAAATAACCATAGATATTTGCACCCCAAACCGACTTAACCCCGTCTAGGAATCTAAGGAGGAGGATAGGTGAGGAGCCGTTACATATCCTCTCCCTTCATGACATTGTCCGTCTCTGATAAACTCATTCTTCTGTTTGCAGCTTACCTATGCGTTCCTTCTTTTGTCAAGAGCGCCTTTTCTCAGCTTTTTGGAGTAATTCCTCGCATGATGGTTTCCCTTTCGACGTCAAAGTTGAGTACCCTCCTCTTTTAGAGTTTGATTTAGCTGTAACTGCTTTAGATCCCCTCGGGGAGTGGTTAAGTATCTTTTTTATGGTGATGAGGGAGCCGGGCACTCCGATTCCAGCTAGCCATGATCGACCTTTTTATTTCGTGTTCACTTAGTATTATTTCACTAGTATCACATTAGGTAGCTTTATTTTAGCATTACGATGCCTTGGGCTCTGTTTTGTGTTTACTTTTACTATGCATTAATGTAGTTTAAGTTTTAGTTTTATGCGTGTCAGTCCCGGCTAGCCTAGCTTAGAGAGTGGTAGTTTTGTCGGAGACGGGTTAGCCGATGGCAATCAGGTCTTTCTTATTGGTCTCGTTGGCAGCGGCCATTTTTCCCTTTAAGGGTTTTTTTTCTCTATTATACTAGTTTACCGAGCCCCTATGCCTGCTGCCTTCGATCTTCCGGTTTTTTCGACCTATTAGGATTAGCCTAGCCCTCGGTGGCGAATCCGTTGGTACGCCATGCTGATTTCATTCATGATTTCCCATGCTAGGACTGTGCAGTCCATTGGAGCTCCACTTTGCGAAGGGTGATTTCCCCCTTGTCGGTGCGCCAACTTACCTGTACTGCTGTCCCTCCTAGCCTCTGGGATATTTCGATCGACCTGCGGCATTGACCTATAAGGCCTAGCCTAACCCTCGTTAGCGATTAGCCTAGCCCTCGTCGGCGATTCCATTGGGCCGCCACGCTGCATTCGTTCATGATCTCACATGCTAGGACTGTGCAGTTTTTTGGAGCTCCCCTTTACAAAGGGTGATCTCTCCTTGTCGATGCGCCGACTTACCTGTTCTGCCGTTCCTTCCTAGCCTCTGGGATTTCTCGATCGACCTGCGGCATCGACCTATTGGGCTTAGCCTAGCCCTCGTCGGCAATCCATTGGTCCGCCATTCTGCATTCGCTCATGATCTTCCATGCTAGGACTGCACAGTCCATTGGAGCTCCCCTTTGCGAAGGGTGATCTCAACATGTCGGTGCGCCAACTTACATGTACTGCTATTACCTCCTAGCCTCAGAGATTTTTGGATCGGACTGCAGTCGCCGTTTTTGACGGCGTGGCATTTATTTTAGAGTCTTTCTAACTTTTCCTGTGATTCAGGGTGCGGCGGCCTAGAGTGTCCCTCTCTAGAGACTCTTCCTTGTTGGGTTAACCCTCAGATTGAATCTATTTTTCTTTTTGAGCCTGACTTCCTTGCCGTCGCCTCTGTTCCGGGGATTGTTAAGGAATGCTCTTTTGATGCATGGGTATAGCTACCCCATGCCGTCACCTCTCTTTATATTCTAGCTTTTTCGTGACGGACATTGCATGAATTTTATCATTATGCTGTTGTGTATTTGCATTTGTTGATCGTGGGGGTTGGTTCCTTCTGGGATCTGACCCTCCATGGCTATCGGCATGCTTCTCCCTGAGGGGTAGGCTATTACACTGACGGCAGTGCCGGTACCTAATGGGTTTGCCACCACCTTTTGGCACACTATCCTATAGTAACTGTACTTGCTATGCGTCGTTGCTTACGGCAGTGCTCCCACTGGCAGTGCTGCCTTCAGCTATGGCACACTGTTCTCTGCAGGAACCCATGCCGTTTGTCTCCGCCGCCCTAGGCACCTTTGCCCCTGACGGTGTTGCCGTTACTGGCGGCGGGGCTAGTACTAGTCTGTGGGAGTGGTTGACTGCGCCAGCGCCTTAAGCCACATAGGATGCTGGTGGCAATGCTGTTACCCCCAAGCGCTGCCGGTACTTCCAGGAATGCTGGTACATCTGGGGTACGTGCCTTTTGCAGTGCCAGTACCTCACGGCTATTTCGGCAACTTTCGACACATTATACTCTGCTATAGTACCCGTACCAGCGATATGTCGCTGCTTACGGCAGTGCCGCCACTGGTGACACTGCCTTCATCTTTGGCATGGTGTTTTCTGCAGAAACCTTTGACCGTTATCTCTGCCGCCCTTGGGCACTGTTGCCCCTAACGGCATTGCCGTTACTGGCGGCGGGGTTAGTACTAGTCTATGGGAGTGGATATCTGTACCAGTGCCTTGGGGCACATAGGACGATGGCGACAAGGCCGTTCCCCCTAGTGTTGCCGGTAATTCTGGCAACGCCGGTACCTATAGGGCACATGCCTTTTTGTCCTTTTTATCTGAGACCATCTTACCTAAACTAAGATGGGTTCTCTACTGACTGTAGGTGAATCCAACTACAGATTAACATAAAAGCCTACTCCTTCAACTTTTGAGGCTTCTTTATGTATGTTGGGCCTGGGAACTCCTTCTACGAAAGGTTTTCTAGGCCCCTGCATGGAAATAACCACTACATATGGTTATTGGTTTTCTACCAATTTGTCCATTTCCCTTTGAGGGTGAGGATTGAATAGATGGGTGATAACTCTATAAGCTAGTTCCCACTCCCAGGTCTTCCCTAATTGAGGTTATCAACTTGTTGTTATAGCCCTCAGGTTGCTATAGACTCTTGCTCATTAATCGATGCGTCGATTGCTTAAACTATTAAGTCTACCTGTACCGTTGCCTTCTAATTGACCATTTCTCTGCGTATACAGTACCCGACAAAAATATGCGACCACTCGGCCCCATGGTCGCATATTTTTGGCGAAAAAAGAATCATGTTTCTCGAGGGTGAATAAAATTCGCCCATGAAATGCGACTCCACGGTGACGTCACAGAATGCCTCCTGGCCTTCCCGCTACCTGAGAAAGCCCCTCAGTCTCTCTCTGTTAATGGCGGTGCGCGGTTCTCTTGCGCGTGCTCTTCCCTTACCACCCCTTGGATTATCGCAGTTGTTCGGTGGTTTTTGGTGCTAGTGACTGTACTATGGCACCTACAAAGGATTTAACCAGTGATTGTATTGCGCAAATAGTGGGACTAAAGGTTGCAGGCCATACAATTAAAGAAATTTGTAATTTTACTGGTGCGGGGCCGACGAGTGTGAAGAAGTACATTCGCTTATGGCGCGAGGGTGGGTGTAAACAAACACCGAAAGTTAAACAACGGCCTGGCCGTTCTAGGAAAACTTCTAGACGTGCTATTAGCATTTTGAAACGTACTGTGGAATCACAAACGTCTACCACAGCTAGAAAAATAAAGGAGGAGAATCCTGGAGTGTTTTCTGGTGTGTCTGTGAGAACAGTTTCACGGCGGTTGAACGAGTTAGGGTACAACAGCTTCAAGCGCACAAAGAAGCCTCTCATTACAAAGAAGCAGCGGGTAAAGCGGTGTGATTTCGCTAAGAAATACGGACAGTGGAGTGAGGATCAGTGGCTGAGGGTTTTGTGGTCAGATGAGGCTAATTTTAATATTACCTGTAATAGAAATTCACGAGTGTACCGTCGTAAAGGTAGTGACCCGTTAGATCCCCGGTACATTGAGAGTACCGTTAAGCACCCTGATACGCTTATGGTTTGGGGTTGTTTTAGTGGACTTGGCCTTGGTAAGCTTGTTTTTTTACCCCCTAATGTTCGTGTGAACAAAGAAATTTATTTGGACCTCCTTGCTGAACATTTGCACGAATCTTTCGAGATAACAGGTGCACAGGTGTTCCAGCAAGACGGTGCACCTTGCCACACTGCTCGTGTTGTCAAGGATTGGTTGTCAGTGTGTGATATACCAATCATAGACGATTGGCCAGGTAGCTCTCCAGATATTAACCCCATAGAAAATCTCTGGAGCATAATTAAAAAGGACCTTCAGTCGAAAGACGTCAGCTCTCTGCCGCGTTTGGAAGCAGCCATCCGAGAGTCGTGGGCCAATATACCTCCACAAACCCTCCGTAACTTGGCTTTGTCAATTCCAAAACGTCTAAAGCAGGTGTTGAAGAGGAAGGGTGGTCCAACAAAATATTAATCAAGGTAATTAAAACTTTTTATTATGTTTCATTCCCATTATGAATGTACGTAATCATTTTTTGTTGTGTTTTTACGGGGGGTAGTCGCATATTTTTGTCGGGTACTGTATATAGGAGCGACGGTTCTTTCCATGAGCACCTTCCCCCCCCCCATTTGGCCCTATAGCAACAGGCTTTTAGGAGACTATTTTTTCTAATCTCACGTTCTTCAATAGGGGAATGGACATTTCGTACTTTATCTCTTTTCTCACCAATTGCATTTACACACAATTTGGGGATTACAATTCCCTCAATTGTTAACAGGGAATGTTAATAACCCATTTCTTTCAGTTTTTGGTGACTGTTAGAGGATGTAGTACTCATTTAAACCCTTTTCTCCTTACAGGCGGTGCCTATACCGGAGATGCACTGTTGAGTGCAGATTTGTGTCAGGACTGTGAGGCATCCTTGTGGTCACTATACTTGCCGCACACATGCGAAGTGTCGGAGGATGAAAGGTCCAGTAACCTACTGGCACCATTTGGATTGCATTGTTTGAAAGGATCTACTTCACTCTGGATGGGTCTCGAGGGATATCTCTGATAATGACTGCATGTTCTTCCCGCGGTCCCTTCGCACCTGGGTAAGAGGATGAGGTAAGTCTGATCTCATCAAGGATTCACTTTAGACCCCATTATGACAACGGCCTCCCGGTCTACGGTGACGATTACTCCTTTCGTGGCGGGGGCTGTTACTGCCCCTTTTTCCTCCCAACATCTACTGCTGGGCTGATGAAGCCCCTCAGTTCCCGAGTACCTTGGGTACTACAATGGATCTGGTACTTATGGCTAACATGAAAGCTTTCGTGGAGGGGAATCAGTAATACCAGATGATGATGTGCAAGGCCTCATGTGAAGAGATCCAGGCCTTGAAGCAGCAAGAGGAGTCGATTAGGTATAAGGTCTTGCCCTCATAGCTACCTTATTGCACGTGGCAATGATGACGGCAGGGTGTATCAACATACAGCTTGTCGCCTTTGGTAAGAGGTTGGCCTCCTTCGTGGCTCCGGACAACGTGGTCTTCCCCTTTGCCTCGAAGAGCTACGCGGAAGTGGAGAAAGCCATCCATGAGGGGAAGCCTCTCCAAGCTTTGGAAGAGTACACACCAGTCTTACCTGTCTTACCACACGATGCCATCCACTGGACCAATGCCCAGTTTACTTTTGCTGAGAGTAAACTGGATAAGGATGCGGCTGGCCACCAATTTTATGAGAAGCTGCCCAGGATTCCTGAACACCTTCTTAAGGCTGAGTCGTAGGCCAGACAATGGTTTTCAGTGTTGATGTCTCTGCAGTGCTTCATGGAGATGATGATTGGGAATTTTGAAGATGCCTAAGTTTTTCCTTGTTGGCGAAAACTCACCTCGACACCTTTATGAAGGACCTTTATGCCTCTTTTCAGGCCCGTCGAGCCTTGACACAGCAACCATCCGCCACGAGCTGAAACGTTTCATCACTTCTAGCATCTGGGGAAAAGACCTGTTTCCTTAGAAGGTGGTGAAGGAAGTTACGGATAAGGCTGTCGCAGAGCTTAGAGCCTTTTCCAGAAGTGGGGAATCTCACTGAAGAGGAAGTTCACCCCTGGGAGAAGCCTACAACCCAAGAGCTCTCGCAAACTGACTTATCATCAGAAGTCGTTTGCTCTTTCCTATGCCGCTATCCCTCAGACTGTCTACGCTGTGCCCTAACAAGTGGTGTCTCAGTCCCCGGCCTTCCACCCTGTGTATGAGTAAGGGTCGTCTTCCGAGGCCGTCTTGACAGAGGAGGCAAGTCCAGGGGTCGTGGACTTCGAAACGGCAGTGGAGGAAGAGGTTCATGTCCTTAACACAAATAATGAAGGTCTCCCGGTAGGGGGACGGCTTGCCTTGTTCAAGAATTGTGGGTTCTTTAATCCTTGGACACAGAGCATCATTTCCAATGGGTTTGGTTGGAAGTGGTAACAAAGGCCATCACAGCTCAGGAGATTCTTACAGAAACAACACCTTATCTGGAACAGTATGTATAAGACCTTCTGAAGGGAAGAGTTATCTGTTGCGTGAGATCTATGAGATTTCAAGGTCGTCTATTTTGCGTGCCAGAAAGGTTTCGAGCATACCTCAAACTATTCTCGTCTAGTCCCGTCTAAACCTGTTTTTTCAGTATGACAGGTTCCGGATGTTGACTATTTCGCAGATACGGACCTTACCACCCCTGGAGACTTTCACTGTCTCTATAGATCTTACCGACGTCTTTGTATCATCCTATAGGTTGACACTTCTCCCCCTATCTTGGTTTCAGCCTGGAGAGAAAGGGCTACATATTCAGAGCTATGCCATTAGGGATCAACATAGCTCCGAGGATTTTCACGAAGTTTACCGACGCAGTCGAACAGCAACTTCAGGAAAAAGGCCTTCAAGTAGAGGTGTACCTGGTCAACTGGCTAGTGTGTTCCCTTAGCACTGAGTGCTTGGAAGCAGCCAATCGAGCTGTACGGTTCCTCCAGTCCCTTGGATCTCAGATCAACTTCAAGAAATCAAGACTGGCTCCAGCTCAAGACTTCCAGTGGTTGGAGATTCATTGGGACCTTAAGTCTCACTCCCAATCTATTCCTCCCTCCAAGAGAAAGGAAATAGAGACATCAGTCAAGTTACTGATCAAGTCGGGGATGATCACCAGGTGACGCCAAGAGGGGGTTCTAGGATCTTTATAATTCACCTTGGGAATGAACCCTGTCCTGAATGTACGACTCAAAGATGCAAGCATAGTTTGGGAAAGGAGAGCCTCCAAAGCTCTTCCCAACCTTCAGAAGCAGACTTCGGTTTTACTGAACAAGCAACTTAGACCGTGGCCCACTGCCAAATGTCTTTCACAAATGGTGCCGTTACGCTTTCCTCCTCAGTAGTGACACTTTGTGCGGACGCCTCGTTGGATGGTTGGGGGGGGGGGTTCATAACTCACCCAAGAAAGTGTAAGGCTGTTGGGTCTCAGAAATGTTACCAATCCCACATCAATATGGAGTCCATGGCAGTCTTCTTGTCCCTCAAGAAATTGTACTTGAAGAACATTCATATCCATCTAGAGCTCGACAACAGGCTGATAGTCTATTGCATCAACAGACAAGGGTCGAGGTCTCCTCAATTAAACCACATGATGATAGCCGTCTTTACATTGGCTCAGAAGAATGGTTGGCACTTGTCAACATCCCATCTTCAGGGAGATCAAGTCCCTGGCCTTCAAGTGGATCTGTTTGTGAAGAGTCTCAAGATGATACTTCCCTGCTAGGTAGCACCGAAAGTGGATCAAGCAGCAGTAGTCATGGACACGATGTCCCTGGATGGGAATCGTTGGACGACGATTTACCTGTTTACACTGTTTAACCTCCTCATGAAGGTTTTGGACAAGCTTCGATCTTTCAAGGGCCGGCGGCTCTGGTGGCTCCTCTGTAGCCAAAGAGCAACTGGTTTCCCATTGTCACGGACTTCAACCCCAACTTGGTGCCGTGACCAACCCAATTCTGTCCCAGGAGGAACAGCAGGAGATTGTTTACGCTTCATCACGGAGATCGAACAACCTTCATCTCATGATTTGTTTCGCCCGAGCCCTGAGAAAGAAGTTCCAAATTCAATGGGATAAGTGGGTATTTGCGGAAACTATGAGTCGTCTAACACCATGACTCAGTATGAAATGTCATGGACGATATGGGTCAAATATGTCAAAAGACAAAAATCCAGGGTCGATTACTATGGATTTTTGTTTAGGTTTCCTGATTGCTTTGCACGTTTAAGTTCTAGCTTCCTCCACGATTTCGTCATAAAATTCAGCCCTCACTAAACCTATACTATACGCCTTTGATGTCAACTTTAACTCGGATCTCTTCAACAAAGTTCCGAAGGTTTATGCAAGGCTGTGTCTGTCGACTCCACCGAAGCCTATTTCTTGGTCGTTGGACAAAGTTTTGCAATTCGCTTCGAACATAGGCAATCAAAAGGTTTCTATTCATGATCTCACTCAGAAAGTCATTTTAATTGTGATGGCTTCTGGTGCTCAGGTTAGTGACATTGGGACGCTTTCAAGAAACGAGGACCACATTGAATTTGTGGACAATGGTGAGGTTAAATCATACCCTGATCCCACTTTTCAAAAGTGTATTTACTAAGAACAGTGCAGTGTAAGGGTGGTCATTTGTTTCAAAAAGATACAGTGGGGTCTGATTAGTCTGAATCAGTTAAGACCTAAGATTACTTACTTTATACGAAGAGCGGACCCGGCTAGTAAGACATTGGGTCTCGACCCTACAGATGTGGCTTCCTTCATGAACTTTTTCCAGTATATGTCCCTTGAGGGACTGCAGGCATATACTGGTTGGAAGTCCACTTGGGTTTTCTTCAGGCATTATATGAAGCAATTGGAGGAGATACGCCATTTTTCGGTGACTGCGGGAAGTGTTATCATACCCGCTGCAACGACGTAGCCCACAATGCATTCTAGGGCACTCCTTCAGCTTGTTATTAGCAATGAGTAAAGAGTTGGTCTTTGCTTCAAGGTAAAAAGGAATAAATGCATTTCATCATTTCCTTTTCAGATTCACACGTGTCTTTCTGACGCTAATTGTGTTCCCTCGGTGCTACAGCCTAACTGTACAGGCGGGATCATGTGTCTATTGATCAGGTTTCCTATGGTTCCATGTGTAATTTATTTGTCCCCTAATGTTACCTTATGTCTGGGTATGGACGGGATGCATTTACTTTGTACAAAAGTTTTCCATATGCGTTAATGATGGTTGCTTGTTAACCTTAGCACTGATTCTTGTGAGTAAAAGGCTGTGAATTGTTACATGCCTTTTAATTTTACGCCCTACTTTTATAATTATAATTACTGTAGTGGCATTAACTTTAGTGTGCCTTCTCATTATTATCCTTCCTGAACATAATTGGATTTAATCTCCTGGTGGGTTTTGGTTCCATATGCCTCACCTATGATGCCTCCTTTAGTTTCGGGTTTGGGTTCCTTAGGGTTCCTGACACTAGACTCAGATGATTTTTCAATTGCGGAGAGCGGTCCTTTTGGTCCTTATTGCCTCCTTGTCGTACCATCATGCTTGTCAATATTGCCTCCGAACTGTTCTGGGATATATAGTTGAGAGTGATACCTATGCCTTGATGGAGTAATCCTGTAAGTGCATTTCGGTATTGGGACCTCTCTCTTTGAGGCTTCCTACCGAGATATAGGTAATTCTCTGGTACACTTCCATCAGGACGACATGGCTTGAGCCCAAAAAAACGGATTTTGACGTAGGAAAAATCTATTTTTGGGTGATATAGCCATGTCGTCCTGATGGCCCACCCGTTACGTTGTCCCTCGTCGGATGCCTCTTCTCACAGTAGTTACGCTGCTATGTGGAATGAGTTTATTAGAGACGGACAATACTATGAAGTGAAAGGATATGTACCGGCTTCTCACCTATCCTCCTCCTTAGATTCATAGACTGGGTTAATTCTGTTTGGAGTGCAGACATCTATGGTTATCTACGGATACTTCCCTGATTATATATCTTAGGATAGTCATTCCGGGGGTTAAAACCCCGTGATACCTGACAGTAATTCTCTTGAAATATTACTCACAGAAATATTATACAGTAGGAAACCGCCGGATGGACCTTCCATCAGGACGACATGGCTATCTCACCCAAAAATAGAATTTTCCTACGTCAAAATCCGTCTTTTTAACTTTCCACCGGATTAAAAAGCAACGTCGAACATGACAGAAAACAAATGCAACAATACATACATACTGTACATATTGAAAAATATAATAAATGCTAACAACATAGGCCTAAGATTAATAAAAATACAGAAGAAAATCTATGAAGATAAAATTGAATTTACTTTGAGGTTGCTGAATATGTTTCTTTCAGATGACATTTTGTTATTTTTCTGTGCAACGCTTCATTTGGTAACACCATGGGTAATATCATATATAGGGAAAAAAATGATTAGTGAGGACCAATATAAAGGAATATTGAGAAGTTCTATTTGATAACTGGAAGATCGGTTTGCTCTCATTTTAGAGGTAATTTGTTATAGCCTAAGATAAAAAAAATTAAAATGCATAGAGAGCCAATCAAGGTAGAAACTAACAGCAATACAAATATTAAAGGAAATAAAATATTTTAAACATAATCCAGTAACTGAACACAATTTTACTGTGCAAATTGGATTAAAGGCAAATGCCACAGTAATGTTTTACCTGCAGTGCACATTTGCAACATAGTAGGTCAGTACTCGAACGCCACAAGTTGTAAATTTTCATTATCCAATATCTTATCTGATCAAAATTCGCGTGAATTTCTTATAGACCACTATTATTAAGCAAGATGAAGACAACAAAGAGTTGTGTATAACTGACTAGGAAAAGTGATATTTCATATTGAGCAAAAATTGCTAATCCAACAATTTGGATGTCTATTACTGTATATCTACTACGGGTCCTGACTGAGGATCCCCATCTCTGCCATCCCTCTCCTCCTAGGTATCAAAATCAAGTCCAGAACAAAGCAAATATGTTGAACAATTTGAAGCGGTTTGAGGTATTCTAAATATCTTATACCCACAACAACCCTTCGAGATAGCTTGAAATAGCATATTTGCAAAGAGAGCGAGGAAAGATTTAGTTTTCTCTTTTAATGTCTTCAGGATGGAGAGAGCATTGACCTTCTTAATGAGAGGTCATAATATAATGGATCGCACCTACAGAAAGGGGGTTATTAGTTTGAGTGTTCTCATGCAGCCAACATTCCAACTACTTAGACCTCTGCAAATAGTTTTGCATGGTGCAAACCAGGTAAAGGTTATCATGTAGAGACTGTAAAGCAGATATAGAGGTCCCGTCGATGAAAGGGTATTTTGTTTTTTAGACTTCGAGTTGGGGTTAGATTGCCTGGTCTCTTTAGAATGCAGTCAAATTACAAACACTTGCTATACTTCCTTTCGTAAGAGCTCTTTTAGGGATATGGTATAATAGCCAATCCAGCCACAAAATAGACCTCATTGAAGGGCCCAAAAATAGGAGTTTAGAGAGAAAGGAATAAGGGAACAGGCTTCAATAACATAGAAATTGACGAACATTGTCGAGTTATTGGGTCCCTTGACTGCCAAGACAGTACTACATTAGATACTTCTCTCTGGTTGCGGTTCATTTTCCCTTTGCCTGCACATACACCGAATAGTCTGGTCTATTCTTTTCTCCTCTGTCCTCATACACCTGTCAATGCTGAGATTACCAAACAATTCTTCTTAGCTCAAGGGGTTAACTGCTGTAATGTAATTATTCCGTGGGTACTTTCCTCCGTCTTGGGGTAGAGTACACTATACTATCTTATCAATATTCCTTTTATTTTGTTAAAATTTTTTAAAGTTTATATATGAAATATTTATTTTAATGTTAAATGTTCTTAAAATGTTTCATATTAGTTGTTAATTACTTCTCTTATTTCCTTGTTTCCTTTGCTCACTGGGCTATTTTCCCTGTTGGACCCCCTGGGCTTATAGCATCCTGCATTTCGAACTAGGGTTGTAGCTTAGCAAGTAATAATAATAATAATAATAATAATGATTGAAGAGAGATATATGAATGGTTTCTAGATGTGATATTCTTCACAAGTGCTTCTCCTCAATTCAATTGAATTATGAAAAGGCAAAGGTGAAATCTATTATTGCTGTTGAAAGCTTGCCAGTACTTGCTTCATTGCTCAGTCCTGAGCTCTAATCTCGGATTTAGCAAATTGCAATTGTAATAATATCATTTCATTCCACACCACTGAGATGAACTATTTATTAGAGAATGCAAGGATGAAATAAATTGTTGTGGTAAACTACTTTGTCGTTAAGAGTTTCACTGCTTAGCCCTGAAGCTGAACCTTGAGTGTTACTAGTTGCAGTCACAATTATCACATTTCAATCAAAGTTCCATTGTGTGATAAACTTTACAACATTAAGAAGAATACCCTTCATAAGTTAGTGCTTTATTACACACGTCCATGCTTCTTTCATAGTTTAATTTCTCTATTCAGCCTCTCGCGGATGAACAAATCATTTGGTAGAGCTGTATGATGGAAAGATGTGACTTTGTAATTTCATTAACCTAGAGTACTTAGAATTCTAGTAATAATGATATTCAAGTACTTTTAAATTTATGCATAAGTAATATACTGTACATGAAGTTGGGGATATATGTCATATTGGCTGATCTCAAGTAAAATTCTCCATTTGATCTTCATTTCACTCAAATTTTCACGGCTACTTTCTATAGTATTCATGGTATGAAATTGTCCAGACTAGTTCAAAGTACAACCAGTACTATTATAAGAGTTATCAGCTTTTACTACTTGAATATATCTACAGCATATTAATTATTTAAACATTTTTCTATCTACAGTATTTCTCTTTTCAGAACAAGCCGAGTTTAATGATACCATACATGGTAGGCCAAGTGATTGGAATATTCATCTTTGGAATACCATCCTTATCTCCCTCTTTATTAGGGATAATTCGTGGAAGCATTATAGGCATAGTTTTGGGACTTGTGTTGTTTCTTATCGTTGTGAGTCTTCAAGTATATTTTCTACTGGTCGTCCGTGCTTACTACAAGGAGGTAAGGAAGTTGACTTGGATACCTCACTCTTATACTGAATAGATTTTAATCTTAAATCTGCAGTCACTTATTAAAGGATTTTAAACAGTAAACCATTTCATTGCATTGAGGAAAAAACCCTGAATAGTGCAATTACTGGTACCATAAAATTACGAAATATGAATTATCATTACAGGTTTCATTTCTTAAATGTAGTGGTCTCCTAAAATTCATATTTTTTCATAATAATAATCTTGAAAACTCATTGTTTTTAAACTTGAACATTTCAAAATAAATACAACTGTTTCCTCACCCTTTAGAAGCACTCACTAGTTATTGTTAATTTTATGTCTCAAAATTAATACACTCATTTCACCATGAAGTGATAGTTCATCATTTCATATTAGTTTCACATTGTTAATTGACACAATATGTGTTGAAAAATTTTAGTTCACATTTAGCTGCCTAAAATGCAGAACCTATGGCATCTATTGTGCAATAAAAAGTTATAAATAGGTATGATCCCTGCAGGCTGTACATGCCAGCTGAATGTTCTGACACTTATGGAACTGAGGCACTGTATTAGGTGATCACGATTAAAAAGAGCATCTCTGCTGATGCGCACAGTATCGACTGCTTCATCAAAACTAATTATCTTAATTCCTGAGTGCTTAAACAAAGGCTATTTTGGAGTCTTAGTATTAGTTTAAAGATTTCCTTCTTAGCCATCGTGTCTAAGCAGGTATTTTAAGGAAAAACTCTGATAGCCTGACATCCATCATAAATTATTTCTCATTTCCTTTTGAGCTAAAGCAAATCAATGTGCACTTAACAAAAGAAGTGATAATTGTTGGTTTTCTGGCGGATAATTTATGACTGTGCAGTATATTTATATTTCTGTATAAGCAAGCAAGATAAGGATAGCAAGAGAAGGAAGAAGATGGCTTTTAGCAATGCTAGTGTTTGCTCTGATAATTTAAAATCTGTTTTTGAACTTTTGGAGCGTTTTTTGGGGACCATCTATAGAACCTCCTGCCTTAGATGTAGTCCAAAATATGCTTGATACTACTGATATCCTAGAACAGTTTCAGTTGGAAAAGAATATCTATGTTGCTGAGCAAATAAGTGTAATGTTAAAATTTTATAATATTAATACCCATGTGAATACAGGGAAACTGTAATCACTGAGTCAACAAGAGCCATTTCCTGGACCTCCCTGGTCCTAGTTTGGGTGGAGAGGGAGCTTGGGCACTGATCATCTGTATATATGGTCAGTCTCTAGGGGATTGTCCTTTGCCTCTGCTATTCATGAAAGGCCTTTAAAGTGTCGTTTTTATAGTGCATGAAACAGTGGTGTGTGATTCAGTGTTTTTGTTGCTTACCACATCAGTAGCCATTTAGAATATTCAACCAAAAATGCAAACAGCAGTTACCCAATTGTTGTTTTGACCAGTAAAAGGTGAGATGATTCTATTCTGAGGAATGGTAAGGGAAAACTTAGTTCCCTAACTCTTTCACCTCGATGGGTTGTCCTGCTGTGCCAGAATAGCTTTGCTAGTGAGGGCGGCACATTTCTAAGGCACGAGGTCGTTGTAGACCAAGCTTACTCCCAGGTTTTCTCAGGCTATATATCTCGAGGAAAGAGTTAAACAAAGACTGCATGAGACTATAGCAGGCATGTCTCTTGCCTGTGGCTCCCAAGCCCACTTCAAACTCAGGCATTCTAAATTAGCTCATCAGATGAACGAGGTTCCAGTTGGAAAGCCACCCCCCCCCCCTCAGGATGAAGAACCTAATTGTAGCACATCCTCCTTGTGCATTAGATCTCTCTCCTCAGACGGCTTCCACTTCCATGGTAACACCTCTTCAGGATAACAATTTGAATGCAGTTCAAAAGGCTTTCAAGGACATCTCAATACCCAAAATCACCCCTCCTGTACAGTAGAGCAAGTCTTCCTTGGAGATTGATTTTCTTTTTTTTCTGTTAAAAAGAGGAAAGATTCTCAATAACCATCAAAGTCAGGCGAGTAAAAGTCACCCTTGGTCTCACAAGTGAACTTTACCCAACGACGGGATTTTGAATCTAAGGAATCGATGGCCTTTAAAAGCAACTTCGGGATCAAGCAGATAAAATTTCTTAAAAACCGTAAAAAGAATACGATGGTTTAACCATTTTTGCCTACCCCATATAAACCTAGTCCAAGTTAATCATATCAAGCAGAAGTTCCCTCATTAACCATACTTCCTCAAGATTTTGTACAGTATACTTGTACAGTCCTTTGGTGTACCATTCACAGACGAATACATTCGCCTTAAGCACGATGTTTTGAGTATCCAAGGGGTTAAATGCCTCATAAAATAGTTTAGAGCAAGTTTCTGGAGATCTGGAGATCTATTCTATTGCTGACTTATCTGTTGTAGTTATGTACTACATAATCTTTGTTATCTGCCTTAGATGAATCTGACAATAAGCAAGATCTCAAAGAACTGGTTTCATGAATGTAAATTTTGAATAATGCATTCGTCTGGTAGTTCCTCAGAACTATTCAATATGTTTTCTAGTGGTTCTGATATAGAAAAAACTGTTTTCTTACCTTAGCAAGTCATTTTTAGTTGCAAAAATGCAATCTCATCACTATTCCTCCCTAGGGGCCCTTCTTAATCAAGTGAACCTGATGCATATTTCAGAACAGGTAGCCTAACCAGCATTGGACAGCTTGACCTTTATGCCTGTCAAAACCTTAAAGAACGTTCCTAAATATTAACTTTCTCCTTCGATTTATGTTTATTCTACTTTTTATTCTTAATATTCTTCTTTATAGGATTTAGCCTTCAATAAGTAAGTAGACCTAGATTATCAATTCTTTCTTTTTATCAGCAAGGTGACAATAAGCATCTCCAAGAAAATCCTATGTGCCTAGTTTAAGAATGCTATATTCTTATTACTAAGAAGTCTGATCATTAGTGAACAGTGTATAGAAAGTTGGACAAGAAATTTCTGCCTTTACTGAAAAGGTTTATAAGTAAAATATAAGAGATGTAGTTACCTAATTTGTTTTAAAAAATTGGTTACCAGAGTGAGTACTAATTGAAGTACTGACAAGTAATATATTTTTTATCTTTATATCTAAAGCATATATAGGTAGTATAAGAAATCTTTTGAGCGTTGGGTTGTTTACTCTTGGGGGGGGGAGATATTTTACAATATGTTACAATAGATTATTTTCTCTCTCAATTTCATGGTGTCAAGTTTTGAGAGGTGTGAAGGTGATTTTTGTATATGCTTTTCTCCCCTTGACATCAAAAGTTTATATAACGATTTCCTGCACTGTTGTGTGAAGTTTCACACAAATGGTTTCTTTGACGACCTCATTCCTATAAACTATAATTCTCATTGCCCAGTGACATACATTTTAATGGTGGAATCCAGATTTCAGGTGGGGTTTGTTTTGAAATATGATTTGTAACGTATTTTCTTCCTATTATTATTCTTCTTTGCACCGTGCTCTAATTTTAGCTAGATCTCTATTAAGGGATTAAGGGATACAGTATATGTTTACTTTAGGTTCCATAAATTCAATACTTATTTTTACCTCTGGAGTAATCAAGAAGTTTGTTATGACTCTTTCCATATATAATGGGTTTTCTCAGATTTAGGCCGAAAATAAACCCTAGTATTAAAACCTATCATTTCTTTAAATTTCAGTTAATTGGTGACTAAAATGGGTTTTTTCTTTGAAATATTAATGATAATGTCTATAGTGAATTTGCTTTTCAAACATCATCTTTGTATTAGATTTTGAGGATCCATGCAGTATTCCAGCTGCAAGCACCAATAATACTATAACTGTATTTATCTTTTTCAGTTGAAGCAACAAATAGAGGATATGAACAGGATTCCAGGTGGTGAAGAAGAAGTGATGATTAAAAAGATATAAGACAACATGGGAAAATTTTTGAAGACACACATCACCTAGTGTCTATTTATGCAGTATTCTCTCATGTAAACGCACTAATAGCTTTGAGGGAGATGTGGATAAGGTAAAAGTACAGATAGAGGAGAGTAACCTAAGCTTACTCCAAAATTGTGGCCTAACAGTGTCTAGCCAACACAAATACATACTAATTTAATACTTATGCATAGAATCTACAAAAATAATTGACTTCTATCATTTAAGTACCATAAGTAGTCTACTATATATTGTATGAATGTGTGTATATGTATAATAAATGTTGTGCATAAGTAATAAGAATACTGTAACATGCAGGGTACATAAAAACCTGTATGTATTATAATACTGCACCAAAGCATAGCATAAGACTACTTTTGGTTTGCATTTATTATTTCCCTTTTTTATAGGATGCATTTCTTGCTGTCTACTTCATGCGCTTGTATACTACGCATGTTCCCCATGCGTACATACAATTTCTCTCTCTCATGGTAATGGTGCATTTACTTGAAGACCAGGTGGCTTGTTTTACTGATGAGGCATTAAACCTCAATAACTGCAAGTTCCCTATATCAGCACTAGTAGCTGTTGGAAGAGGTGAAAAGGGAACATACCTGTGGGGAGAGGAGGATTCTGAGCCTGATCTATTATCCCCAGCTTGGTGGCAGAAAACTGCTTAAATGAGGAAGACAGAAAACCCTGGTTGATGAAGGCTGGTCTGGTTGCTTTCAAGAGTTATTTTCTCTGCGAGTCCCTTCCTAATGTCTCAGGAAACTAGAAGAGGTTGATCAGGTGAGACCCTCGGGTCTCTGATGTCAGAGTTGGATAATGAGATTATTAAAGGTTGATCAGGCAGGAGACCCTTGGGTCTCTGATGTCAGAGATGAATAATGAAGCCAGAAAAGGCTGATCAGGTAGGAGCAAGGGTCCCTGATGTTACAGATGGATAAGAAGTGTGAAGGGTCTTTAATGGCTGAAATTCATGACTTATGGTGACACTGGCCAACAGGTAAACCACCATTCAGATAGGCAGAGCAAATGCCAGCTAAGGAGAACACTACCTCTTGGTCTTTGAAATCCCCTTTTGTGACTAGGCACCTTGCGGTCAACTGTATGCTAACAGTATGTTCTTGGGATCCATTCAAACTCAGAGATTATAACAAATTCCCAGAGAGAGCACTCTATTGCTTCTATTGTGTCAGGCTTAAGCATTTCTATTTCTACTTGCAAGGTGCTGGAATCAGCTTTATAATCACTTACACTGACAGAAGGTTGACTTGCCAGCAAATGTGAAATATTTGGTAGCATCTGTGACCGTTCATCAGCAATCTAGCTAAGATATCTGTTGTGAGAGTATTTTAAAAGGCAATTAACTGGATTGTCCCTTCTTGAGCCCATCTTGGCAGCTGATGTATCCTTCTGGCATTATAGGCAAAATTCTAACAGAACCCTCCACTCCAAATCTTTCTACTCTAAATTTGACCATCAGAAAGCCATCATGAGAGGAATCAGGCCATGCATTTGTGAAACCTCAAGGATGTTTGGAGGAATACAAGTTTTAAACATAATCAAAGAGGAAATTCAAGTCTTCTTCACAAAGTTAAAAGAACAAAGAAAATCTTGGACAGTGGAGAATGCATTCCATCCACTGGATTAAATTTAAGTTATCAATAACTAGGATTGAATAGTACTGGTTAAGGGAATAACATAGATAAGACGAAGTCATTCCAGCTAAATTATTTTCCTTCTTACAATAAGCAAATAAAAAACTACTCAGAACCCAGGAAGGTTGGAGGGCATATATCAAAGAATCCAACTACACAGTCACTGTATGACCAAGATATAGATGTAATCCTAATCACTTTACTTGCATGAAGTGTACTTTCATATCCGACAAGATGAATTGTATCTAACATGGACTAAATGGTCTATGCTTTGACAGTCACAATCTTTGCATGATGACGTGTTGAGGATCTTCTTCCTGATTCTTGAATGTATTTTAGCTTGAGTGGTCATAGGGATGGGCGTTACAGATGAAGGCACCCTTCAATGACTCGTATTATGAAGCAGAAAATCCACCAACCTTGGCTACCCAAGAAAGTGATCCATAAGCACATTCAGAGGGATAGATAGTTAAGGTGTAATAAACAGCACTTAAAAGTCAGAATAGTCAATAGAGCAGGATGCCAAATCTGAGGCAGCTGTAGCCAATACAGAGCATTAGATGCAAATGGTACATGAAACAGTCTTGAGTTGTTGCTTTTCAGGCCCCCAATCTATCACAGGTAAAGACAAATGGCTCCCACTATACAAAGTAGGTCTTCCTTGTAATGTAGGAGCAGTTAAAGTAGATCGAGTTCATACAGCAAGGTAAAGGTCACAGAATCAGTGTGGAAGTACTGTACCAAGTACAATAGCAAGATGCACAACAATAGGACTTTCAGCATAGAAAATCGCAGACTGCATATATAGTGAAAAGACAGACACTATCAAAGCAATTTACTAACAAAGATGGATTTGAATGAATATAAGCTGGACTACAGTAGCATTACAAAGCACTTCCTTTACTAGAATATCTGCAGAAGATATACCAGAAGCAATTTAAGCAGGTTGCACAGGCAATGGCAGAAAAGCAAGACCAAGGTAATCAGAAGGAACATGAGTGGTGCAGTCAGACAAATAAAGCAGTCACAGTAGATGCAGGGACCAGAAAAAAAGGTTTCAAAACCAGAAAAAATCTGAAAAGTCTACTTGAAATACGCACAAATAGCTGATTATAAAATTCACACACACAGGAAAAATAATTTTTATTTACAAGTTAAAATAATGATGATAAAACATAGTAGAAAAGGTTTCAATACCACTCACTAAAAAGTATATGATTGGAAATACCAAAAGAGGATCTAAGGCTGAATATTGTTAATACTTGAAAACTAACAATATTAGCCTACTAAGCAAAAATTGGAAAGATTTTAGTAGACTTTGTGTTGTGACTGTGGAAGACATTTGAGACAGCAAGTTTGGATGGTATTAAGCAAAATTAGATTATGCTTCTCTCAGTACCTGCTCTGTAAATCTTCTTAATATATTTTCCCCCATTAGGTTACAGGATTTCTCAGAAGGGACACTAAAATATCAATAACTTAAGATACCCAAAATAGTTACTTCCAAATCACACTACTTATATCCCAGAAGTATGAGCTTTTCAACTTTAAATTAAATTAAAATTAACTTTTTTTCGAGTTCATTTTTAAGATTATTTAATCACAGTAATTTCTAGTATTGCAGTTCAGTATGGATTAACGAGCAATGAAAGTACAGCATCGCACTTTTCCTTTTATAAAATATTTAAATGACATTAAAAAAATATATAATTTTGAGCATTACTGATAAAGAATATTTGGACTTTTCAGAAAAATAGAGTGCATTTTCTATTTTAAGCTTTAAAAATGGAAAAAGTAAAATACTGTACTGTAATATCTACATTTCAGGAGTGATATAACCTTACAGAACAATTAGGATTTCTATATCTCCTTTCACCTTTTCCATAATTTTACTTTACTATCTACACGCGTGTACATGAATGATAAGGCTTGCATAATATAGGACTCCAGGGTTTTTAAATTCTAATGTATAACACACTGGTAAGCAAATGTGGTAAAAGATGTGTGAATGCTATTTTGAAAATAAAGTTCTATCTTTTCATATATTTTATTATATTTTATTGCTTAAATAAAGTATTTATTGTAAATATTTGTTTGCACTCCATAAACCTTAAAATTCTCACATGGTGTACAGCGTTCAAGAACTGCAGAATGATAAATGCGAAAACTGCTGTAGAAAGTTGTCAAACCTCAACATTTGCAGTGTTAGGTAACCGCAACATTGAAAAATCCCACTCTGCTTCCCCCTGAAAATGACACTTCCAGATCTCCTACTTTGTTATAGACTTTAACTAAAGAAGATTTGTGCATCCTAGCCTTTAGAGAAAAGACAATAGTAATAGCTTTCATGGTTATATAACATCAAATACATTAGAGAAAGCAGAAATGTAGGACAGAAAATGAATATGAGTAAAACTAAGATAATGTTCGATGAAAATGTAGACACAACAAATAAGGGCTATGAAAACAAACTTCCAGAGATTGTTGGTGAATATACTGTACGTACTTTGGGCAGACAATGTTTCCCCAAAACATAAGACCGAAATTCAAAGGAGGATAAGCATGGGATAGAGAGCTTTTGGTAAACAGAATGAGATTAAGAAAGGTAAAAAGGTAAAAGTATTCATAGTTATATAACATCAAATAAAGAACATGAAATATGTAAAAATGGCAAAAAGAAATAATTACACAAAGCCTTGAAAACTCATTTATATTGTCTCAACTTTCTCTTGCTATTTTGTGTTTTCTCTTGTTTATCTCAAAATTCTTTAACGTTAATTGTACTGTAGTGTGTTTGGATTTTATTCAACAACCAACAACTATAAGCTCTTTTTACATGATTTTTACGTATTCTTGGACAGGCTCTTAATAGTATTTGCAAGATAGAGAAAAATTATGAAAAGAGTAACAAAACAACAACAACAACAATAATAATAATAATAATAATAATAAAATAATGATAATAATTAAATAAAGAGATAAATCTTTCAAGCTGATATATTGAAAAATATAACTAGAACATTGTTAAAAAATATAACTAAAACATTGTTGAAAAATATAACTAGAACAAGTGCTGTTGGTAGATAAGGGTTATATTTCGTAAGGATCACCTCCTTATCACGCTGTAGACCAACAACATTCTTTATTCCTAGATCGTAGTAATAAGCACTGTTTAAATATACTGTATAGTATAACTTTCTTTAAATATGCAATTCATCAAATATTACGTCAGAATCCTTTCTGGGGTCTTGGACGGATCATTCCAATCATCACTATTTCTCACGGGTGAAAAATGTTTGGTATTAATCGTCTTTGGAATTTGATCAGATTTCTGGAACGAATTAACGACGGTACAACTATATAATATTACACACACACACACACACACACATATATATATATATATATATATATATATATATATATATATATATATATATCTATATATATATTTATATATATATATATATATATATATATACATACTGTATATTCCCTTTCTACTAGCTTTGTTTGTTGTGAGCAACCACACAACAGTCTCCCACCATCACCAATCAGCAGTGGTGAGCATGGTAATGAAAATGGCTATAACCCAGACATGACTACGATTGACTGATTGATTGATTTAAGGTTTTCTGGCATCCTGAAATTTAAGGTCATTTACGCTGATATCATTTATTTTATATAAAAATTAAAAGTATATTCAATTAAAACCATAAAAGTTTATTGTCGTTATAGAAGTCAAATAGTTTTCAGAAGACCTGCTTTTGAAATAAATCTAAAAATGCCGCTCGTATAGTAGGACACATCATGTCCAAGAATCTTGGCAAGGATGAACCTGCTTCCTCACCTCGAGCCTCAAACAGATATCTGTTTCTTAAGTTATTATAATTAGGGCATTCGGTCAACAAATGCCTCACTGTTAAAGGTACTAAACAGTCGTCGCAATACGGTTGGTGTTGGCCCTTCAGCAGAAACTCGTGTGTCAACCGAGCGTGACCAATACGGAGACGACAAAGAGTCGTCTCCCATTTTCGGGGCATCATGTTATACCTCCAAGGTGATATGACATTTGTTACTTCCCTCATTTTATTGCCATCTTGACTATCCCAGTGCTGTTGCCATTTATTCCAAACCAATTTCTTCATGCAAAGTAGGAAATCATTACAGGGAATGGGATACCTTCTTGGTAGCAACTCAGATGCCCCATTCTTCACCAGTAAATCTGCCTTCTCATTCCCAGACACACCTACATGTGCTGCAACCCAACAAAATCGAACTGTTATACCTCTCCGTTCAATAATAAAAAGCCATTCTAAAATCTTGAAAACTAGAGGGTTACTAGAATTAAAAACTTCTAAAGGTTTAAGAACACTCCTTGCATCACTAAAAATTGTAAAATTACCCTCCTTTTCCAAAGCGATTTTCTCATTAGCGGTTAGTATGCCATACAGTTCGGCAGTAAATATGGGGAAGCTGTTGGAGGAAGTGCACCTCTACAATTAAAATCATTACTATGTACTTAAAATCCAACGCCAGCATCAGATTTGGAGCCGTCAGTATATATATAAAAGTCGATCCACTATGTTCTGCAACATGTTCCATAAAATGAGACCTGGATTCTAAGTCAGTCATATTCTTCTTAACTCCAAAGAGTATTTACAAAAAGATACGTCAGGTAATTTCCATGGAGGCATTGATGATAACTTGAATGGAAGCACCCTAATTACCCGAAAGCCATAAGGTTGAGGAGATTTTGGGAGCAACTCAAAGTATGTTGAGTGCCTTACAAGGCTTGCAGTCTGAAAGGCTAAAGAATTAGAAGTCTTTGCAATCTAAACCAATACTGAATAATAGAACACATTCGGTAAAGGTCTAAAAGCAACTCCCCACCATCAACAAGGAGACTTGTGATAGGTGAGGTTCTAAATGTTTCTGTGGAAATTCTAATACCCGCATGATGTATAGAATCTAATATTTTTAACTGGCTTGGGGTGGCCGAGGAGTAAATTTCACATCCATAACTAATTTTGGAAAGAATCAAGGCCTTGTATAATTTTAAAATAGTATTGCGGTCTGCCCCCATGATATATGGGACAATACTTTTAAAAGATTCAGAGCCTCAAGACATTTAGCTTTTAATGCTTTAAGTGAGAAACCCATCTAAGCCTACAATCAAATATCACCCAAAAAAATTTAGCTTCACTTGCACATGGGATCCGTTGACCTTTGATGTATATATCAGGGTCTGGATGTACTCCCCGGATACGACAGAAATGGACAATTGTAGTTTTACTTGTCAAGTACTGAAATCAATTCATATCGGCCCACTGGATAATTTTGTCAATTGAGAGTTGTATTTTTCTCTCAAGAATTGCCATTCTAGCTCCAGCAAATGATATGGAGAGATCATCCACAAATAATGTTGCGAGAACCTCTCGGGGAATGACTGAGGATATTCCATTAACTGCTAGCACAAAAAGGGTTACACTCAGCACACTACCACGAGGAACTCCTTCTTCATGGCATTTACTCTCTGATAGAGTTTCCCCAACTCTCACTTCAAAAACTCTATGTGAAAGAAATGACTGAATAAATAGTGGTAGCTCTCCCCTTAATCTAAAATCATGAATTCTTTTAAGTATACCATATCTCCATGTGGTATCATATGCCTTTTCAAGGTCAAAATCTGTCACATGGTGCTGTTTGGAAGCAAAGACTTCACAAATAGAGGACTCAAGTCGTATCAACACATCAGTCGAGTGCATTTTTCTGAATCCACATTGAATGGGTGATAAAATACCCCTCTTTTCAAGGTACCATATCAGTCTTACATTGACCATCTTCTCCATGATTTTACATAAACAAGATGTCAATGCAATTGGCCTAAATTTGCTGCTAAAAACTTGTCCTTACCGGGTTTTAAAAAGGCTAAAATAATGGCTAGTTCCCAAACACTTGGGTAACTATGATTATGCCATAGTCTATTAATAATGCTTAAAATAAATAACTCTGGATTAAAAGGTACGGGTCTAATCATTACATATGAAATTCCACTGGATTCAGGGGCTGTATTGTTACACGTAGCAAGTGCAGAATCAAATTCTCTTTCAGTAAAAGGAGAATTGTATGACTTCCTTTCTTGTTGCGAAATTTAAAACCTTCTTTTCTTCAATGCTCCTATACTGGTGACCAGGAGCTGCTTCGCACTTGCAGGATACAATTGAAAAATGATCAGCCAGGGCATTGCTAACTTCGGTTGCTCCAGTCATATACTGATCATTTACCCTTACCACTGGTGGTGGGTTTGGGGTGAATTTTCCTGCTATCTTTTTCACTTTCCTCCACACAGATGATGTTGGTGTTCTACTGTTAATGGAGGAAACAAATGGCACCCAAGACTGGCGCCTAGCTTCTTTCATGGCACGATAGAACTGTGCTCTACATTTCTTGTATATGACTAAATTCTCCTCAATATGGCACCTGCGAAATCAGGTTAAAGACTTTCTTGTGGCTCTGTGCAGGGCAGTTAGTTCTGATGACCACCAGGGGACTGATCGTCGTTTGAATATCCCTGCTGTTTTGGGAATGGAATTGACTCCTGCTGTGTGAAGAGTTCCATTAAGTAAGTCTATGGCATCATCAACACTTTCAAACTGTTCTGAATTTCCTTCAATTTCACTTAGTACCCGAAATCTATCCCAGTCCGCCTTATCAAGATTCTATGGTGGCGATCTCTGTAAAGGTGGACCATTGTTGTGTTTATAATGATTGGTGCATGATCACTAGTATGCCAATCATCTAATGTTCTCCAATTAAAATCGAGAAGACTGTTAGAGCTTGAAACTGATAGGTCAATGCAGGACAAGGTACCTGTCTGAACATGAAAATTTGTGGGCTTTCTTGTATTAAGGAGTCCTACATCTTCCTTCTCCAAAATTGATGACATAACATTACCCCTTGCGTTTGCCAAAACATCACCCCATAAAGGATGTCTACTATTAAGATCTCCTAGTAAGAGAAAATGTTGTGGGAGTTGTTTAATCACCTCTACTATATTATCATATGAGATGTTATTATTTGGAGGCAAGTATAGAGAACAGATTGTGTATTTTCTCCCTATATCAATCTGTACAACCACTGCCTGCAGAGGGGTACAGACAGACAAAGATATTTGGGGAACATCTCGACGAACATACATAAGACTTCCGCCATGGCTTGCTCTCCTGTAGACATACAGTTATAGGGGAGTGCTCACGTATTTCGCCCTTAAACCCTGGCAATTCCATTGCAGAATGGAGGAAAAAACTATGGTTTATTTTTTGGAAGACACCTTGGATGAAGTTTTCCCATTAGCAGTATTTGATTTAACAATATTTTCCCGGTGTTATCTCTAGAGAGGATCTTGATATATTGGGTTTTGTGTTCGTCTTTTTCTTTGTGTCCTTTTAATCTAATTGTTGAGGAGGATGGCGGACCTCAACTTGAATTTCTGATTTATTCAATTTAACTTCCAGTTGATCAGAAACATCAGCAGACAAGACATCATATTTATTTGAAGTCGTGACTTTAATGTTTCTTATGGTAGGAGGCGAGAGAGATGGAGGTCTCTCTCTTTTTCGACTAAAAGGTTGTGAGCTGTATGGTTTTTGCACCTTCCCCACTACAGGCTCACAAGGTAAATTTGTTTGAAGTGGAACCTCCATCACATCAGGCAAGGACACGGCCTGAGAGAGGCTTGTACTATTATTTAAAATGGGAGTAGATGGCTTTTGAATACCTTTCAGATCTTTAGGTATCTGTTTTGATTTTTCTACAATTTCTGGATGTAGATTTTCAATGGGACTTTCAACCTCTTTAACTACTTTCATATGTTTCTTTATCTTAGAAGTGGGAATATAATTTTCGTCCGTGTGCTTTGGCAAATGTTTCTTCAGAACCATTGAAAAGGTTGCCCTAGTTTTATCTGTTTTTCAAGAGCTCTTTTACGAGCCTCTCTAAAAGTAACCCTTTCCATGGTCCTAATGGCCTTAACACAGCTTTTAGATGCAATTGGGTGTGCTTCCCACAATGTATGCAATTTGGATTTTCTATGCATACTCCATGACTATTTTTACCACAGTTGGCACAAACAGCTGGATTATTATTTAGTTTTCCCATGCATTTCTGGCTTAAATGACCATACATTTAGCAAAGATAACATCGCAATGGTGAAGAGATATTTGGTTTCACCTTCAAAGATAGCCAACCAAATTCAATAACATTTGGTAATCTGCATTTATCTGAGACACTTCTCTTCAATTGGCCGAGTGACTGACTGTATTCAGTACCAAAGGTAATCAGCTTCCAAGAACATTTGGCAATTCCTTCTCCATTCTCGTCCTTCCGGGTCGCAAGACCTACAAAAAGAGTATTCTGTAGGATGTAGATCTTGGGCTCAAGCCAGGACGAATCTACTTTATCCCCGTTGGAAAATAATCAGCGAAACTTCTAGAAGTGGAAAATATGTAAAATGTAAAATGTAAAATGTTACATTTTACATAAATTACCATAGATTCCTTTCGTATCCTATGATTTGACTCCTTCCTCCTTCCCTCCGTATGCCGGCGCTGTGATCTCTTATCCAACAATAAAATTTGGCATAGCTCCAACACCGATCAAAGAACCCAATCGCAAAGCGCCGATAGACACTAGGAATCAAAAGGAAGTCAAGGCTTCTCTCTCTCTCTCTCTCTCTCTCTCTCTCTCTCTCTCTCTCTCTCTCTCTCTCTCTCTCTCTCTCTCTCTGTCATTGTTATAGAAAACTTTTAAAGTCTCCCATTTCACGATGATGATATGCGGTTTCTGTAAAGGGAAATTGGCTTTATGTTGTGACTAATTTTTAGTTCCCGTCTTTTCCATTATTTACGGCCGCTAATAAATGTAAATCAAGCAAATAACGTAAGAGAAATTTCTGTTTTCACATACCAGGATAAAAAATGGTAGTGTATCACAGCAAATTATGATACATGACAGGGAAAATCATAATGAGACTTTGTCACTTTAGATATTATTTTAAAACAATGCATTGAAAAACAGTTATTCAGTTCTTGCGGGCATTTTTTACCTCCAGTGATTTTTATTCAAGCTTTATTAAGCCATATACAAATTAAAAATTCTTTATACTCACAAGTAAAAGGATGGTCAGGCACCAGCCACACATTGAGATACTATGACGTCCTTTGATTGGCCAGACAGTACTACATTGGATCCTACTCTCTGGTTACGGTTCATTTTCCCCATTGCCTACACATACACTGAATACTCTGGCGTATTCTTTACATATTCTCCTCTGTCCTCATACACCTGACAACAGTGAGATTACCAAACAATTCTTCTTCTCTAAGGGGGCTAACTACTGCACTATAATTGGTCAGTGGCCACTTTCCTCTTGGTAAGGGTAGAAGAGACTCTTAAAGTAGGGTAAGCAGCTCTTCTAAGAGGACACTCCAAAATCAAACCATTGTTCTCTAGTGTACCAACCGTATGTCACACAATTGTACATAATTCCTTTTGTATATATTATGCTTGTATCTGCGCTCTTCCCTTGCACTAAAAAGAACCTGAATGATCATGTCTCCGTTTTGCTCTGTAACATTGTCTGTCTCTCGAACAGGTCATGTCCTGTTGCCTTGAGGTTTTGTATATAAAGAAGCGTGTTCCTTAATAAACAACTCAGTCTATTGCATCCTGCCTTTGAGTTCACATCCTTACTCGGCGCTGTCACATTGGTGACCCCGGAAGTCGACTCGCTCCCACTGCCTTCCACCCCCACCTCCCTCGCCCCTCCATCGTTGGTACTATGACGGAGACGGACTCTCCTACAGCAGTTGGCGCCGCAACCGCCCCATTGAAACTTTCACCGTTCGCCAGTAGAGAAGCGTTTGCTTGGTTTCAACGCGCTGAAGTCCACTTTCGTATCAGGGGCGTGACTCGCTCAACCACCAAAGCGGATTATGTTCTCGCGGCGATACCCGAGGACACCTTCCCAGAAATATCCGACTGACTTTGTGAACAAGGAGACACCCCAATAGCGTATGACGCCCTCAAAACATACCTTCTCCAGCAGTACTCGCCGTCGCCAGCCGCCCGTATAGCAAAGCTTTTTTAGCTCTCGCAACAACCGTTGGGGGACCAAAGGGCTTCGCTTGCCCTCCGGGAAATGACCAGTATCGCTCGCCTTCAACCTGCCGCAGACGGCTCTCCTCGTGAAGTGAACCTACTCCGTGCCCTTTGGATACGCCGTTTACCTGAACCTGTACGCGCTGCCATACCCGATGTCGATAGTTTACCCATAAAGGACTTGATGACCAAAGCCGACGCCCTTATGGACAGCCACTTCAAGACCTCCATCAACGCCTCCACCCCTGACGACGAGGATGCCTATTCAACGTCGACCGAAGCTGACATGAATGCCGTAGGACATACACGCCTACCCCGTGACGTGCCGAAGCGGCGACAGAGCCGCCCACCACCCACCAATCGCTCGCGCCCCAACGAACAACTTCTACAGCCACTTACTACCTCCCATCCACCGCAGTTTTGCTACTACCACTTCAGATTCGGGGCAACCGCGAAGAAATGTGCCAAAGATTGTCAGTGGCCAAAAAACGTGTAAGTAGGCCATCGCTTGTGGCGGTGGCCTCCCATGCTTCTAATCTTTTCTTTTTACAGGATGCAGGAACGGGCGTGCGATTTTTGGTAGACACGGGTGCTTGTCGTTCTCTTTTGCCAAGGAAACTCTTCAAGGCACAACGTAGTCTGTCTACATCTGCCGACGTCCGCTTGGTAGCTGCCAACGGATCTGCGATACCCACCTACGGTTACGAGAACCTCACATTATCGTTCGGAAACCGGTAAATTCAATTGGAAGTTTCTCGTTGCTGACGTCACAATGCCAATCGTCGGTGCGGATTTCCTCTCTCATTTCCACCTTCTGGTCGATGTCGCCCACCGACGATTGGTCAACGCAGACTCGTACTTGTCGACACCTCTTCAACCCGCCCCTCTAACCTCGCTCTCCACATCAGCGCACCCACGGATGCCTACGCCCACCTCCTCACGTCGTACCCGGAAGTTTTCCGTCCAGAACTTCGCCAAACGCCCACGGTTCCTGCCAAGCACGGTATTTATCACCATATCAAGACGACGGGACCCCAAGTCTTCGCAAAATTCAGACGTCTGGCACCGGAACGATTGGCAGCCGCCAAACAGACGTTCGCCGAAATGGAGAAAATGGGCCTTTGCCAAAAGGCCTCCAGCCCATGGTCGTCGCCCTTACACATCGTTCTGAAGAAAGACGGCTCCCTTCGCCCGTGCGGGGATTACAGGCGCCTGAACATGCAAACAGAACCGGATCACTACCCCCTCCCAAACATTGCCGACGTGACCTCCTACCTGCACAAAGCGAAGGTTTTCTCTACGCTCGACCTCCTGAAGGGGTATTATCAGGTGCCTATGAACCCAGAAGACATCCCCAAGACCGCCATCACCACTCCGTTTGGTACATACACCTTCAATTACTCCTGTTTTGGACTTCCTGTTTCAACGTCTCATGGATGGCATCTTAGGGGACCTCCCTTTCTGTGTATGTTATGTGGACGACATACTTGTGTTCTCCTCCTCAAAAGAGGAACACCTCCGTCACCTGCGCATCGTGCTCGACCGCCTGCAACAAAACGGCCTTGTAGTCCGGTACGACAAGTGTACCTTTGGCGCCAACGAAGTATCGTTCTTAGGGCACCGTATCACTCCTGAAGGTGCCACCCCCTCCCTGAGAAAGTAGCAGCCGTTCAGAACTTCCCCGTGCCCTCGACCGTCAAAGCTCTGCAGGAATTCTTGGACATGATCAACTATTATCACCGTTTTCTGCCAGCCATTGCCGCCACTCTTGCTCCCCTCTACGCCTCCCTTAAGGGCAAGCCAAAGGACCTGAAGTGGGGTCCCCTTCAAGAGGCAGCCTTCTGCAATGCAAAGAAGGCCCTATCAACTGCTGCGGCTCTCACTTTCTGTCCAAGGCAGAATCGGGTTATTCTACCTTCGATCGAGAATTGCTGGCGGTGCGCTTGGCTGTCCGTCACTTTCGCCATTTCTTAGAAGGTACGCCCTTCGTCATTCGCACAGACCACATGCCTCTGGTGCACGCCTTCACTCGACAGTCTGACGCCTGGTCCGCCCGTCAACGCCGACATCTCTCCGCCGTGGCTGAATACAATTGCACCCTCCAATACGTCCCTGGGAAAATGAATCCCGTTGCCGATGCCCTGTCAAGAAACACGTTGGCTGCCGTTCAACTGGGATTGGATTACAACGCCCTGGCTGAAGCCCAACGACAGGATCCAGAGTATCAAGCTTGTAGGACATCCTGCACGTCCCTCCGTTGGGAAGACTTTCCCCTTGAAGACTCCAACACCACCCTCCTCTGTGACGTCAGTACTGGTAGACCGCGACCTTGGATTCCTGCTCCCATGTGCCGACAGGTGTTTGATTTCATTCACGGCCTTTCACATCCCTCGTGCCGTTCTACTGCACAGCTACTGAAAGCAAAGTTCATTTGGCACGGCATTTCTAAGGATGCTAAGGATTGGGTCCGCGCCTGTACTTCTTGCCAAACTTCCAAAGTACATCGACACACGGATTCAGGAGTGGGCACCTTTCCTCAACCTCAGCGTCGTTTCGCACACATTCACGTCGACGTTGTAGGCCCCCTACCCACATCACAAGGACATCGTTACCTGTTTACCGTCATCGACCGCTCCGCTCGTTGGCCTGAAGCCATTCCCATGGAAACTGCAACGTCCGCCTCATGTACATCTGCCTTACTCTCTGGATGGATTTCAAGATTCGGTATCCCTGAGCATATTACTTCTGACAGGGGAACCACTTTCACCTCTCAATTGTGGACGTCATTAGCGAATCTCCTGGGCATCACCCTACATCAGACAACGGCCTACAACCCCGCTGCCAATGGAATGGTTGAACGTTTTCATCGCACCCTCAAAGCAGCTTTGATGTCCCGCTGCAAGGATTGCAACTGGTTTACTCAGCTTCCCTGGGTCCTCCTTAGACTAAGGACCACTCCTAAAGACGCCCTCGACGTCTCGGCAGCTGAAATGGTGTATGGCGACCCGTTGGTCGTCCCTGCCGAATTTTTTCCTTCTACAACCTCCTCCGACGATCTCCAGCGCATACGTCACGTCGTGGGAAAATTTACTCCGTGCCGCCAGACTTACAAGCCCCCAGCGAAGCATCACATACCAACGGACTTGCACTCTGCAACGCACGTCTTCCTGCGCAACGACACCAGCAAGCCACCACTAACGCCCCCTTACACGGGCCCTTTCCTTGTGATCCGACGCAGTCCGAAAGCATTCCTCCTAAACATTCGGGGCAAAGAAGACTGGGTCTCCATTGATCGTCTAAAACCTGCTTATCTTCTGCCAGATGACCCGCCTACAGTTCGCCTCTCTAGATCAGGGCGCCCTATTTAACATGTACAGTATGTAATTTTTAGGGGGGCAGCCATGTACCAACCGTATGTCACACAATTGTACATAATTCCTTTTGTATATATTATGCTTGTATCTGCGCTCTTCCCTCGCACTAAAAAGAACCTGAATGATCATGCCTCCGTTTTGCTCTGTAACATTGTCTGTCTCTCGAACAGGTCATGTCCTGTTGCCTTGAGGTTTTGTATATAAAGAAGCGTGTTCCTTAATAAACAGCTCGGTCTATTGCATCCTGCCTTTGAGTTCACATCCTTACTCGGCGCTGTCACACTAGTCTTTGGTAGTGGGATAGCCTTTGTACCATGGTCTTCCACTGTCTTGGGTTAGAGTTCTCTTGCTTGAGGGTAAACTCGGGCTCACTATTCAATCTAATTTCTCTCCCTCTTGCTTTGTTAAATTTTTAAAGTTTACATAAGAAATACTTATTTTAATGTTATTGTTCTTGAAATATTGTATTTTTCCTTTTTTCCTTTCCTCACTGGGCTATTTTGGAGAGAAGAGAGTTGGTGAAAGAGAACGCCTTTGATTGAAGGCATTGGATTGGGCACACCTGGCAACCGACCCTTACATATAAGGCTAATGGTGAGAAAGACGACAATCTTGTATAAAGACACATATGTTTTATCTAGGTTAACATATCTTAATTTGAAATCACAACTTTCTAAATATTTTAAGAGCTCTCATATATTGCAATAAAAATGTAGTAATAATAAAAAAAGCAATAAGTGGAATCTAATGGCGTA
>NC_090726.1:187963778-188043778 GCF_036898095.1 Palaemon carinicauda
ATATAAAACCATGTAGGAGTGTGTGTAAATATGACAGTCTGTGTGAACATGCATATCTACTAACTCGTCCTAGCTTGTTGCAGAAAAAAACACTTATGTAACTTTCCATGAATAACCTATTGCAAATGCATTACAATTTAGAACAAGAGCTGAAAAACCATGAGCATAAAAATTTCGAATATTGAAATTGAAAAATGCAAAACAGTTCATAGAAATATCTTGACTCTTACAAAGACAATTCTTCTTTCAAATAGTATATTTATTCCAAAATAATTTCTTAATAAATAAAAGCTGCTATACTATTTCTAAATCTTGTTTTTCTTTAATTTTCATAAATTAGCTAAAAGTAATTCACGCTACTACGTGAATAGATGGGTTTGTTAGGTTCTGTACCCTTTTTGTACTTTTTATATATTGTGTAAAGTGTATATGGAAAAATTATTTAAAATACTCATGGTAATATCTAACATTGCTATCGCTAGTAATGTCACCGTATCGTTGGTAACGCTGTGTATCATTCGCAACGTGGCTTCAGTTTCGTTTTAGACTCGGTGCCGACAACAACTCATCGCCTGGACTTACAGACGCATCGCCTACGTTCAACACTTGGATAACCTCTCGGGGTGAAATTTTCACTAAAATCCCCGTAGAGTTTCGCCACAATGTCAGTTTTTCATTTGGGAAAATCGGCATGGAAATACTATCCACATGCCAGTAGACACTGTGAAGACTACTTCAATGGCCAAGCTTGTGACTGTGATAGCTGTGTGGCTTACCAGCAGCGCCGAGCTTACATCTTTAACCTCATGGCAAAACATAACTATACTGTAGACCCAGAAGTGTTTAATCACCATATCAGCTGTAATTGTGAGGGGTGCAAAATTGCCTCTGACAAAATAACCAAGTATGATGAATTAGCAATTGCCAAGAAAAGTAAGAGAATGAAGACTTCTGAAAATCCTTCAACAGTGCCAGAACCAGCCCCAACATCAACAACTGTGACTCCAAGGACAGAGAGCACAGACTCGTCCTAGTCTGTCCCTACAACTCCTCAGCAGTCGAGCGCAACAGCAGTCAACCATTCTACCAACGTGCCTGAGTCCTCCAATGCCATGGAGACCGAACCGGGGGCCCACTCCACGGACTGCAACTGTACTGACTGCCTTCAGACACTCCTACAAGAAGCCACTGCCATAATAGAGAACATCCCAGCTACACAGCCAAAGAAGCCTCTGCCAAAGTTTCGGCTATCACAGGCTAACCACGAGCTCTCCTATGCCTCTGTTGCTGCCATGGCTGCCAAGCCAGGCATGCAACTCACTGCAAGACCTAACAGAAAAGGTGATCTTTATCATCTACCCCAAGGACGTTGAGACAGCCAGATTCCTTCAGGAAGACCCCACCTTAACGCTGCTGGATCCTGCTTTTATCAGGAAGAAAGCTGTTATCACCAGGTATCCTGTGTCGATGCCTATCTCCATTGCAACGTCGTGCAGCAACATTGACTGTGCTGTTCACTGCACAAGCAAAGATGACGTTCCTGTTCGACGTCTCATCGCCACCTTTATAAGTCCAGTTCCCTCCAAACTGGACTTATAAGTCTGGGGATCCTTCCCCATTGAGGATTACACACCTGAGCCCCTTCGATGTTACAGATGCCAACGCTTTGGACATCATAAAGAAGAATGCAGAGGCCCCATCATCTGCGGCGTCTGCAGCAGCGACATAGCACAGAAGTGTGCATTAAGGCCCACAAAGAAGGTCGACAAACCACATCTAAGTGCCCTAATTGTTCTAAGCCACACCATGCTTGGAACAAGCGCTGCCCAGAGCATCTCAAGAGGATAACCGCTATGAAGAATACATCCTCTCCAAAACAAAAGAAACCAACTCCAACCCAACCACCGAAAGAACAAAGAACTCCTCGCCAGAGAAGACTACGTCAGCCAGCTACTGCTCCTGCGTCTACACCTGCAACTGCTCCTAAAAAGGACCAGCATCGACCTGCAACTGTCCCCCAAAAGGACCAGCACCTACCTGCAACTGCTCCTCAAAAGGATCAACAACAACCCTCATCCTCATTTTCTTCCCAAACCTTGGCTCAAGCAATTGAGTCTCTCACCTTGCAAGACCTCATACCCATCGCCTTCCAGATCCTTACCAGAGTCCTCTCCTTATCCTCAACCTCCACCTTCCAGCAACTCCTGCAACAATTCCAGTTGCAGGGTTAAGCTGATACTTGAGGGGCCTCTCTCGTACTAACTTATCGAGCATTGTACAGAACCGGGCCCCTCCCCCTTCTCACATAACCTACCCTATCCATCTAACCTCATCATTTACCCTTTCCAAGTCCAACATAGAGCAGGAATGAGCCTCTTTGCTTAAACCTACTCCTATTTTCTCTTACTGAAAATCCTTCTTTCCTCTCCCAGTCTCTCCTACTTACTGGGACTTTCTACTATCAACACTTTTGCCTCTAACTAAAACCTTTCCTTCGTGGACCTAAAAAGGAGTCCCCTTTTTCGGGTTACTTTCTGCCCCTTTCCATGCCTTGTCAAACCTCTCCTTCATCCCTTATACTACATCCTTTTATCCCTCATCCTGTATCCTTTTCCTGTTCCAAACACTTTTCAAATCCAACCTCTCCTTTTAATATACCATTTTTGCTCCTTTAGGAGTTCTCATTCCAGATTGCTATCCTCTTACGGGCTGTCTAGGACAAGAGCCCATGTCATGCTATAAGGCATGGCAATCTTAAAGAAGTAGTAGTAACGTGGCTAATTTCACCGTTCCCAGTAAATACGTGAGGTTTGTGACCTGGGAACTCCTAGGTTAGGTTAGGTGGGTTTGTTAGGTTCTGTACCCTTTTTGTACTTTTTATATATTGTGTAAAGTGTATATGGAAAAATTATTTAAAATACTCATTGTAATATCTAACATTACTATCACTAGTAATGTCACCTTATCATTGGTAACGCTGTGTATCATTCGTAACGTGGCTAATTTTACCGTTCCCAGTAAACACGTGAGGTTTGTGACCTGGGAACTACTAGGTTCGGTTAGGTGGGTTTGTTAGGTTCTGTACCCTTATTGTACTTTTCATATATTGAGTAAACGGTATATGGAAACATCCTTTAAAATACACATGGTAATATTACAGTAACATTGGCAACGTTAGCAATCCCAACCAACGTTGGTAACACTGTGTATTATTGGTAACGTTTCTAATGTTATCGTTCTCAGTACAAAGGTGAGTAAAGTGACACCGATGAACAAGTCATTATATTAAAACATTTTAACACAACATAAATAACAATAGTGATTATACTAAACCATTTTAACAGAAAATATGTTTTCCTGTAGAAAATAGCGTGATTTAACCGGTTTTCACCTTCATTTCATCCGTAATAAGAGCAAACAGTTCGGCAACTTAAAGTTAGTCGAATTGGTTGTTCTGTTTGTTTGCGGTTCAAATGAAGGTCAAATTCGGACGAATCAAGTTATTTACTACAGGAAAACATATATTTTCTGTTCGAAATCAGAATCTGTAATACTGTAAAACTTTACCAAATATTCTACCTGAAAGGGAAGAAATGATAAGTGCCACTATGGAATTTGAAAATTTAATAAATTTTTCTAAAATAATTTTCTGTAAATGTTGGATAATATCAACACTGTGTAAAGTACACACGGCACGAGTGTTATCTGTATAATTCTACACCTGAAATTTTTGAACAGTCTTTAATGTCACCATGGTGACACTCACTTGAAAGGTATTGCACTAGAAGGTGTCAACACCTTTTCATCGTAATTGTGAGTCCCAATCAAATCACTGTTCATCGCAGTACTAGACGACAGGTTTTAATACACTACCTGCCGCCACCACATAATGCTTCCACTCATGCACTTGCTTTGCATAATGTTTATAGAAGACTCTGGATGACTTCCATCCAGTGTACGAGCGAAGACGCTCAAAGTCCATATACTGAAAAAAGTTCAGTGATGAAGCAATTTTTCTTGGATCATGACCTGCGGGTGGGGTGTACTGTCAGGATCCGCTCTGCAAATAAAGTAGGTGAGCTTCGCCCTCAGTTGTTTTAGGGATAAGTTTGATCTTGAAGTTTCTCCTTTAAAGAGCTGTCCTCCCCTGAAGTCTGAAGTTCTTCGAAGATAGACCTTTAGACATTCTACTGGACACAGAGAGACATCTTCCTTCAGAGGGCAGATTCTCCAGATTCTCTTAGTGGGTAGCTCGTTTTTAGCGAGAAAGGTTGAATCAGGAAAAAGATTCAGTTCTCCCACTTCTGTGAACTGAATATGGCCCTCGTTCCTGGATAGGGCCACTATTTCACTAACTCTAGCCCCCAAGGCTATAGCGAACAGGAAAATAAACTTTTTGAGTAAGATCCTTAAAAGAGCAGTCTTCATTGTTCACAATTGAAGCATAATGTAGGACCTTGTCCAAGGACCATGAAATGGGCTTCGGAGGAGCTGCAGGCCTAAGACAAGCACATGTCTTTGGGATCTTGTTAAAGATTTCGTTCGACAGGTCCACTTGGAAGGCGTATAGAAGAGGTCTAGTCAGAGCCGACGTACTCGTAGTTATCGTGTTGGCTGCCAGACCTTGTTTATGAAGGTGGATAAAGAAGGACAGACAAAAGTCTATTGAGATTTCTCTCGGTCCTTTTGCTTTGACGAAAGCAACCCACTTTTTCCAAGACGATTCATATTATCTTCTGGTTGACTTGGACTTGTATTCTTCTAAGAAGTCTATACTGCCTATTGAGATCCCAAATCTTTTCTTAACTGCTAAGGCAAGAAAATAATGAGATAAAGGCTTTGGGTTCTCTGTGATGAAGCAAAGACAGACGACTTCTGAACCTGTTGAGATAGTGCTAGGTAGGAGGAGAGGGGGCGGTTGACTGGAATATGCCAGTAAGCATCTGCCAGGTCTATTGAGACTGTGTACGCCCCTTTTGGTAACAGGGTCCTTATGTGCTGAAGGGTTAACATCCTGAACTTGCTGTTCTCGATGAACTTGTTGAGTGGCGACAAGTCCAGAATGACTCTAAGTTTGTCTGAGTCCTTCTTGGGAACACAAAACAGCCTTCCCTGGAATTTGATGGACTTTGCCCTCCTTATTACCAGCTTGCTCAATAGTTCTAGGGTATATTCTTCCAGTGAGGGGGTGGAGTGTTGGAAGAATTGAGGGAATGATGGTGGAGACTTGCTCCAGCTCCATCCAAGTCCGTTCTTGATTAGGCTGTGGGCCCAAGGATCGAAGGTCCAACGATCCTGAAAATGTTGGAGCCTCCCTCCTACCTGAAGCATCTCATTGCTTTGATTGTCCGGAGGATTTACCTCCCTGACCGCGTCCTCCCTTACCTCGTGAGGGGCGTTTTGAGGAGCCCCGTCTGGAGCCTCTACCTTTGGGACGAAAGGTAGTGGTTTGCCTCTCGAACACTGGGTTAAATGCTGGTGACTAGGCAACCAGGTGTTGAGGCACCATCTGGAATGTAGTTTGCGGTTGAGCAACCACTTGGGGCACTGCGGTCATGGCGACTGTAGAATGTTGTTGCTGGGCAGGCCGAGAGGGTAGTCTGGGTCTCTTGGTCTTCCTCTTAGGTTGGGGACCCGCAGCCGAGGAAGACTTTCGTTTGGATGACATGCCCCACTTCTGGAGAAGATTCCTATTCTCTGTGGCAGCTTTGTCAACTACCTCCTTGACCACTTCATTAGGGAAGAGGTCTTTACCCCAGATGTTGGAAGCTCTCAACTTCCTGGGTTCGTGTTTTACTGTTGCCGCAGCAAACACGAACTCTCTACATGCTCTTCTGGCTTTCATAAAGCCATACAAGTCCTTGACTAAGGTGGCCATATTCAGCTTAGCCATGACCATGTTCATAATTGGGGTGCTCTTTAAGCCTGCACACATTTCCATGCAGTTCTGTAGGGATAGGGATGCCGCTAGTCTCTCCTTCATCTCTTGCTCCCTACGCAAGAGAAAGTCTGACAGTTTCGGGAGATTCTCGCTGAACTGTCGTCCCGCGATATCTGCATCCAACTTCCCTACCGAGAAGGTAAGGTGGACTTCTTTCATATCGTTATCCTTCATGGGCAGGGCTAACGACAGAGGTCTACACTCCTCTAGTGTAGGGCATGGTTTGCATGCCTCCACTGCCTTGGCAACAGCTTTAAAAGCCTTCGACGTAAAGGGGAAGGCTACTGAAGCAGGAGCAAGAAAGGTAAGATGCTTCTTGCTCAAGGCGGACACTTTCGAGTTCGTGTAACCCACCTTCTTCAGGCTACTTGACAAGAGAGCCTGTGCCTTGTCGTGGCCGAATACCATGACCTCCTTGGGTTCCGTCTCCTCTTTTGACGCTGGCTCCTGCTTCAATCGGATGAAGCATTCTGGGTAAGCTTAAAGCTTGGCCAGAACTGGATGTCATCTAAGGGGACGGCTCCCATCTCCTTCAATATGAAGAGTTTGCCATTAGTAATTGGCATAACGTTTGCATACCTCCAGGGTATGATTTCAGAGCAGGGTGGGTCTTGGACTCTGGGTCGCTTGTTTAACCTTCGGGAGGCGGCAAGTCGAGCTTCACGGAGCTCTCTCTCAAGTTTCGCTTCCCTAGCTTCGCCTTGCTTGCGAATATTCTCCATTAGAGCCGTAAGATTGGCCAGTGCCTGTCTCATGTCGTCTGATGGAGGGGCAGAAGATGTTGAAGGCAACGGCTCCAGTGCCGGTACCGATGGAAGAGACTTCGACTCTACATCATCATCTTGAGGTAGAGTAGACTCCTCCTCGGGATCATCCTTCAGTAGATCCTTTTCCGTGTCCGAGGACACTTCAGACATCCTTTCCTCTAGGTGGATGTCCTGTAACGCGTCACTGACGTCTGTCTCGATGGCAATCTGGACGCAGGGGGGTTCAGATCGTGCTTGGGATACGACAGCTTCGATACCCGCTTTTGGGAACAGCAAGTCGCGCATCCTTTCATTAGGAAAGTACGGTCCTGTAGAGTTCATTTGAAACCCTCGAACCCATCTGCACAGCTTTGCTCGTGCTGCATCCCTCGACTCTGCTGACTTGGGGTCGTCGAAACCTTCGGTCACCGAGGTCTGGCATATGTTGCAGTCTTAAGGGTCCCAGTACCCCAGGGTTTCGGTAGTTTTGGTGCAAGGGGCGTGACACCTGCACACCTTGTGACCACAGAAGTCCTTACTCCTGTGGTTGCAAAATATGATTTCGCACTTCATTTGGTCCTCCTGTAAAGAGAGGAAAATTAAATGAGTATGCGGTTGTTTATCTCACATGATAAGCAAATTATGCAAAATATTAATATTAATATTTTAACCATTATAGCTTAGGATAGTTAAGCTAGAAAGGAAATAGGAAAGACACATACTTGTGTTTCCTGTCCAGCCAATTGCTGTGACCTCCCCAAAATTAAAGTCATAGAGTTTCCATACTCAGGCAAACTCAAAGAGAAGGGTTCTAACCTTTGGGGATAGATAAGTGTACACTAACACCGACCCTTCTTAAGTTCTTTAATATTGTGGGGTAAGTAGTTAACTGATTAACTATCAGTGTATTGAGGGAAATCTTTTCCTTCAATATAGGATTGGTCCCAACAATAGACTGTGCAAAGAAACACAAGGTATGTTGGAAAATAACTACTGTATAATATATACTATAGTTTTCTGTCTGCAGTATATCTATACTGCAAATATACTGGCTACTGTATAATCATATACTGCAGTTCAGCCGGCATGTTGCCGGCTAGGCTAGCACCTGGCGGCACGGTCCAGCCAGCATGTCGCCGGCTGGTTAGTACCTGGGGACCGTTAGTACCTGACGGCACCGGTCCAGTCGGCATGTTGCCGGCTGGGTTAGTACCTGGTGCCACTAGCCGACAGAGAGAGAGAAAGCATGGAGTGAGGGCTGCCTTATTAAAATGTTTATTAACAATAAATAAGGGTTAAATACTTAACCTTACTGCCTTCCTCCAGAATGAGGGTTCAAATGGAAAGGGAGAATGCGTCATTCAAGCTTCCATCCACCCACAAAATCCGTTGCTGGTCACTGCCGGCTTCGGGGATGTGGATGGCAATCCAAGGAAGGACTGAAGAACACTCAACAGTAAAAGGGGTCTCCCACTGGTAGCCGTCATAGCCGGCACAACCTTTCGCGGAGCCTTTGCGTCCGTAAGGAAAAAACTGAGTGGCTAATACAGCTGTTTATGTAGGAGCCCGGCCGACAACACAATCTACCCGGCAAGCGGTGAGAATGTAGGACGCCGGCCACAGGATTGCGATGGCCAGGCTATCGCCAAAGGACAGAGAGGGGCAGGGAAAAGGGTCCTGTATCAAGTGTGGAAGAAGGCGGCATGATTGCCGCCACTTCCACACAAGGGAGAAACTCTGTTTCAGTATCCTAGGCGGCAGTAGAATATTTATTCTTCAGCCTAGGGTCTGCCGAAACAGGACTAGTCTTCTAGACCGCAGGGGAGAAGGTGGCGGCATCAACTACCACCTCAGGTGTGGACTAGGGAGGCTTAGCCTCCTATGCCGGCAGCTGCAAGCCAGCAGGGGAGTGACTACTCACCCTACTGCTCAGCTGCCGGCAGAAAGACTGAATATTCTGAGGTTCTGACTAAAACCAAAGCCAGGATACTCGCAGGCTAGGGTGGAGACAGAAAACCCTAGCCTAGTCAAGCCGGAGTGATTTACTTTATGGCAAGACCAGACAGGGTTGTCGCCTATGGCGGCACTCAGAGGGAAGGAGGGATTACCCTTAAATCTCCACAGGAGACGAGTATAGAGTTATATATAATTCTAGGAGATATACTATCTCCCGTTGAATTAATAAAACGATACACGAGTGTAATCGGGGATAATGTATGAAAGTACACTAAAGCGCGTAGGCTAGGTACCCTAGCGCAGGGCGAGATCTTGGTTACCTAAATTGCCAAAACTCTAACGTATACGATCGACATAAGGATGAGGAAAATATATGCATAAATATATAAATCTTTACTAGTATAATTATGCCTAAATAGCTTTCATAATTTATTAATGCTATTACAACCGGGATTGTCGTTCTGCTAACTAAATAAAGCATGCATGGTGAACGACAGCGCCCATGGCGCCTCCGGTGACCGGCAAAGCTCTTAAACACAATAAATTACTCTAATTTCACTGTGAAGCAGGAGCTAGAAATTATACACTGTAAAGAATAAATACTCAACTTTCCAGAGGCAGAAGAAGCTGGAGATTGCATTATTAATCCTCAAAATAATGATCACAAACGCCAAAACAACAGGGAAAACTACCGTGCGAATACGCTACAAAAATAGGACTGAGCAACATCTTGGATACTCGTAATAGTACGGGAGGAAGGGAAACCTTGATAAGGGCTCCCCTTCTGTTTTCGCCACTCTTCCCCCTCGAAACGAAAATGCTATTCGCGGTGAAGATTGCTATGTGTCGTATCAAGATATACGTCCCATGATATTATGCGATATCCTTAAGAGAAATTTTAAGGATATTCGCGCCAAGAGTTAGAATTCTGGAGACCTAAAGGTAAATTCTCTGGGAATATCACTGTAGCCAAATATCCCTTAGAAGGCTACCAATAGGAACCTTCCATCAGACCGATATGGCTATCTCACCCAAAAATAGATTTTTTGCTTCGCTCAAAATCCGTTTACTTAACCGAACTCTACCGACCTTAATATAGACCCAAGCTTTACCACTGAGCTTCAAAAAACGACTCAAGTTAGGATGGAGGTCACTTTGAAGTGATGGCCGTTCTCTTCGTTGTGTCAAAGTCCCGGACGGACGAGATTCCATTTTTCTTTTAGTCTCAGTCAAAATAATCATATCTCCTGAAGAAAGATCATCTAATTTACATTTGCTTCATAGTAAGTCCTCTCTCTCTCTCTCTCTCTCTCTCTCTCTCTCTCTCTCTCTCTCTCTCTCTCTCTCTCTCTCTCTCTCTCTCAATGCCATAGACATGAAAGAATAAGTGTTCAATGGAAGTTCTCTTTATCTCTTTCCCAAAATAAGTAAAAAGGCAATAGTGAAAAAGTAATTTGTATAAAGAAATACGATTTGAACATCGAAGGTAAAAAATAAATCCGAGTCATGGCTTCTGCATCTTTATGTTTAAAGCGTTGCATTATAGGCCTTAGGCCTACCTGACATTACAGTCATCAGGAACATCGTTGCTTTGGTGCAGGATGCTGTAAAATCCAGCAATCATATTCTAGTAATGGGGAAGTGTATAAATAAGTGTATCGAACATGGTCTAAAGGTATTGTTTGGGCAGTCATAGCTACGAACAAACCAACAGTTGAAGTGAAATCTTGATAATTTGAGTCTGCTCGATGGATATTCACGTTGAGGAATTGAAATAAATGCAAATATTTTGCAAGTAGGTTAAAGATGCAAAGTCTTTTATCTTTTAAGCAAATTTATATTAAAGACAACCAAATTCAACATTATCAACCATTATAAAAAATTCTAAATTCATCAACAAATCCATAAACTTTGCATAAAACATTAGTGTCTTTTTAAATGGAGAAAATTTTCTGATGAGTAAGGGCAGTGATGTCCTACACCCGGTCCTACGGGCCAACCAAGGGAAAGGCCCGTGCCAACAACAAGTGTTGGCTATAATACTCCAACAACAACAACATCCTACACCCAGTTTCGTTTCGGACTCGGGATCGACGACAACTCTCCTCGCCTGGATCAACAGACGCATCGGCTACGTTCATTACCTGGAAAACCTCTCGGGGATGAAATTTTCACTGAAACCCCCGTAGAGTTTCGCCAGAATGTCCGTTTATCACTTGGGAAAATCGGGATGGAAATACTATCCACATGCCAGTAGACACTGTGAAGACTACTTCAGTGGCCAAGCTTGTGACTGTGATAGCTGTGTATCTTACCAGCAGCGCCGAGCTTACATGTTCAACCTCATGGCAAAACACTCCACCTATATTGCAGACCCAGATGTCTTCAGTCATCATATCAGATGCAAATGTGAGGGGTGCAAAGACGCCTCTGACAAGCTTACCAAGTTCCAGGATGAAGTAAACAAGAAAGTAACAGCTGCCAAGGAAGAGGCTAAACCCCCTCCCAAGAGAAGGAAGACTCCTGAAGATCCTTCACCAGTGCCAGTACCAGCCCCATCTTTGCCAACTGTGACTCCAAGGACTGAGAGCACAGACTCGTCCTTGTCTGTCCCTACAACTCCTCAGCAGTCGAGTGCAACAGCAGCCATCCCTTCTACCTACGTGCCTGAGTCCTCCAATGCCATGGAGACCGAACAGGGGGCCCACTCCACGGACTGCAACTGTACAGATTGCCTTCAGACACTCCTGCAAGAAGCCACTGCCATATCAGAGAACATCCCAGCTACACAGCCAAAGAAGCCTCTGCCAAAGTTTCGGCTATCACAGGCTAACCACGAGCTCTCCTATGCCTCTGTTGCTGCCATGGCTGCCAAGCCAGGCATGCAACTCACTGCAAGACCTAACAGGAGAGGTGATCTTATCATCTACCCCAAGGACGTTGAGACAGCCAGATTCCTTCAGGAAGACCCTACCTTAACGCTTCTGGATCCTGCTTTTATCAGGAAGAAAGCTGTTATCACCAGGTATCCTGTGTCGATGCCTATCTCCATTGCAACGTCGTGCAGCAACATTGACTGTGCTGTTCGCTGCACAAGCAAAGATGACGTTCCTGTTCGACGTCTCATCGCCACCTTTATAGGTCCAGTTCCCTCCAAACTGGACTTAAAGAGTTTGGGGAACCTTCCCCATTGAGGATTACACACCTGAGCCCCTTCGATGTTACAGATGCCAACGCTTTGGACATCATAAAGAAGAATGCAGAGGCCCCATCATCTGCGGTGTCTGCAGCAGCGACATAGCACAGAAGTGTGCATAAAGGCCCACAAAGAAGGTCGACAAACCACATCTAAGTGCCCTAATTGTTCTAAGACACACCATGCTTGGAATAAGCGCTGCCCAGAGCGTCTCAAGAGGATAGCAGCTATGAAGAATACATCCTCTCCAAAACAAAAGAAACCAGCTCCAACCCAACCACCGAAAGAACAGAGAACTCCTCGCCAGAGAAGACCAGCAACGACCTGCAACTGTTCCCCAAAAGGACCAGCACCTACCTGCAACTGCTCCTCATAAGGACCAGCAACAACCCTCATCCTCATTCCCATCCCAAACCTTGGCTCAAAAAATTGAGTCTCTCACTTTACAAGACCTCATACCTATCGCCTTCCAGATCCTTACCAGAGTCCTCTCCTTATCCTCGACCTCCACCTTCCTGCAACTACTGCAACAATTCCAGTTTCCAGCCATGGAGCAGGGATAAGCCTCCTCTGCTTGCAGCATACATAACCTCTCTTTCTTTCCCAATTCCTAATTCCTAAATGGAGAATAGTTATTACAAGGCCGTGTTCCTCATAAGGAAACAGCTCTTGTTTTTCCTATCTCCTACTTCCTTCCCACTCCCTTCACACACAATTCTCCTAATCCTTTGGGGGCCTTTCTCGTACATACTGGTCGAGCGTTGTACAGAACCAGGCCCCTCCCACACAACTCTCCCAATCCTTTTAACCCCATCATGTGTGCTCTTTCCAATTCCCACCTCAGAGCAGGAATAAGCCTCTTTGCTTAAATCTACTCATATTCTCTCCTACTGAAAATCCTTCTCTCCTCTCCCAGTCTCTCCTACTTACTGGGACTTGCTACTATCAATACTTTTTTCTCTAACTAAAACCTTTCTTTCGTGGACCTAAAAAGGAGTCCCCTTTTTCGTGTTACTTTCTACCCCTTTCAAGTCTTGTCAAATTCATTCTCATCCTTCATTCATCATCCTTTATCCCTAATCCTCCATCCTTTTTCCTGTTCCTGACTCTTTCATCTAAACTAATCCCCTTACTTTTCAAAACTAACCTCTCCTTTTAATAATACATTTTTTACTCCTCTGGAGTTCTCCTCCTTACAGACCCAATCTCTTACGGGCTGTCCAGCGACAAGAGCCCATGTCATGCTATAGGCATGGCAATCTGCATCATCATCATCATCACTTACACCCACGCCCCCAAAAATAACCTAAATAAATATCTTTAATTAATAAATCAAATCAATATTCAATAAAAACTTCATTACCAATTTGACATCATAACTTTTTATGCCTTCGAATAGTTTCAATAGTCTACGTGCAACAGGGCTAGACCGCGTGAACCAAAAAACCCTTCCTCTCCCTACTTGTCCTTTCCTTTTCTTTTCACTCTTAGTCGCCTGCACTAGCAGGTGGCTCCTAAATTAACTTAACACCGCACGAGGGTTTGCCCCTCTCTTTTATTCTCCTCCTGTATGTCTTTTTCTCACTTTTCCCTTATTCCTTCCCATCCCGAGTACCTGCCTTCGGTCTATAAACTGGATTGTATCCAGGGGTACTCTTCCTTATCCCATATTCCCCACTTCCCTATCCTTATCCTTGTTGTTGTACACCCCCTCCCAAACGAAAGAGGAACCCAGATCGTCCTTCTCCAGCTCCTGTAGAGCCCCCACCGTCGCCCTTAGTGACACCAAGGACGAAAAGCTTGGCCTCGTCCTTGTCTGTCCCTTCATCACCTTCGCAGACAGCACCTGTTGCAGCCCTCACTCCTACTCCAGCACCTGTGTCCTCCACCACCATGGAGGTTGCTGAGCCTCAAGCGGAACATCCAATGGACTGTAACTGCGTGGCATGTCTTCAGAGCCTTCTTCAGGAGGCCACAGCCGTTGCCGCCAGCCTTACAGCTTCTCAGCCTGAACCCAGGAGACCACTCCCGAAGTTTACGCTCTCCAACACAGACAGCTCTACGTCCTACGCCGCAGTTGCTGCCCTGGCTGCAAAACTTGGCGTGCAGCTCTCAACTCGACCCAACCGAAGGGGTGATCTAATCATCATCCCTAAGGACTTGGAAACTGCTAGATCTCTGCAACAGGAACCAGATTTGACCCTGCTAGACCCTGCCTTGGTTCAGAGGAAGGCAGTCATCACCAGATATCCTACATCCATGCCGATCTCCATTGCTACTTCCTGTAGTAATATCGACAAGGAGGTACGCTGCAAGAATAGAGAAGAAGTCCCTGTCAGGAGGCTTATAGCCACCTTCATAGGTCCAGTGCCTTCATCGCTGGATCTTGGAGTCTGGGGGACATTCCCAGTTGAAAAATACACCCCAGAACTTCTTCGAAGCTACCACTGCCAGCGTTATGGCCACCACAAAGAAGAATGTCAAGGCCCTATCATCTGTGGAGTCTGCAGCCAGCGCCACACCACCGAAGTCTGTCTCCAGGCCCACAACAATGGAAGAGAGACATGCCCCAAGTGCCCTAATTGCTCCAGACCTCATCACGCCTGGAACAAGCGCTGCCCTGAGAGACTTAGGAGGATAGCTGCTATGAAGGGCACTAACCCTCCAAAACAGCCTAAGCCAGCTACGATGTCACAGCCCAAGGACCAGCAACCTCCTCGCCAGAGAAGACAGCGCCAGCCAGCCACTGTTCCTGTGCCTGCACCTGCCACTCAACTGCAAGCAGTACCTGCTCCTCAACCTGCAATTCCACCTCTTCCTCAACCTACATCCTCAATCCCACCCCAAACCTTGGCTCAACAAATTGAGTCCCTCACCTTACAAGACCTCATACCCATCGCCTTCAAAATCCTTACCAGAGTCCTTTCCTTATCCTCGACCCCCACCTTCCTGCAGCTCATGCAACAATTCAACACTCCAGCTACAGAGCAGGGATAAGCCTCTTTGCTTAAACCTACTCCTATTCTCTCTGACTGCCGATAAAAACTTCTCTCCTCTCCCAGTCTCTCCTACTTACTGGGACTTGCTGCTATCAACACTTTTTCTGTAACTAAAACTTTTCATTTCGTGGACCTAAAAAGGAGTCTCCTTTTTGGGTTACTTCCCTCCCTTTCATGTCTTTGTCAAATCCCTCCTTAAGTCACTCATCCTCCACTTTTTCCTGTTCCAGATACCCCTTCCATATCCAACCCTTGCTTTTTAATTGCAATTTTGACTCCTTTTGGAGTTGTCCTCTTTACAGATTGATATCCTCTTACGGGCTGTCCTACGAAAAGAGCCCGTGTCATGCTACAGGCATAGCAATCTGCACCAGACCAGACCTTCACGTTTTTCAGTCTCGGCGCAGCTACCACGCTGTGAGGTCGTCTCCCTGCTCCCAGAAATCCAGCTCCTTGCCAAAGGGGACTGCACAGGTCCCCTGCCAACTGGAAAGCTGGAATTTTCGGCCCTATGCCGATATTTTCGACAGTGCTGTAATTTTCGGCTTTCAACGAAATCATGTCAGTGGGCTTTACCAGGCTCAAGAACTTCGTCTGGGACTTGTATCCAGAGCGTCTTACACAGTGTGCAAAACTCTACAAGGATGCAAACGCAGTCACAGATTGCAGATGCTGTGCCTTCTACACCTGCTACAGGCAAGAACTCATCCAACGGGTGAGATTTGAACCTCATGATGATCCACTCATGTACCAACATCACCTAAGATGTATATGTCAGGACTGTATTGATTTCACAGCTGCCTGCATCCCCCACTTCTACAAGATAGAGACCAGACCAGGAAATTGGGAGAAATTTCCTCCGAGTACAGGTACATATATAAAGATCCTGAACAAGCGCCAGAAACTCTCCAAGGGCATACACTACTACAGGACACCTGCCGATGAAAAGCATAGCCCAACATGCTGCTCTGCACCATGTGTTTACGCATACCGTGGCACCCTCTTCAAGGATCTTCCTGCAGCCCCAGCCATTGAGCAACAATCTCCACCTTCCCAACTTCAGCCAGCCATCGAAGATAAGAAGGCTGACTACTCACCTGCAAAAGACACCTTGCCTCCACCTGTGGGGACACACACCGTCACCGAAGAGACAGATGTCTCTTCCATGGAACTGGATCCTGTCCTCACTCAAACCACAGATATCCACGCGCAGGATTGCAACTGCACTGAGTGTCTCACTCAGCTTCTAGCTGAGGCCACGACCATTGGCAGCACTCAGGCCGCAGTTGCAGCCATACAATCAGCCTCATCCCAGCTACCAAGGTTCAAGCTTCCTGCCACTGGAGAAACCCCATCATATGCGACTGTAGCCGCTAAGGCAGCTGTCAACCCTGGCCTTAAGATTACGGCCAGGCCCAACTTAAAAGGTGATATTATTATCACCCCAAAAGATCAAGACAGCGCAAAACACCTCTACAAGGAAACCACCCTCACCTATCTGGATCCAGCCAGGAAACAGAAGAAAGCGGTGGTATACAACTATCCAACCTAACTGCCAGTCTCCTTCATTGAGGAATGCCACAATGTCGCCCAAGCCAAGAGGAAGGTGGGCAGTGGCAAGGCACCCACTAGAGAAGTCGTCGTCACCTTCATTGGACCCATTTCACGTGCCCTGGAACTCGGACTGTGGGGTACCTTTCCCATTAGGGACCTAGAAAAGGAACCACTCCGTTGTTTCAACTGTCAACGGTTTGGGCACCACAAGTCTGACAGCAAAAGCCGGGCTGTCTGTGGAGTCTGTAGTGGGAATCATCCAACGCAAACCTGCATTGATGAACACAAACACGGGAGAGAAACTCGGGCAAAGTGCCCCAACTGTTCCCAACCACATCATGCCTGGACCAAAAGGTGTCCAGAATGCCTAAAAAGACTGAAGCCTCAGCAAATCTTCAACCCTGCTACAGAGGTCACAGTAAAGACACAACCAAAGCCGCAGAGGAAACCACACAAAAGACCTCCTCGGAAGCCGGTTCCAGCTCCAGCCCCGACTGAGACTCCTGTGTCTGCTCCTGATCCCAGCCCCCATCCTATTCAGAACCCTCCTCCTCCTCCCTCAATCCCCTCCATCATTACCCAAATAGAATCCTTGCCATCTGAAGAGCTGCTCCCCTTGTTAATACAGCTCATAACTCAAGTCTTTTCCCTTGCCAAGACTCCCACCAGTAATTTTCAAGCCCTCCTTTCCGACTTAATTACACCCCCCTTTGAGCAGGGATAAGCAACTATGCTTTAAACTGCTCCTTTACTCTACTAATTGAGATTCTTCCCTCCTCTCCCAGTCTCTCCTACTTACTGGGACTTGCTACTATCATCACTTTTACCTACCACTTAAACCTTTCATTTCGGTTCCAATACGGACTGGATTTTCTTGGTCCTCAGGTAGTTATGCTCTTGGTGCTGAGCGGCCGCATTTGCAACCATGCTCAAGGAGCTGAGCGATTGCAAGGCCAGGCAGATGAGAGCTTCAGGCGGCTATGCTCTAGGGGCTGAGGGGTCGCACCTGCAGCTATGCTCAAGGAGCTGAGCGGCTGCAGGACCAGTCATGTGAGAGTAATGTGGCTCCATGATAACTTATACTGTTGCCAGTGTAAAATAATATGCTCTGAAAAGAGCTACTGTTAACTAGAGCAGGTTTCTTGTGAGCCGGGAGCCTGCTCGACAGGCTGCCAACGCAAGACCCCGTGTTCAGTCAATGTTGACTGGACAATCTATAAGCAAGCAAGCAAACTTCACGTTTTTTACTGGCTGCCAAAGACAAGAGCCCGTGTCTTACACAAGGTAAGGCAATCTGAGACAGAATTCACGTTGCTAGGCCTCCAAACCACCGACATAGAAGACAAGACCTTGCCAACCCACCACATCCGTTGCAGCTGCATTGAGTGCAAGATTGCATCCAACAAGATCCTTAAACACTTCCGATCCAAGCTAGCTACTTGGGAGGATTCTACTCTCCCTCCCAAACAAAGGAAGACTCCAGATCGCCCTTCTCCAGCTCCTGTAGAACCCCCACCATCGCCCTTAGTGACACCAAGGACTGAGAGCCTTGCCTCGTCCTTATCTGTCCCTTCATCACCTACACAGACAGCTCCTGTTGCAGCCCTCACTCCTACTTCGGCACCTGTGTCCTCCACCGCCATGGAGGTTGCTGAGACTCAAGGGGACTGCAACTGTGTGGAATGTCTTCAGAGCCTTCTTCAGGAAGCCACCACCGTCGCTGCCAGCCTTCCAGCCTCTCAGCCTGGACTTAGGGGACCACTCCCAAAGTTCAGGCTCTCACAACCCAACAGCTCTACGTCCTACGCCGCAGTTGCCGCCGTGGCTGCAAGGCCTGGCATGCAACTCTCAGCTCGTCCTAACCGAAGGAGTGACCTTATCATCATCCCTAAGGACTTGGAAACCGCCAGATCTCTTCAGACAAGGCGGTACGCTGCAAGAATAGAGAAGAAGTCCTTGTCAGGAGGCTTATAGCCACCTTCATAGGTCCAGTGCCTTCATCGCTGGATCTTGGAGTCTGGGGGACATTCCCAGTCGAAGAATATACCCCAGAACCTCTTCGATGCTACTGCTGTCAGCGTTATGGCCACAACAAAGAGGAGTGCCAAGCCCCCATCACCTGTGGAGTTTGCAGCCAGCGCCACACCACCGAAGTCTGTCTCCAAGCCCATAAGGATGGAAGAGACACACGCCCCAAGTGCCCTAACTGCTCCAGACCTCATCACGCCTGGAACAAGCGCTGCCCTGAGAGACTTAGGAGGATAGCTGCGATGAAGAGCACTATCCCTCCAAAACAGCCTAAACCAGCTAAGATTTCACAACCCAAGGACCAGCGACCTCCTCGCCAGAGAAGACAGCGCCAGCCAGCCACTGTTCCTGTGCCTGCACCTGCCACTCAACTGCAAGCAGTACCTGCTCCTCAACCTGCAATTCCACCTCTTCCTCAACCTACATCCTCAAACCCACCCCAAACCTTGGCTCAACAAATTGAGTCACTCACCTTACAAGACCTCATACCCATCGCCTTCAAAATCCTTACCAGAGTCCTTTCCTTATCCTCGACCCCTACCTCCCTGCAGCTCCTGCAACAATTCAACACTCCAGCTACCAAGCAGGGATAAGCTTCTTTGCTTAAACCTACTCCTTTTCTCTCTGACTGCAGATAAAAACTTCCTTCCTCTCCCAGTCTCTCCTACTTACTGGGACTTGCTGCTATCAACACTTTTTCTCTAACTAAAACTTTTCATTTCGTGGACCTAAAAAGGAGTTTCCTTTTCGGGTTACTTCCCTCCCTTTCATGTCTTTGTGAAATCCCTCCTTAAGTCACTCATCCTCCACTTTTTTTGTGTTCCCGATACCCCTCCTAAAACCAACCCTTGCTCTCTAATGATGCAGTTTTGGCCTCCTTTGGAGACCTCCTCTTTTCAGAATGATATCCTCTTACGGGCTGTCCTACGACAAGAGCCCATGTCATGCTACAGGCATGGCAATCTGCACCAGACCAGACCAGATATAAATAGAGACAAAAGTAGCATACTTATATATAATATGAAGGAGAAACCAGATAACATAGAGGGAATAAGAGTAGTAAGCAATATTAAATGCCTAGGTATCAAGATAGAGGATAGTAGGAATATGTTCAAAACACAGAAAAGTGAAATGATAGTTAAGGCGCAAAAGCTAGCTAATCTTACATATTCAATCATAGAAAAAAATTGCAATAAAATACTGATAGGGAAATGTAATATTCCTGCTTTAGTTCTATTTTAGTTATGCTCTGACTGGTAGGTGCCAGTAAGCATCCAGAACTTGTTGTTCTCAATGAAATTGAGTGGAGACAAGTCTAGAATGACTCTGGGTTTGTCCGAGTCTTTCTTGGGAACACAAAAAAGCCTTCCCTGGAATTTTGATGGACTTCGCTTTTCTCTTTACCTTCTTATTCAAGAGTTCTGAGGAATATTCTTCCAATAAGGGGGTGGAGTGTTGGAAGAATTTTGGAAAAGTGGGGTGGATTTTTGTTCCATTTCCAACCAAGTCCATTCATAATTTGTCTGTGGACCAGGGATCGAAGGTCCAACGATCCCGAAAGTGGAAAAGTCTGCCTCCTACCTGGAACCTCTCATTGTTTAGAGGTTCCTGAGGACTTGTTTCCGTGACCACGTCCTCCTCCACCCTTGGAGGGTTTCCGTAGGATCCTCTTTTTGGGCCCTTACCTTTGTAGGGCCGAAAGGTGGTCGAGGTCATGGTCAGAAATTGTGCAGTTCTAATGAAGATTTCCTCTTTGAGGACATGCCCCACTTTTGGAGAAGGTTCCTATTCTCCGTGGGGGCTTTGGCAGTGACTTCTTGGACCACTTCCTGTGGGAAAGGGTCTTCGCCCCAGATACATGATGAAATCAGTTTTCTGGGTTCGTGTTTGAGAGTTGTTGGGGCAAACACATGCTCTCTACAGGTCCTTTTTTGACCTGATAAAAGCATACATATCCATCACAAGGGTGGGGTGTTATTTAAGGCCTGCACACATTTCCAAGCAGTTCTGATGAGACAGGGAGGCGCCAAGACTATCTTTCATCTCCTGTTCCCTTCTCAAAAGATGGTTTGGCAACTTTGGAAGGTTCTCATCAAACTGCTGGCCTGTTATCTCCGGATCCAATTTCGAGACGGAGAAGGTTAGATGTACCTCTCTCCACTTCTCCTCGAAGGTGGGCATAGCTGGAGATAATGGTTTGCATTTCTCTAGGATTGGGCAGGGTTTGCCCACTTCGACTGCTCTCATGACACAGTCTAGGGCTTTCCCCGAAAGTGGGAAGGCTCTGGAGGAAGGAGCAATGAAGGTTGGGTGCTTCTTGCTCAATACTGAGACTTTGGAGATAATATACCCGGCTCCTTTCTGAGTCTTGGTAAGGATGGCTTGTGCCTTGTCATGTTCGAGGACAATGACTTCCTTCGGTATAGTCTCCTCGCGGGATGTAGGTTCATCTCGCAGTCTCACATAGCAATCTGGGTACGCTGAAAGCTGGGCCAGAATTGAAGCTCTTCAAAGGGTTTGGACCCCAACTTCTCGGAGATATAAAGCTTCCCACTCAACATGGGCATGTGTTCCGTCTATCTCCAGGGGTTGGTTTCAGAGCAGTGAGGGAGGTCAGATATTTTAAGGGGCTTAGCAGAACCCCTGGAAGCGCCAGGCCGTTTGCCTTCCTGTACCTCCCTCTTCATCTCTTTGAGATCTTGCTTATTCTCCTCTTCCTTCCGGAACAGTATCAACATCTGCTGGATGGACTCTAGGAGCGCTTCGCTCTTGCCGACCTGTCTAGCCAGTTAGGGAGTTGGGGCTGAAGAGGTTGACAGCATAGGTTGATATGCCGACGCAATGAGCTGAGGGACCTCAGTCACCGTCGAAACGGATCCTTCTTCCTCCGTGGGTGGTTGAACCACTCCTTATGTAAGGCCTTCTTGCAGTAGGTCCTGTCCGGTGTTAATGGACACCTCCGACATCCGTTCTTGGTGCATGTCCAAGCCTTGCAGTGCCTTGTTGATATCCACGTCCACTATCCGTTGGATAAAGGGAGGCTGGACCTGTACCTAAGGCACAAACATATTCGATTGAGCCTTAGGGAACAGTAGGCACTTCAGAGATTTGTTAGGTAGGTAAGGTCCCGGAGAGTTCTTCTGGAAGCCTCATACTCACCTTCGAAGGGTTTCCCTTGCTGTATCCCTTGACTCCATAGTGTCAGGGATATCTTTTCCAAAGCCGTCGGTCAGCAAGGTCAAGTAATTGGAGCGACCCTCCGGGTCCCAGTACCTCAGGGATCCAGATACGATGCAGCAGGGGCATAAGACCTGTACATCGTATGCCCACAAAAGTTCTTAATCTTGTGGTTGTAGAACACAACTGTACACTTCGCCATTGGCTCCTCATGTAAGGGAAAAAAAGGGTGAATGAGTACTAAGTTGTTTATGTCATTGATATAATGTATGCTTAAAATACGGGTCCCAGTACCTCAGGGATCCAGATACGATGCGGCAGGGGGCACGAGACCTGTACATCGTAGGCTCACAAAGTTCTTACTCTTGTGGTTGCAGAACACAACTGTACCCTTCACCATTGGGTCCTCCTGTAGGGAAGAAAAAGGGTGAAATGAGTACTCAGTTGTTTATACAATTGATATAATGCATATATAAAAAATAGTAATGCATACTATTATATTCAATAGCTTATGACATCATGGGCGGCAGAGGAACAAAGATTCCCCTGTCAGCGACATTGTCGGCTGCAAGACAGGGCACCCTGAAATACCATCTAATCCTCAAAGCCGGAGTACTCGGCGGAAAAGAAGATAGACGGTGTATTACTATCTAGGTCAATCTAGGTTTCTACTCAACGGCCATGATGAAAGATAGAGGTTGCCGCCTGTAATGGCGGCGGCTCAGAGAGGGAAGAAGGGTTTAGCCTCTTTTCTCTAAAAAAGAATATATATCAAACCTTATCCTTAAATTCTAGGGGATGTATGTCCCCATCCGAATTAATAGGAAACGATAGGGCGAGGTTAAACATGGGGAATTACTTTACTAACGTATACATATACGAGTTAGGCTAGCCTAACTTCAGTGGGGACCGCGGCCATGGTTGGTACCGCTGGGGCCCCCGGCGTATACAAAAAGTAAAGTCACATTTAGGAAGAGGAATAAAATAATATCGTATGCATAATCTTCACTAGTATAATTTGCCCAACTAGCTAAAATTTATAGCTAAATACCGGGAATGTTGCTCTACTGACTAAATAAAATGCAATTATAATGTGCGACAGCAGTCTTAAAATGGCCGCCTCCGGTTGTGGCTACGCTCAACCAAACACACTTAAATTATACGAATTTAACTGTGAGAAGGGAGCCTAAAATTATACACAGGAAAGAATAAATACTTAACTTTCCAGAGGATGAAGATGCTGGAGATTACATGATTAATATTCCAAAAATCTGTAACAAACATTGGGAAAAGGTTGGGAGCGCGCTTAGCTTAAATGCTACTGAAAAAGGAATGGCGGCCGGTGGTAGTACAGATAGGAGGTCCACCAGGTACCTAGATACCGGCTCCTGTTTCGTTCGCCACTCTTCCCCCTCAAAGAATTAAATCTATTCGGGGTGAAGATTGCTATGTGTCGTATCTAAAAATACGTCCCCTGATTTTATGAGATATCCTTAAAGTTATATTATGGATAAATCGCGCCAGGAGTTAGAATTCTGGAAACCTTTGGTTTATTTCTCTGGGAGTATCACTGTAGCAAATATCCCTTAGAAAGGTTACTCAAAGGAACCTTCCATCAGGACGACATGGCCGAGCCCATAAAATCTAAATACAGGATATGAAAGAAGTATAGGTTATGTATATGAGTGTATTAGAGAAATCAATGGAAAGAGGAAGAAATTGAGTTACCTGTCAGATGTAAAAATGGAAATCTTCTAACTAAGGAATCTAAAATTAAAGTTAGATGGAAAGAAAATTTTGAAGAGACACGAAATAGGCAAATGCCACTAAACAAGGAGGACATCCTTAAGGTTGAACACGATCTTCCTATCGATGTAAGTGACATTTGATTGGCAGAGGTCGTTTTGACAATCGAACAACTGAAAAACTTGAAGTTGAAGGCTGATAAAATTCAAACACCCATTGTGTTTGATGAACTATTCAATCATATGTGGCGATATGAAGTTACGCCTGTTGAATGGAAAAAGAATGGGATTATTGCTAAAGTACCAAAAAAGGGGAATTTGAAAGACTGCGAGAATAGTCAAGGGGTCCCATTGTCACCAGTAGGTATAAGTTTTTTCCAAGGTAATATTGAAGAGAATAGAACCTGGAATAGATAGAATACTTCGAAAAGAACAAGCAGGTTTCAGAAAAGGTAGAGGATGTGACGATCTAATGGTTATTTTATGACATATAGCTCAACAGTGCAACGAACTAAAATCACCTTTTGTTTTATGCTTTATAGAATTAGGGAAAACACCTTAATAGTATTTCATGTAGTATGTTAAAAAAGATTCTGAGGCACTATGGGGTACCAGAAAAGATTGTAAGCATCCTAATGGGTATGCACAGTGGAGCCAGTTGTAGGATAGTGGTTGATGGTAGTCTTACAGATGCATTTGAAGTCAAGACTCGAGTACTACAAGGTGGAATACTGTCTCCTTTACCGTTTATTATGATGATTGATTAAGGTATGTTATGAATAATGGCATTGAATGGAAAGGGGGCCAGAGATTATGGGATCTTGAATACGCAGACGATATAGTTCGAATTACCTCTACAATAAATGAAATGCAGGAAATGATTGATAGGTTGGTACAGGAGGGGAGAAAGATTGGATTGGCGATTAACTTGAGAAAGACTGAGGTCATGAAGATTCAGTGTGATGATCAGACGAACTGCCTTATCGGAGGAGTATGCTAATATTACTCAACTCAAACTGTCAAATATTTAGGAATCGTCATTACCAGTGATGGATCGCTAATTACAGATATCAAGAAGAGAATAGGGAGGGCAGAACACGCAATGGGCATCCTAAGAAAAAAAAATGGAGGTAAAATCGAATATCAGTTAACAGCAAACTAAAAATATACGTTTTCACTTGTGAGATCGATATCACTTCTGGGCAGTAGTCGTGATACAATTGATGGAAAATTTCTTGCTTTTGAGAATAAAGCATTGAGAAGGATTTTGGGAATTAAATGGCAGCAGCATAAAACAAATGCAGCAATTCGCTAGGTGGCAGGGGTGCCCAATGTGAATGATATAGTTAGATTAGGGTTGCCAGACGTCCAGATTTTGCGGAACATGTCCCGAATTTGATCATTTTGACCCTGACGGGACACCCTTTTGTCCCTCATTAAGTTCATCACAAAAAAATATATAATGCAGATGTGGAATTGTGTCTTTTCTATGATGACTGCTCAATGGACAGACGAGAGGAATAAGTTGGATGTGTCAACTATAGAAGCTATTTTGCAGTGTAAATGGAATATATATTTTTATTGCAAAAAATTTTACAGACAGGTAATAGGAAGTAAGGACCGTGTGAAAAAAGGCTAAGTCATCTTAGCAATACAATTAATAGTTCATGTTTCATTTTTGAGCTAATGAATTCCTCATTGTCACATATCTTCCTTTTTTTTATTTTAAAAAGTTGATTTGTTTCATAAATATTGATTACTATTTTTCCAAGCTAGTCTCGTGTTCTTTAGATTCTTTATTGTAATTTGCCTTAAATATTAATTTTCATATTTCTTTTCTTCATATCCCATTAAAATGTTTGATGTTTTTCCATACGTCTCAATATTTTTATATGTTGATCTCGGTTTGAGCGTATACTATATATATGTATAAATCTATATATAGATATAAGGATTAGAAGCTGAGAATTGAAAGATTTAAGAGTGTCCCGGATTGATTATTTTGAAATCTGTCAACCCTAAATTAGATGGTCGATAGAGATGGATAGGCATATCTTAAGGGAATATGAGTTAGTCCAGGATGTAGGCCTATCCGAATTGAAGCCGCTGGTCAGGAAAGAGCATGGTAGATCCATAGGACTACTAGAGAAACGTGGTTGAGGAAAATACGGAGGGAACCAGGAGGTTGGCTCTGGTAATTGGATTGACCTTAGGTGGCACAGGGATGACATATGGCCTCAGTTCATTGAGGTTTATGCATCCCGTGGATGTCAGAGGATAAAGTAATTGGAAAACCAAGCGCATTAAAAAAAAAAAATTGATAGAGTATACAATTTTTAGAGAACTTGTAAGCCTTGCTTTATAATTACAACGGCGAAATTCTACCAAATCATGTACTACAAAGCCGTACACAAATTACTATTATAGCATACGCGATAAGATAACATAGGGAAATAGTTTAGTGTAAAGTAAGAGTCATTTTAAGATATTGTAAAACTCGGTGGATATTAGAGCAGATGAATATATAGGTGAATTATTGTGTGTGAGAGATAGGAGAAAGTTTTTATTCCCAGAGCAATGATTTTCTCCCCACACTTATCTGTTCTACCAGAGACCAGCAAGTGTTAAAACTAAACTAAAAAGTAGCAAAATTTTTTGTGTTAACAAAACATTTTAAAAACACGATTTTTTTTAGATTATTCAAATATATTTACGAAAAATAATGCGTAGTTCTTTCATTTTAAAGATGGTGTAATAGCCTTCCTCTGTCGTGGGTGTGGATCACTTCGGGAACCTAACCAGTGTAGCCAGAGACCCAAGCCAAAATATCCCTTAAAATGGGGATATTTTCTACGGGCCAACCAAGGGAAAGGCCCGTGCCAACAACAAGTGTTGGCTTTAATACCCCAAGAAGAAGAAGAAGGGGATATTTTTTTCCATTTATCCCCATATATATATATATATATATATATATATATATATATATATATATATATATATATATATATATATATATATATATATATATACACACACACACTTATGCTTTACATAAGAAAGAAAATAAAGTAATTTTAGGAAAAAAATAAGCAAAATTGATGATTTAATACTTTCAAGATATACAATATAGAATGCAGAATTGACATTTCAATCAGGATTTTTTTTTTCATTTGATTGGAAAAAAATGCAAAATTACAATTTTCTTCATCAGTTACAATTGAACCGTCTGCATATTAAAATTGGTAGTGGTATCAATAACACCTTGAATCAAAATCATTCTCTTTATCAACATAAGAGGTTGGAATTCAACATACTAATCACTGCCTTATCAACTTGAAAGTTAAAGCAAGTATTGTCTTTTAAATATCGTTTGTTATGAAGATATGCTTTGTTTTCCTCCTCCCACCGAGTTATCCTAAGTCCGTCACTCGACTCTCTGCTCCATCTACAACCATCTGGTCAGGATCACGATCCAGGTATAGGTATCTCAACCGGGGTCAGGATTAAGATTCAGGACATCATAACAGAACCATACTGGCGGTTACCTTGGGAGATGAGCCACCTTAAGAAAATTGTATCTTTTGTTCACAACTACATGATAATAAACTGCACGTTTGAAGAATTACAAACAGATATCATTCGATTTTTTTTAAAAACAAGTTTTCATATTTTAGCCTTAATTAAGATACTCGAGAATCACGGACAATTTATCTCCAGATTAGGGTCTAAAAAGACTTTAAATCCCCATATCCCCATCAGCAACCAAAATCCCTAAAGATAGGGATAAATCCCCATCTCTGGCAACACTGAACCTAACATCATCGACAAAAGAAATCGGCAACGAATAGAAAAAAATAAAAACGTTTCATATAATTTTCACTGCCAGACGTATAAAAATTATCCCATCACCTCTGCCACACATATGATACTAGTGAACACCGTTATGAGCGACTGAGTTTTAAATATTGTACAAAGAAATTAAAGGGAAGGTTCTACAGTACATGCATGTTATTTGCATGTAAGGAAACTTTATAAGATCCTCATAAGCCAAACAAAGAAAAATTTTATTTCTTTGATCCGGGTCTCTCGAGTTAATGATTATAAGAGGATAAAATGGGCTGAACAAATAATTGTAAAACATGATCCTGTATTTGTATCGAACACCCTCCCCCCTTTCTCTTAGTCAACAATGATAGTGCAGCCTGTTTATAATAGTTTCTTTCTTTTTAGTCAGTATTGACAAGGCATCCTATTTATAAAAAGTCCGAGTTAGGCGTGGAATGTATTTTCTGTACTTCTTTTATTTATCACTTATAGTAGGTCTTACTTCAAGCTCTTCACTTGCTCACCCGATGAGTTTTGTCCTGCAACCTCAAAGTCTACTGTGATTAAATATCATTCTGACCTATACGTTACTGTCCCCCAAATTTGATTATCACATATGCTTATTATTAAATAAGTATTATTGGGATATGACCGCCAAGCAAGTCAAACAACCCCACAAAAAATAGTGATGTAAAAATGGCTTAAGATATTCCTATCTTAATCATACCTGCCATTAAAGTACCCTAGGCTTTTCATATGCGTCCTAGATTTTTTAGGCTTGCTGATGGTTTCTCTTACTTATCAGCAGTATAAATAACTTTTACATTTTACTATTACCGTCACAACGACAAGGTTACTTCAACTAATATGTTTCTACCTTATCAACAGTCAACGTAATTTTGCTTTTACGTATCTTGATTTTAAATCATCTCTTCTGTGTGCTTTCTACTGTCCCTTGCATCCATATATGAAAACGAAGACACTTTTACTATGGATGAGGTACCACTTAGTCCATTCCCTTACAACAAAGATATATATCTAATTTAGCTTAAGCCTACATTACATTCGAGTCTATCTTTCCTGCAAGGAGATAGAATATACATGTTTCACGCCATCACAAAAAAAAAAAAAAAAAAAAAAAAGTTAAAGCTGTTAATTTTATACATTTTGGAAATATTAACCATATATATCTGAATTCTTGTATTATCGTTATTACTATTAGCCAAGCTACAGCCTTGATTGGATGACCACAATGCGACAAGACCAACGGCTCTAACAGGAAAAGTAGCTTAATGAGGAAAGGAAATATAGGAATAGCAAACAAACTATATACAAGTTATTAGTGAAAAGTATCAAATATTTCAAGATCAGTAACTTTAAAATAGATCAGTTGTATATAATTTTTTTTTTCATATGATATTCCTCTTGATTTCCTTTACTATGTTAAGTACCATATCTTTTATGTATGAGATGAATATATTAATAATTCAATTGGCATAATTTGCTCGGTTATGCCATTTAAACGTCCCAATACTTGTACTGTACTCGGCCGAACTATCGGCCACTAGCCTATGCATATGTAAACTATTGAATCTAAATAAGCGTACGCCTAACAACCTCACCTCCTAAGGCCTTGCAGAGAAAATAGGTTTCACTTTTGTGATGGTCTCCATTCAAAGGGGAAAATATGTATGGCTAAAAAAAAAAAAAAAAAAAAAAAAATAATAATAAAAAAAAATACTTCAACAATAACTACAATAATCGATGATGTGGGTGATTATCATTGACTTGATTATCAAATTTAGGTTAAAGGCGAGAAACTGCGAACGATGATGGAACAATTAGAAGTTATACAGTTAGTAAAATTACTTTGAAATATTAAATATAATAAAAACAATATTTAGTATAATCAAACCTACCTTTATAATCCAATTACACATTTCAAAAAAAAAAAAAGATTAGAAAAATAATCTTTCGGGAACCTTTTACTATTCTTGATAGCAAATTTACTTTTGAAAAACACATTCGGTCTGTTTCTTCTTCAATTGTACAAAAAAAAAAACAAAAAAAACAAGCAAGCCTCTTGAGAAAGTCTCAAGATTTTCGGTATTCAATTTATTCTGAAGAAGTGTTTTAATTCTTCCATTCTTCCTTGTTTCGAGTATTGTTCTCTTGCCTAATCTTCAGCTGCTGAATCTCATCTTAATTAGTTTGACAAGAACTTGCAGTCTATTAAATTCCTGATGTAAATATTAATCTATTTCTGACCATCCTTGCATTCAGGGTCTTCCTAGACAGTAGCATCCTGCACGAAAGATTAGGTATGCGGTTAATTCTAATAGTCATGCCTTCTCCATCATGAGGCTCAATAATCCACAGTATTCTAGAAGTTTTATTCCGGTTGTGACCAGACTGTGGAACGATCTTCCTAATCAGGCCGTTGAATGGTTGAAACTTCAGGATTTCAAACTTGAAGCGAATGTTTATTTGTTGTACAGGCTAATGTGTCTCTTTTATATATATATATATATATATATATATATATATATATATATATATATATATATATATATATATATATATATATATGTATATATATATATATATATATATATATATATATATATATATATATATATATATATATATATATAGTATACACTATATTACAGATCTATTTCAGCGTTTTTACTGACCTTATTATATTATATAGTAATTATCAATAACTTCTCATGTAGTTTTATTTATTTACTTATTCCCTTTACTCCCTGTTGAAGAACTTTGGCTTATAACATCCTTCTTTTCCAAATAATGGTTGTAGCTTAGCTAGGTTATAGGTTAATCTCTCCAAAACACGATGATTGTGGGCACACTTCTAAAAGAAGCGTACTGGGTGAAAAATGCCGCAATCTGCGGAAAATTTATTGGCATTAGTTACCTCCTACACATGCAGCACAGCTTGCATACTTTTACTTCTAACTTCCAGGGCCTGTCTAATATACTGGGCAACATCCTTAGTAGTAGTAATAGTCGTGCAGCATCCCAGAATGTGCTCATCCAACAGTAATCTGTTACAACAAGAGCACTAACATCATCATTATGCTAGAAAAATCTCCCTTAGTTTCTTGTTCTTTTGATGTAGGCTACATCCCAAAATTGGGGGTAGTGACACGGTAGATGGATAAATAAACTAAATTTTGCTGCCCCTTCCAAATATGTCAAACTTTATACTCATCATGAACTGAAGGCGATTTTTGACGAATAAATGTTCATAATAATTACAGCATAAAATGATGGGAAATAAAGACGAATTAAAATATTTGGAGCAAATTTCTCTAGAAGTGACACTAAGCCGCAGACTAGATGTGCGTGAGTTAGATGAAATGATCATGGCTCAGCTGAGCTCCAAATTAACATTATTAGAACAGGATTCTTAAATATTTTACGTCAAAATTGACTTTCTTTATTATTTTGAACTCATTTTCAGTACATCTCCAATTGGAGTCGTCAATTAACATCACAGAGCACAGGGAAGTTTCAGATTCTTCCATTATACCGTACAATGAATACACTGACGATCAAATATACTTAATGATTTCATCACGAATCTTGTAATATTATGATACGAATTTTAAATCAATGGATACCGACAACAAAACTATTTTCTGTTTCTTCAATTAAGGCTTGGTTGGTGTTAATTCAGACTGCTTCAGTAAAGAAAAAAAAAAAACTTACGGTGACTTTCTTCTTTCCAACAGGCGATATCACATGAGCTAATGTTAATCAATTTGAGTAGAGTGCTTTTTTGTGTAAATGGGAAATTCAAAACAAAATTCACATTCTAAAGCAATGGATGCTTGATTATATCTATATGGGTAGTTTAGTTAAATATATTTACCTCCTTCAGTATATTAGCAAGACAATAAAGGCTAGAGGGAGATGTTAAGTCAACAACCTTTGGCAACTTTCAGAAATGGTCGAGTCGGCAACTGGTGAACACACACTAGCCATCCAGTGTTGCCAAAGTCGCGGTTTACCCGCCCAACTGGGCTACTTTTTAACACCTTACCGCGGGTTATAAAAGGGTACCGCTTCTTGCCTGAAAAACACATCCTCTTCACTAACAAGCTAGTGAAAGGATCGACTTTAACCAGCGAGTAACTGAAATGTTCACTGCATTTCCCGTAGAGTTATTTCAGTGTTCGCGATTTTTCATGACTTGACTTAATCTTGATTTTAGTTTTCTTTTATTTTCTTCATTGAGACGACACCTGCAGTATACATCGTTCGAAAGCTGAAGACCACCATTGCGTTCTGCAATGGCAGAAAGGGGTTCATACCCTATCCCCACCTCCTCCCCTCGAACAAGAGTGGAGAGGGGAAGGATCAAGAATCCTAGAGGCCTTACTTTGAGGAGCCATGCAAAGCGCCCTCAATCACCTGCAACGGAACCAGTCCCTGGAACTTCAAAGGACCACCCAGTGCAGACCCCGGACCACCTACCAGCGACCCAAGAAGAAGCTGAGACTGAGAATATCCCCTCTCAAGACCCACCTTCGCAAACAGCAGCAACTGGAGACTCCCAAGTTTAGGCTTACTCCAGGACCCAGCATAACATCCTATGCTGCCATAGTTGCCATGGAAGCTAGCAATCCTCGCCTCAACATGACCATACGTCCCAATCGCAGGGGACAACTGTTCATAACAGCCAAAGATGAGCATACAAAGACCTACCTAGAGCAACAGGAAAACGTCCTAAAACTGGACATCAACGAGAGACCCACCACCATCATCGTTGTCTATGACCTCGACCTTCCACTGGAACCAGTGCTCCAACATCCCTCCATCATCACTGTCAAGAGATGTGAGGGGAAAGCCGGAGGTTGATCCCACAAATTGGAGGCTGTCCACAAGGGAGCTCGCCCTCCTCACCTATCCTTCGGCCTTTGGGGCACCTTCCGCACCGAAGAGTACATCAAGGAGCCACTTCGATGCTTCCGGTGTCAGAAGTTTGGACACCACAAATCCCGCTGCACAGGTCCGGAGATCTGTGGGGTTTGCAGCAGCAGACAGCACCCCACCGCCTACTTTATTGCCAGGCACAAAGCAGGGCACAAAACCATCGCCCGCTGCCCTAACTGTGGAGGATCCCATCATGCTTGGCATGATAGATGCCCCTACAGACTTCAGAGAATAGCAGACCACCAAGGAGCAGACCGCCACTACAACCTCTATCCACGTCAACAGCGTCGAACGCAGCCACCTCCAACTAAAAAAAACCCTACACCTTCCAACCACACCTTCCAACCAAATCCTGACCCTTCCAGACATGCCATTCCTGAACCTTCCTCTCTACCAACTCCCTCTCCAGCACCTAAACCTCAACGTCCTCCTAAACCTCCTTTCAAAGAAAAAAGATCCCCAACCCATACTCCTCGCACTCCCTCACCTTTAAAACTTACCTCTCCAACCAATTCTCTTAATGTCACCCATCCAAAACAACCAGAACCTAACCCATCCTCCTCTGCACCGACCACTTACACACCCAACATTTCCCACTCCCTAAGAGAATTTCCCAACCTACCTTCCACCGCCACAAGCAAATCTAGCGCCTCACGCCCCTCCAAACATCCTTTAAACATAGACAGCAGTGAGTACGACCTCTCTGCTTGTCCCATGGATGCTCTGCTGGCAGCCATCAGCAACATCCTTCGTAACTTCTTGCGATCCCGCAAAATCAAATTCACTCAGGAGTCATTGGATGACTTCGTGTTTGACAACGCCGCCAAGGAACTAGGAGCTCAATTCCCTTCATAGTTCCTACTGCAAATGGACCTCATACAACCACTTGCAACAACCAAAACACTCAGGTAAAAGTGCTCCAATGGAATATTTGTGGACTTCGAAACAAGCTTGCATTTCTTCAGTCTCAAACCTCAGTGCAAAACCCTGACATTATCATACTGCAAGAAACTCTGCTTAATGAGAACATACCATTCACGTTCTCAGGATACAAAGTATACACAACGTATCAATCACCAACGACAAGAGGACTGACTACCCTCATTAAAAGCAGCATCCCCTCCAAACTACTACCAAGCATAGACTGTGGGACAGAGGCAGAGACGCTTAGTGTCCAGATATCTCTCCTAGCCACAATGCTAACAGTCCACAACATATACAAATCCCCAGCAAAAAATATTGAGGCCGAGCCGAGGCACTCTTTGCAGAAGCCTCCAACGAAGACTCAATTATTGCAGGCGACTTTAATGCTCATCATCAGTTCCTGAACTCAATATCAGAAACAAATCAAACTGGCAGACACTTGCATGCCCTACTGCAAGAATATCCTGATGTAGCACTGCTCAACAACGTCATAGAAGCCACCCATCTAAAAGGAGGTCGTCTAGATCTTACCTTCTTATCCAGTGCCATACAAAGAGGAGCCAAATGGCAACCACATCCTGTACTAATCAGTGATCACTTTGCCATTGAAGTAGCACTCGAATTGCAGAAATACCCACCTCCTACTCCGCCCCCAAAAAGGTGGAACCCAGAGTTTGCTAACTGAGAAAAATTCAAAACAGCCATGACAGTGTGTGCTCTGGAATATATCAAACACCCGCACAATGATATCTCCACCCTATCTACCGACTTCAGCAAGCAACTAGAGGTAGCAGCCAGTGTATCCATGCCACAAAAAAAGTACTCTGAGAAGAAACATGCTGATACCTGGTACTATAACAGCCGCATCAAAGAAATGAATGCCAGAATAAACAGGACCAGGAAACTCCTCAGAAGACACAGAACCGATGAACTACATAATCTACTTGTAAAGATCATCAAGCATTCTGTACAAGTATCACTGGAAGTAAAACTAGACAAATAGTACTCATGGTGCAACGAGGTCAACTTCAGCACATCCCTAGCCACAATATGGGGCTGGTTTAACAAAGTCTCTGGGAAATACAATACACCCAGAGTTACACACCCAGACCCATTAGCTGAAGCCAAGAGGATTGCTAACAACTTTGCGGAGAGAGCAAAAAGCATCAATCTACCTCTGCCAACCATCAACAGGCAGAGAACTCTGCTCCCAATCAGGAACATCATAGAAGCCGCCTGCAACATGGCAGATGACGCTGATCACCCCTATACGGCCCTATCAAAAGGCAGGAAGGACACTGCCCCTGGAGCCGATCTCATCACATACAGCATGCTGAGGAACATGGGAAACCATGCCAAATTGGTCTACCTGCATCTGATAAACAGGACCCACACGGACAGACTACGTCCAACCACATGGAACCAGCAGGACACCAAAACCTAAGGAGCCAAATACCTACCGACCTATAGCTTTGATAAGCTGCATAGAGAAAGTAGCTGAGAGAATGGTACTCAATAGACTGCAGTGGAAAATAGGCCAACTACATCATCGCCTATATGCCTACAGAAATGGCATAGGCACTCAAGAATGCATCACAGATGTCCTCTCAACAATTAACGACAAAAAAGCTTTTGTCATATTCCTTGATCTCGAGAAAGCCTTTAAGCTAGCCAGCACACCAGCTATACTCTTCACACTTGTTGAAAAGAGAGTGAAAGGACACTTACTGGCCTGGACTCAAAACTACACACAAAACCGAGAGGCCAGAGTCACTTTCCAAGGAAAAACCACTGAGTTCATCCCCCTAGAAAACGGAACACCACAAGGAGGCATACTCAGCCCCTACCTGTTCAATCTACTAATGGAGAACTTAGCCACTCTAAAACTCCCAAAAGGAGTGGAGATATTCATATATGCAGATGACATATGCATAGTATGACCAAATAAAGCTCATGCCAGAAATATCACTCAAAAAGCACTTGACATGATCCAAGCCAAATGCAATGATCTTGGCCTAAAGATCAACACCAACAAAACCAAAGCAATGGCTATAAAACCCTCGCAAAACCCTCAAAACTTCACACTGAGAGGTGAGGACATCGAATGGGTGAGTCAATTCATGTACCTCGGGGTAATCATTAGCAAAACCCTGTCAGCAGCTAATGAAGTAACCTACCTCAGAGAGAAGACAAAAATCCGTCTATCAGCCATGAAACGCATGACCTCCCTTAAACAAGGAGTATCTAACAACCTCCTAAGGCTGTTTTACCTACAAGCAATTCGATCCCACATTGATTATGCAGCACCCACACTTACTGCATTGACCGACACTCAAAAAGCATCATTAGAAGTAGTCCAAAACAATGCCATGAGACTCATCAGTGGCTCTCCAATGTTGACAAGACTCTGCCTACTCAGAGCAGAAACTAACCTAATGTCCCTGTCAGCCAGGATTGACATCAGGAATAGCAGCATTATATTCAAGTCAATCATCGCAGACAGAAAAAGCCCACTCAACGATAAAATAAAAAAGCTTCTACCTCTTGCTGAAGAACTAGATCCACCCAGCTCCCATGCAAAGAAACTACTGGATACACTCAGAAGAATGCAGATGCAAAACGAGGCTCACAGAATCAAGGGACAACAAATGTATGAGGGCTACATCCCTCCTGCTCCCTGGGCATGTGATCCCATCAAATACAACTTCACTATCCTACCAGCAGCAAGCAAGGCTCTCTGCACGCCAGAGCAACTCAATGCAGCTGCAAAAAATGCAATCAGTAATACACCTGCGCCTCACACCTATTACACAGATGGATCAGTTGACCGTGCAATCCCTGGAGACGCGGCTGCAGTTATCTCTACATTAGGATATAAAGCAAACTGGAGAATTTCCAACCATGCCTCCACACTGCAAACAGAACTAGTGGCCATTGCAAAAGCCCTAGAACACTCTGCCAATCAACAAAACGGGAACACAACGATCCATACAGATTCCAGAGGAGCCACAATGGCCCTCAGCAACAAGGAACCTACAGAGAATGTGCACCTCATCACTGCAATTAAATTCTTAACCCTGCTCACCAAAGAAACAACAGGCAAGTCACCTTGAATTGGATACCAAGTCATACAGGAATCTCTGGCAATGACGAGGCCAACTACCTAGCTAAATCGGCCTTAATGTGCCAAACTATTAGCATTACTCTGCAACAGTCATTAAAAACCATTCAAAATAAAATGGCTACCTACTGCAACATCCAAAAGACTAGTGAAGTTAGAAGAGCCTTCCTTGATGGCTCAAGATCTGCAAAGTGGTACATTGAAGCTACAAACATACTACCACACCCAATTGCAAGACAAACACCTCGCCAGGACGCAGTAATTATTTGCAGACTGCGACTAGGATATCTATGCAACTGGCAGATCATCTTAGATCAGTGGTTCCCAACCTTTTTTTCAGGCGACCCCAATCATGCACCTCAAGCTATGACCGCGACCCCACTAGTTTAGTTGTATAAGTATTCTTATATATTACTAGTTGTTGGCTGTAAAAGTAAGGGACAGTGAATATCCTTCTATAAGATGGGTACTATAAGATTGGAAAAGACGAAATTAACATCATTAAATTTTATTATAGCATTATAAATTCTAAGGCTTAATATTAATCAAAAACCCCACTTCTGGAATAATGTTTTGTCACATTCCACAAAAACAAACTAAAAGTATATATAAAGGTTTTCTGTTACATGGTAAACTGATTTTATTGGGAGCCTTGGTCCTGGGTCATGAGGCTAAGTTTCTCTATTCGTGGTTCAGTCTTAGAAAGAGGGTAGGTAGCAAGGAAAGTGAAGGGGCAAGGAACAAGGAGGAGGCGGCGTAGAGAGGAGGGGAAGGGTCACGGAAGGAGTAACAAGGAAAAGAGATGTAATATATTTGCAAATCACAGTAAATAAGACTAAGCAGAAACGAAAAAATCAATGATATACAGCACTCCAAATCTCGCCAAAACTACAACCTCAAAAACCAACCATATACAATCCTCCAAATCTCTAAACAACTGACAAAACAACAACCTCCAAAACCAATGACATAAAATCCTCCAATTCTCTTAACAACTGCCAAAACAATAACCTCAAAAACCAGCGACATAAAATCCTCAAAATCTCTAAACAACTGCCAAAACAATAACCTCCAAAACCAATGACATAAAATCCTCCAAATCTGTAAACAACTGCCAAAACAACAACCTCAAAAACCAGCAACATAAAATCCTCAAAATCTCTAAACAACTGCCAAAACAATAACCTCCAAAACCAATGACATAAAATCCTTAAAATTTCTAAACAACTGCCAAAATAACAACCTCCAAAACCAATGACATAAAATCCTCAAAATCTGTAAACAACTGCCAAAATAACAACCTCAAAAACCGGCGACTTAAATTCCTCCAAATCTCTAAACAACTGCCAAAACTATAACCTCCAAAACCAATGGCATAAAATCCTCCAAATCTCTAAACAACATCCAAAACAACAACATCCAAAACCAATGACATAAAATCCTCAAAATCTCTAAACAACTGCGAAAACAAGAACCTCAAACACCGGCGACTTAAATCCTCCAAATCTTTAAACAACTGCCAAAACAATAAACTCCAAAACCAATGACATAAAATCCTACAAATCTCTAAACAACTGCCAAAACAACAACCTCAAAAACCAAAGACATAAAATCCTCCAAATCTCTAAACAACTGCCAAAACAACAACCTCCAAAACCGATGACAAAATCCTCCAAATCTCTAAACAACTGCCAAAACAACAACCTCCAAAACCAATGACATAAAATCCTTAAAATCTCTAAACAACTGCCAAAACAACAACCTCCAAAACCAATGACATAAAATCCTTCAAATCTCTAAACAACTGCCAAAACAACAACCTCCAAAACCAATGACATAAAATCCTCCAAATCTGCTGCTTTGGCCGAGAGGGCAAGCGAGGTCGTTTAGATTTATTCTTCGGCTGGGGGCCCTCGTCAGCAGAAGATTTCCTTTTTGAAGACAAGCCCCACTTGGAAAGGAGATTTCTATTCTCCGAGGCGGCTTTGTCTACAACCTCCTTGACTACTTCACTCGGGAAGAGGTCTTTTCCCCAGATGTTGGAAGCTATCAGCTTCCTAGGTTCGTGTTTAACGGAAGCGGAAGCAAACACGAACTCCCTACAGGCCCTTCTGGCCTTGATGAAGTTGAACAGGTCCTTTGTTACCGTAGCCAAGTGAGCCTTGGCAAAGACCATGTACATATCCGGGGTATCAGGAATGCTAGCCATCGTCTCTAGCCCTGTTTGTAGAGACATGGAAGCAGCCAGGCGTTCCTTAGTCTCATGTTCTCTCTTCAAGAGAAAATCTGTCAGTTTTGGGAGGTCTTCGTTGAACTGACGTCCAGCGATATCAGCCTCCAGCTTCCCGACTGTGAAGGTGACATGAACATCCTTCCAGTCCTTGTCGTCTGATGGAAAAGCAAGGGAGAAAGGCTTGCTTTCTTCTAATGAGGGGCAAGGCTTCCCTGCCTCCACGGCCTTCAAAGCTGCTTTGAACCCTTTATCCATAAAGGGAAAAGCACGTTGGGGGTCAGCAACAAACGATGGATGATTTTTACTAAGAGCCGGCACCTTTGAACTAGTGAAAGCCCTCTCTTTCAACGTCTTAGAAAATAAGGCTTGTGCCTTAGCAAGCTCAAGGACAATTGTCTCCTTGAGCTCCGTCTCTTCTTTTGATGCCGGTTCAGTTCTGAGACGGACGTAACAATCCGGATAGGCCCCTCTACTGGGCCAGAACTCGATTTCCTCCACTAGCACAGTGCCCAGTTTCTCCGAGAGAAAAATCTTGCCTGCTGACATAGGCATGTGCTCTGCGTACCTCCAAGGGTTAACGTCAGAGAAAACGGGAAGGTCCTTAACGTTCAGCTTCTTCGGGGTTAAACGTGAAGATACCAATTGCTCGATCTCCGTCCGAAAGGTGGCTTCCTTCTCGGACGACCTCTTCTGTAGGTCCTGCACCATGGAGATCAAGGAGTGAAGAGTGCTCGTGATCGAATCGAGCTGAGGTGGTTGAGAGGAAGTTGACGGTGCCGGTTCGGCCACTACAGCTGAAGAAACCGAAGCTACTTCAGCATTATCAACATTCTCTTCAGGGGGGGGGGGGGGCAACTGCCTCCTGATCCAACTCTTCTACGAGGAGATTCTTCTCCGTCTCCTCGGAGACGACAGACATGTTGTCGTCCAAATGGATACCCTCCAATGTATCTGCAATGTCAGGTTCCTTGGTCTGCTGAACCCGAAGTAGAACCAAGGGGATCTCAGGTTTCGTCTGGGGAATGATAGCGTCGTCATGAGCTCTGGGGAAGAGACAGTCCCTCATCCTAGCATTAGGAAGGTATGGGCCCGAAGCATTCTTTTGAAAGCCCCTGACCCATTTACGCAGCGTATCCCTAGCTGCATCCCTAGACTTTGGAGTCTTTTGGTCATCAAAAGCCTCTTTTACCAAACTTTCACAAATGGCACATACTTGCGGGTCCCAATACTTGAGAACCCCTTTTGTGATAGAGCAGCGAGCGTGAGCCCTGCACACTCCATGTCCGTAGAAGCTCTTGCTACGGACTCTACAAAAGTTGTTCCCGCACTCGGGATGATCCTCCTGTAAAGAAAAGAAAAACAAATGAGTTTTCTGTGACATCTTCAGATTTCGACTTAGATTAAGTATTATACTTAGCTTGGATAGGGTAAGCTATAGGTAGGAAAGACACCTACATGTGTCTCCTGTCCAGCCACTTGCTATGACCTCCTCCCATATTGAACTAGGAAATTCATAAGAATTGATTACTGGAAGAAAATATCCAAGATATATAGTGTCTTCTTGACACGTCTTCCATTATGCTCAATATGGTGGATAAATCTAATTGAAATTAACCATTAATAAAAGAGAGAATCATTTCTCCTAAATGATGGTCTCACAAATGGCTGCCCAAGAACCACCTGTAGGTTGGAAAAAAGGTTTTCCAGGGCACAGCAGTAGCTGGGGGTAGTATGCCGTCTGTATTGCCGGCCCCGCCGACACTGCCGGCCCGGCCGACACTGCTGGCCCCGCCGACACCACCGGACTGCCGACACTGCCGGCCCGGCCAGCACTCGCCAGGCTAGCCGGCACCTGCCAGGTAGGCCGGCACCTGCCGGTACATGCCAGCCTGTTTGGGCCTTAATACTGTCTTAAATTATGATGGATGGAAGGCACAGGCCGGCTGCCGGCAAGCAACACAGTTGCCGAAAAACCGGTCATAGAATTCTTGCCGTCGGCTCATCGATCAACGATGTCCAAGACGAGAAGTGGCAGCAAACTGCCGGCCTAACCATCCATATAGACGCCAGCAGAACTAACTGCCGGCGGCTAGCCCATAAAGAAAGTCAGAGAGAAAGGTAAGGATAGAGGACGGCAAAGAATCAGCTATGCCGGCCAACATCCTGAAGGAGTGTGACAGTGGAAGAGGGAATTAATTTCGGGCTTCCACTCAACCATATCCCATCATAAGGCATATGGAAGGCAGTCCAAGGGAGGACTCGAGGGCACACTCAAAGATATGAGGTTACCTGCCGGCAGCCGACAGGAAAACTCAGGCTAGTTCCACAGACACCCATAGGGACATATGTAGGACCACGGCCATGAGGGTGAAGGCTCATCCAACATAAAAGATATAGCGGGAAGGGAGTAAAAAGTCCATAAGTAAGGTAATACCCTAAGGCGTTACCTAACCTGAAGGATTCTGATCTCAAAAGTAACCTCAAGTAGGGGAAATCATTTCCCCAGATTGGGTTAGGGAAAAGAGAACGCCCATAGGACGCAACTTATAGAGAACAGAATCTCGTACTAGGGATCTTAACCAAGGAAGAATCCTATCTTCCAGTTAGAAATCCCTAGTACCGGACTGTCTGCTAGACCAGGAAAAGGGGAAATTGTAAAACAATAACCTCAAAGTGGCCTAGGGAGGACTAGCCTCCTGAACAGCAACTAGACTAACTGGGAAGTCATTTCCCAAGGTAGCTAGATGCCTGACACAGACTTACTCTGATGTCCCGGCCTCAACTCCAAGCTCGAGGATTGGCAAAGAATCAGCTATGCCCGTCCGAGGAAAGGAGAGAGAAACGAAACGCCCCAGCAAATTTTGCCCGAACATAGGTCACAGCAAAGTTAACTGAGGATAGCCTAGGCTAATTGGAGGGAAAGGGAATTACTCTTAGATCTCGTAGAGATGGTATTGATTTAAAAGGTATAAGAGATATCAACCTCCCCTTAAAAGACAATACAAGAGCAATAAGGGACATATATCAAGTATACTAAAGCCCTTAGGCTATTAAGCCAAAGAGCATAGAGAAACGTTCATCGAAACTCTAGTATACTAGTATGGAAGAGGAAAACTTAAACAGTAATATCTCAATTGTATAAAATATTGCCTGAGCTTCAAAAAAACTTTACCAGGAAGGTTATATCATGCATGAAGTGTGTAGGTGCCTAGGCTAGGAAGCCTAGCACTCGTGAGGCTCGATCATAATAGCCAAAACCACGACAACAATGACATAATATAAAGATCCCTAGCTAAAAAACTAAATAGCTAAAGTTATTAAAGCGAATAATGCCGGGAATATCGTTCTTGCTAACTAAATGAACAAAAGAACGATCGCGTACATGACGCCATCCGGCTGGCAACAGCTCTTGTTACGTCAATCACGATCTCAATCGAAAAGCAAAACTGGCAAGAACTTACATTTACACAATTCAAAGATATTACTTAACTTTCCAGATGCTGATGAAGCAGGTGTATCCATCACAACAATGAAAAAAGCTTTCAAAATAGCGAGATAACTCGGGAAAAACACCGGTCACCGAAGCTACTAACGAAAGAATGGCTTGGTGGCGCCTCATGGTGGCGATTAGGCGAACTATTTACAGTACATTAGGAGAGTCGAGTGTTTACCTCTTTAACGACTCTCCTATTTTTCTTGCCACTTTTTCCCTCTCGAAGTGAAAACGCTATTTGGGGTGTAAATAGCTGAGAGATGTGTCAAGATACGTCCTTACGCGATATCCCTTTGTGAAATTTTTAAGGGATACTCGCTCCAGGAGTTAGAATTTTGGATACCTTCGGTAAATTCTCCGGGATATATCACTGTAGTCACATATAACCTAGGAAGCTACTTATGAAGGAACTTCCATCAGCACGACATGGCCTAAGCCCAAAAATACTATATCAAACTTAGTTAATTGAATCCTTCTATGATTATGTTTAATGAACAACAAATCTCTCTTATTTTGCTAATTTTAATTTTGTTAAAAGTGATTCAACTAGTATTTAATTTTGCAAACAAAATATACGGCTTTATTTTCTGTATTTTTGAATAAAAATTATGTAAATTTTTCGTTATCATACTCTTCTACAAAAGCTTAGTTGATTGATTTCGATCCCCGCCCCACTAATTTATTTCTATAGTATATAATATCAATAGTTTTTAGTACCAATTTAATGATGGCTAAGTTACTATAATTGGGCTACTTTTGAAGCAACTGCCGCTACTTTTGAGGCTTTGCACCGCAGTTTGGATGTCAAGTTATTTGGCAACCCTGTAGCCATCTGGCCGCGAATTTACCGTACAGTCAGTCGTATACTACAGTGAGTTCAATATCACACGGTGGATTAAAGGTGCGCTGTAGCTGACGTATATTGCACGTGAGTGAGTTGGACGTTCAAGTTCTGAAGCATTGCTGTTCGTTTTAAGAACTGGTTGAAGTAAATTTGAAACCCTTTAGAGCATCACTTAGATCTAACCGGTTTTGTTGTGAAATGCCAGAGTTGAGTAAAGGGGCGGGGTCACTGTAGCCATTGTTGAGGGGGCTGCTGTGAAGAGAATATTATTAAAAGAAAATATTAGCAAGGGATTTTCTAGATATGTATACGCCATGGTCATACGATGAATGCAATGAATTATCATACTTGACCAAAGACAGTGAACGTGGCTTTATAACTCTCAAAGTAGAAAAGGTGCTGAGTAAGGGGTGACTAAATATTTAAAGGTGTGCCAACATACTGTACAGTAGAGCTTTCAATACATTTAATAAGGTTTCTGCATTACATTACACTGAAAATGATATTCACGTTGTCCAGGATTTCAGAGGAAATATGGCTAAGTTCGGCACGATTCTACAGCACTTACTTTGTGAAAGGAAATTTACTTAGATTTCACGCCTCTGTTAATCATGTGGTGTTTTCCTTTCCGACAATGCGCAGAAGTAGGATCTCTCTTTATGTTTAAAGTTAAACGTTAAACTGACGATGTCCACACACACACACTATATATATATATATATATATATATATATATATATATATATATATATATATATATATATATATACACACACGTGTAAAAAAGAAGAATGACTTAATATATACTTGAAAACATTCACACAGACACGCCCAGACAAGCACCATTACAGAGACCAACAGTTTTTCAGCTCAAGTGCTCAAGACCTCTTTACAATTAGGATCATGCAAATCATGTGGTCTCTATTTCATTGCAGTGCAGAGAGAGAGAGAGAGAGAGAGAGAGAGAGAGAGAGAGAGAGAGAGAGAGAGAGAGAGAGAGAGAGAGAGCGAGTAATTCAAGTATGTACTCCGTCATTTTCCTCTGTGATTTACAAAAAAGGATCGATGGAATTTGTTCATATATTTTTCTTTTTTTCATATAATTTTCATAAAACCTATAATTTAAAAAAATAAAATAATTGTAATTTTGTATAATCCCTCATATACTAAACGAATATACATTATATATATATATATATATATATATATATATATATATATATATATATATATATATATATATATATATAGTGTGTGTGTGTGTGTGTACCACATATAATGTGTATGAAATATTCTGTCTCTATATACACACTGTGTGTATACATATATAATGTATGCATTTATGAAATATTTTGTCTATATATACAGTGTATACATATATAATGTATGCATTTATGAAATATTGTGTATATATATACACACTGTGTGTGTACAAATATATAATGTATGTATTTATGAAATATACTAATATATATATATATATATATATATATATATATATATATATATGTATATATATAGATTTATATAATGTGGTATTTTCTAGTTCTGCTTGGACGTTGGATTTCTTGGCTGTAGTGTGTATTTTCTTGCGAGAAGAATTTGCTTTACGAACGTCTGATGGGGGAAAGATCATTTGTAACCTGCGGTTAGCGCCAATAGCCACTGGTGTTCCGCCTCCAAGCCAGTACTACTCATTTTACTTTACTTTAAGAGTGGCTTTTCAGATCCTATACTACAGGGGAACCCTATTCTCTACAGGATCTTTCATATGTCATTTTATCGTATACATTCATAAGCATTTAGCATTTCACATCGCATATTGCACGTTTAGTTTAAATCCACACTAGCTAAGTGATTAGAAAACAAGAAAGTCTTCAGTTTTTTCTTGAAAGCCTCAATATTTTCAATCTTTCGGATGTCTAGTGGGAGCTTATTGTAAAGACTTGGGGTCACATATTTGAAAGTTCTAAAACCTACTATCATTTCCAGAGGCCGTGTAATAGTGTTTTTTTTAAATAACTCCTAAAATAACTGATGGATTTCCATGATATCAAAGCAGGGAGCGCTTCATACAATGGCCTAATTTTGGGAAATACTGTGCATTGCCAATTACGTTTCATTAACTTTTTTACTTAAGAAAATGAGGCTAAAGCCAGTCTTAGACACCCACACATTCGCAAAAGCGATGACGTCCCTCAGTGACGTTGTTGTAACGTTTCTTCCCCTGTACCTACCATCCCCCGAATTGTTAAACGCCTGTTTAACTCTATAGATAATTGTCATATGACCTACCCCAAGCAATACGAAATTCTTTGTCAGTAAAAGTTCAGCATACTTGGTAATGTGATTCGTGACTTTAGACTTTACCTAAACACAAGACCAACGTTTCATATCTTACCCACTCACTTACATTGACGATCAAGAATGAGACTTATGACAGGAGACGAAAGAAGCCATGCTAACCCTACACTTCGCACTTCAAGCCAGTGTTGGTAAAGCAATAGAAATATAGTTTTCTTTAGGTTAAGCCGTAGGACTCATTCTTCCATACAACAAAGGTTACTCGATACATCAATTGCCAGGAAGAAAATGACAGAGCATTGTTTGATATAATTTATCATATCAATTTCACCAGAGAGAGTAGCTTGAATTCCTTAGAAGGTAGACTTCTAAAAGATGTTTCATATAAGGGCATTGACATCGGCCATTTGATAAATTTTGAAATCATATATATATATATATATGTGTGTGTGTGTGTGTGTGTGTGTGTGTGTGTGTTCAGACATACATAAGATTTATTATATTTTAACCTATAGTTTTATATATTTATTTACGTTATAAGTACCAGTACCTATTTTTGTTACTTAAAAGGTATGTGACAAATATCATTGCGACTTTGTCACTGGAATTATACCAGACTTCAATTAATGAACCAATCAACCTTACTTTGAGAAATCCATTGACATTGTCTACATGCCAAGCTGATATACTCGTATCAAAGTATTCATTAGCTTTGCTTTTCCAAAGTAATGTTATCACCAATTGCTGGAAACCATAGATTTATGAGGGATGAAAAAAAGAAAAAACAAGAAATGGACACTTATACATTTTACTCATCATCACTCTCAAGGAAAAAAATTGTTTTCTATTTCTACTAATGTTTTTATTTTATTTTTTTATTTTATTTTATTTTTTAGTCCCAAATCTAAAATTTGTAGGAGTCTGAGTAGAATATCTCTCAGTGGGATTCCACACCCCTGTTTTAAACCTCTTCTATTATGTTTGATAATTTGTGTTAACGATCTCATCATTATCTACCACCATAAAACATTTTATTGCTCTTCCGGCTCATTTTATATGTGCAGTACAAAGTCTTTCCTAACAGGGATTTACTCGGTAGCCTAATAACAATGGGAATGAAGGAAAGAAGGCAAGAAGGAAGGGGGGGGGGGGAGTACTAGGATAACCATAGGTGTAAACACCGAAGGAGGGTTGGGGGAACCTCTGCGTCACAGTTACGTGATTAAGAAACACTTCTTCGAAACGCTCTGAAGGAAGGGAAGAAGTTCCTCTTTTTTTCTAAGAGTAAACGGGTTGATTAAGCACATCTGTCAATTCATTGTACCACCAAAAATTAGGCCAATGTTTGAAACATTCATTGCTGTAGTTTCATGGAAAGACAAGTTATAGTCAAGAGCCCGTCCTAGATCACGAACTATACTAGATATCGGGACAGAGTTGTTATTTATGTTTATTTGAATATCGCCCAAGTTTCTTGGACAGTTTTTTATTTCACACCACCATAAAATCAATTTTATTTTCATTTCGTTTTAGTTGTTTTATTGTCATCCATTCCCTAACAATGGTAAGAATATCATTTATGGAAAAGTAAATTTGTGTATCGTCTGCAAATAGTCTCAGCTTCACTCAGTGCCTCTGTAGTATTTTTGATAGACCAACAGTATAGATATAGAACAAGACTGGGCCAGGTACACTACCCTGGGGTACCCCTCTGTTTAATGGTTCATATTATGAATAAGAGTTAACAATTTGGCATGTGACTTCCTTAGGGACTATCAAATAAGAACCCTCCAGAATTTCTAAATTAAGATGAGAGATCAAATTTCAAGATGGCCGATATTTAGGAAAACTAACTTCTGGTCATATGAGTAATACAATGAGAATGTCTTTTCTTGAAAATGTAGCTTGGCTCACTAGAACCGTAATTTGGACATTACGTTAGTAGCAATGCACCAGCTGTGACCAAGTTGTGGGATGACCTTCCTAATCGGGTAGTTGAATCAGTGGAACTTCTAAAGTTCAAACTTGCAGCAAATGTTTTTCATGTTGAACAGGCTGACATAAGTCTTTTTATGGTTTATAAAAGAAATATCTATTTCAATATTTTTTATTGTTTTTAATATGTTTTATTTTAATTGTTTAATACTTTTATATCTTTTATTTATTTCCTTATTTCCTTTCCTCACTGGGCTATTTTTCGTTGTTGGAGCCCTTGGGCTTAAAGCATCTTGCTTTTCCAACTAGGATTGTAGCTTTGCTAATAATAATAATAATAATAATAATAATAATAATTATATTAATAATATATTTTGCACAATATAGAGTATCTGACTTGGGTGGGGGGGGGGGGGAAGGGAGGTGTCGCCTTCTACCTCTCCCAATTTTCTTTTACGGTGCAAAATTGAATAAAGTATTAACTGCCAAACCTTGAACCAAATTAAACGAATTGTGCTTAAACATAACTACACATACCAGAAAAAAAAATCTGAAATGGTTGAAAAGCATCAGTAGAATTATTGTGTAGAATATTTACACTTGCAGAAAGGAAAGCAAACCAGCTTTGCTTTGCTACATCTGAAGCAGTTGCTAGAGGTAGATGGAGAAAGCTGACCAGAAACATCGACCCCCCATAGAAGTGGGAAAAGATGCATACAAAGAAGAAGCAGCTGCTGAAGCAGTCTCTTTGCAGGAGAACTTCACTAGCTCTTTACATGCCTTGGAAATCTCTGCAATTGTCATCCAAGGCGGTACACATGACCCTGATACCTTTGTCAAAGTAAACTTCGGCGGTGAAGGAACCAAATAAGTGATCCTGAGTACTGCTGGTCCATTCCTGCCTGGTAAAATGCTCGTCAGACCTGTTACAGAAGGGCATCTTTGGTCGACGTGAATTTTTCCGTAGTGCAATTCTTGTGGGCGAGAAGTTCCTTTCTTGCGCTCATTGACTGATCTCAGGATGCCAGAAAACTTTAAATCAATCAATCAATCAATCAAATTAATAATTTTGTCATTAAGGAAAACAGTCAAGTCTCTCCAGCTTTGAGAAATGGTCATCATCGAAAGTTAGGATTTGGAAGGGATTATGGCAAGCCGCAAGATACACAAATGTATTGGTGACTTATTCGTAAGCCTCCCAAGCTTGTCAAACAGACTTTTGCTCTTTCCACTGAAGGCAGAGGTTGTGTCGAAGTGTGAAAATATATGGAAAACGGGTAATGCTCATGAATGTGAAATCCCGAGGCTTGGGGATATGTTGCTGATATGGTAAAACCGGTGGTTCTTGCCTATTCCGAAAGGAAACTATATATCTGCCAATGGTTGAATAGTAATCATGTTTTTTTCAGCGATTAATATGAATTGTTTCATTATTATTATTATTATTATTATTATTATTATTATTATTATTACCATCGTCATCATCTCCTCCTACGCATATTGACGCAACGTGCCCTAGTTAGATTTCGCCAGTCGTCTCTATCTTGAGCTTTTAAATCAATACTTCGCCATTTATCATCTACTTCACGCTTCATCATCATCATCATCTCCTCCTACGCATATTTACGCAAAGGGCCCCGTTAGATTTCGCCCGTCGTCTCTATCTTTAGCTTTTAAATCAATACTTCTCCATTCAGCATCATCTACTTAACGCTTCATTGTCCTCAGTTATATAGGCCTGGGTCTTCGAACTCTTCTGGTGCCTAGTGGAGCCCAGTTAAAGTTTGGTGAACTAATCTCTCTTGGGAAGTGCAAAGGGCATGCCCAAACCATCTCCATCTACCCCTCAACATAATCTCATTCACACATGGCACTCTAGTAATCTCTCTAATAGGTTCATTTATAATCCTGTCCTGCCATTTAAAATTCTTCTGAGGGCTTTTTTTCTCAAATCCACAAAATTTGTTGGACATTCTTTCATTGTCATAGCACACGAAATTAACCCATAAATTCTTAAATATAATTACATTCATACATTAAAATCGTTGGCGCCACTATGGCAATTTCCTTTTGTGAAAATCTAACACACACATACACACACACACATCTATATATATATATATATATATATATATATATATATATATATATAGATGTGTGTGTATTATTGCTATATATGCATTATATATACATATATATGTATATATATACATACACGTGTACATATACATTTATATAATACACATGTATGCATGAGTATATGTGTATATATAATACCTAGATAGATAGAATACATATATATGTTTATATAGACTAGCTGTGATGTTATCAGTTTTATTGGCAACATAACATAAGCTGCGGTTGTGTTACTAAAGAGAAGTGGACATTCTCTAACCATACTCCAATATTCTTCTCAAGTCTCACTATTAGTTTTATTACTTGCTGTGGCATTGACTCTAATGGAGCCATATTAGTAAATCTTGAATCTAATAAATATTAAACATCTAAGAAGAAAATTCTCTTTTCCAATCCCGCTTCAAAAGTTTTATTTTCCTCTTAGTCCTTTATTTCAAATCGTTACAAAGACATTACCTCCTTCTTCAACTAAGTTACCTAACGGTGTTGTACTTTTGTTTTTGCCATACATTATTTGAAGAATGGAACTTTCTTCATGTAACTGTTGGTGCTTGTAAGATTGTAAGAAGGACATCGCATGCTCTAATGCCTTTACGAAAGCCAAATTGCATTCTAAGGAACAGGTGATGACCTTCAGCAAATCTGTTTAGACGTTTGGCCAAAAGACGTTCAAAAACTTTAGATAATATGAGAGTTATGGAAATTGTGTGGTAATCAGGTGAACTTGAGCTACCGCAAACGCCTTTAAATACTGCAATGAAGTAACATTACCTATTATAATAATAATAATAATAATAATAATAATAATAATAATAATAATAATAAAAATAGACGAGTAGCTACCTTCTTTAATTCTACGATGAATTTGAAGACAGTGGAACTTTCTTCTGGTAGCTGTTGGTGCAATGATCTACTTTTAGTTTTCAACTCCATTAAAATTTCTGTATCCTTAGTGAATGTTAAAGGAAGTAGTGTCTTTATTATCAAGAAGATTGTCGTGTTTTTGGGTTGATACTTGACCGGGTTAATTGAAGTGTTTTCATTTGTATTGATGGTGCACACGTTTTTAATGGTTTTGGTTCCCAATTGTTTTTCCATTTTGTTAGTAAGATACACTCCTGAACAGATGAAGGTTCGAACAGTGGCGGTGAAGGTGTTCTTTATGGATGATGTTTGTGTGTAGAGTAAGGTTTAATTGAAAGTTATGGGATACCGCCAGGATAATGTATGAATCAGCAGTAAACCTTGGGATGAGTATTAAGCATCATTTTATTACTTAACAAATTGTATCAGCATTCCATCCCTCCTCCACACTCATAGTGGTTGGAATATTTTTCAGTTCATTTTCTTGCCACCAAAGGAAATAAGTCATCCATATGAGTAGGAGAGGGTTATGGAATAGGGGATGCCATATCTGGGCTATCTATCAGTGTAAACAGACCCAGGTGTGTGCTCTTTTAACAACACACTTATTTATCACGAGGTGCTAAATTACCATACAACTTTTAATTGATAGAAATGTTTTCTTTGTTGGAAAACGTGATCCAAGAAATATGTGGATTTTAACATGAACCTGCTCAAAAATTTGCCTTCCTTACTCAATTGAATATTTAGGATTTAAAAAAAAAAAGTCAATAGTTCAAGAATACAATGATATCGATGAAAACATGGAAAGAAGACTCCATTAACCTTTTGAAGTCTATTCAAAAGTATAACTTTGGGAACTGTTGTTCCTAACTCTTGTCTGGTGGTAATTCTGTGGGATTTTTCAAACGAAACAAAAACTGACCAAGAATTACTCATAGAGTGACTAATGACAGATAAATTAGTTTTTCACAATCTCCTTGAAGAATTTTGTATAAAAAGTTTAATTTCATAAATAAAATGTTTAAAAAAAAATCCCCATGCTGTATGTCTTATGCTTCTTGTTTTAACTATTACTTTGAAAGCTAAATTATGTTTAGTATAAATATAAGAATACTATATTTTGAGCAAACTCACTCGTAATGTGTTAGTCTTTCCTTCGCATGGATACCATATTAAATTCAACCTCGGTCCGTAAGTTTAAGCTGTTTACTGGGAGGTTACTACTGTGGCTGAACAGCACCCAGGGTGGGTGGGTTTGCCCCGCTGACTTTCAGACGAGAACCACTTTATTATTATTATTATTATTATTATTATTACTAGCTAAGCTACAACCCTAGTTGATAAAGCAGGATGCTTGAAGGCCAAGGGCTCCAATAGAGAATTATAGCCCAATGAGGAAACGATATATGGAAATAAACTACAAGAGAAGTGACGAACAATTATTATAAAATCTCTTAAGAACAGCAACTACATTAAAATACATCTTTCATACAAAATTTATAAAGACACTTATGTCAGTCTGCTCTACATAAAAATATTTGCTGTAAGTTTGAACTTTTGAAGATTCACCAATTCATCTACTCTGTTAGGAAGATCATTCTACAATCTGATCAAAGTTGAAATAAACTTCTAGCATATTGTGTGGTATTGAGCCTCATGACGGAAGAAAGGAAGCATACTGTAGATGAAAATGAAATTAAAACTAAAACCAGACTCCTTTAACTTTTGAATTATGTAATTCTGCAAATTAACCTTGAATAAACCGGCACAGTGTTGGAGAGGTTGACAAATTTAATATGTGTAAGTACTTGTCAATATCCTAAACTCTATTGGTAAGCATTTAGCGTGATAAGTTGCAGAAGAACGTCATGAAACCGAGTAAAATAGACCTTGGCTATGTTTATTTTCTACAACTTATTTTATTCTAAAAAGTAACTAACACCAATTTGGCATGACAGCAAAAAAATCTAATCTTTTGCTAATTTATATAATAATTTTATGGGTCCATGGTCCAAAGTTACTGAATTAATGATAGTTCCCTATATGAATGTAAAACGAATTAAAATACATGAATTTACAAAACATAATTTTATATTTCAGTTAACAAGATGGGATGTTGCGAGCCCAAAGTTTGCTGCTGCTGTACCCCCCTCAAAATTGGGACACTGCGTCTTGGATCGATAACGCTGGTATGTATTGCCCTTTATGACACAATGTCCTATTGTCCCAAATAGAGTATCCTCACGTAGGCCTACATAGATCTTGTTACCTCCGCCAACGAAGTTGGGATGAGGTTATGTTTTCGCCCTTGTTTGTTTTTGAACAACTTATGGTCACAATTTTACTCGTACAGTAGTGGAACTTTCAGGGATTAACATTTTATGTTGAGACATGGAAGAAATTCAATTTCTAAAGTCCCAGGTCAAAGGTCAAGGTCAAGCAAAAGGTCGACCGAATTAACCCTAACCTTAACCCCAAGCTCGCGCATTGTTGTCACACGGACTTCAGATAAGCCTACGGCCTAAATTGATTCTGGGAAAGGCAAGCTGGTTTCGCAAAATAAGCTGCCGTGGCAGAGGTCTGCACTCTTGAGAGCTTTTTTTTTAATTGCATGTCAATGATCATACACAATATGCATTAAACTCCACTAATTTGCATGTGATCTCAAATTTCAAAACAAAAGCTCTTCTATTCCAACTCTTCTTTCACCCTGTCTAGTCAAGTTTCTAGTCTGTCTATTGCATTATCTTTTGAAATTTTGCATTCTTCATAATGACCTATTTTCTTCAATCTTATCCATGTGACCAAAGTTCCTTAAATCAATTAGACCTATTTTTTCCACCTACGTTAAATTATCTTACCATTAGTACAGGCTGTAGGCTACAGTAACATCTTCCCATTTCTCATTTCAACCCGTTTCATCAAAATCTATTAGCCAAATACAGTAATGATTCCACCACCTTACTGTCACTCACATTTAGCATCAGTTCTTAATGTTTACTATGAATAGCCGACTCAGCCAAAGAAGAGCTGGCTCAACCAAAGAAGAGCTGGCTCAACCAAAGAAGAGCTTGCTCAACCAAAGAAGAGCTGGCTCAGCCAAAGAAGAGCTGGCTCAGCCAAAGAAGAGCTGGCTCAACCAAAGAAGAGCTGGCTCAGCCAAAGAAGAGCTGGCTCAACCAAAGAAGAGCTGGCTCAACCAAAGAAGAGCTGGCTCAACCAAAGAAGAGCTGGGTCAGCCAAAGAAGAGCTTGCTCAACCAAAGAAGAGCTGGCTCAGCCAAAGAAGAGCTGGCTCAACCAAAGAAGAGCTGGCTCAGCCAAAGAAGAGCTGGCTCAACCAAAGAAGAGCTGGCTCAGCCAAAGAAGAGCTGGCTCAACCAAAGAAGAGCTGGCTCAACCAAAGAAGAGCTGGCTCAGCCAAAGAAGAGATGGCTCAACCAAAGAAGAGCTGGCTCAGCCAAAGAAGAGCTGGCTCAACCAAAGAAGAGCTGGCTCAGCCAAAGAAGAGATGGCTCAACCAAAGAAGAGCTGGCTCAACCAAAGAAGAGCTGGCTCAACCAAAGAAGAGCTTGCTCGACCAAAGAAGAGCTTGCTCGACCAAAGAAGAGCTGGCTCAACCAAAGAAGAGCTGGCTTAGCCAAAGAAGAGCTGGCTCAACCAAAGAAGAGCTGGCTCAACCAAAGAAGAGCTGGCTCGACCAAAGAAGAGCTGGCTCGACCAAAGAAGAGCTGGCTCAGCCAAAGAAGAGCTGGCTCAGCCAAAGAAGAGCTTGCTCGACCAAAGAAGAGCTTGCTCGACCAAAGAAGAGCTGGCTTAGCCAAAGAAGAGATGGCTCAACCAAAGAAGAGCTGGCTCAACCATAGAAGAGATGGCTCGACCAAAGAAGAGCTTGCTCGACCAAAGAAGAGCTGGCTCAACCAAAGAAGAGCTGGCTCAACCAAAGAAGAGCTGGCTCAGCCAAAGAAGAGCTGGCTCGGACAAAGAAGAGCTTGCTCGACCAAAGAAGAGCTTGCTCAACCAAAGAAGAGCTGGCTTAGCCAAAGAAGAGCTGGCTCAACCAAAGAAGAGCTTGCTCGACCAAAGAAGAGCTTGCTCGACCAAAGAAGAGCTGGCTCAACCAAAGAAGAGCTGGCTCAACCAAAGAAGAGCTGGCTCAGCCAAAGAAGAGCTGGCTCAGCCAAAGAAGAGCTGGCTCAACCAAAGAAGAGCTGGCTCAGCCAAAGAAGCGCTGGCTCAACCAAAGAAGAGCTGGCTCAGCCAAAGAAGAGCTGGCCCAACCAAAGAAGAGCTGGCTCAACCAAAGAAGAGCTGGATCAACCAAAAAAGAGCTGGCTCAACTATATCCTTGTGGTAAAAACATTCCTCGTTATTCTAACTTAGCACCTAAAAGCTCATTAGGGCATTCCCCATCCTATTTACATAACACCTAGCTGACGTCCTACACTTTAAGATTCACCAATGTAATCATGAAGTATTATTCAGGTAACTTTACCCAAATTCACTCAAACCAGACAAATAACTATATACTCCTTCAGGGGTTCTTTATTTTCATCTTATAACCATACATGTGTATTATATCAACTATCTACTTCTGAATACTGTCTTTAGTTTGATATTCATTAACGCCCTGATTATAATCTTTAAATTGGCAAAATTCTCGAAAAAAATATGTAAAGGGTTTAACGAGAAATGTAAAGAACTCTAAATAAAATTAAATTACTTAATAAGAAATTCATTTGATATAAAATATACTAAAATGAATACAAGGGATAGTGATCAACGAATTAACAATTCAACTAAACTGAATATTGTACGGGTGGGTAGGACTTATTTCTATAGCTGCCTAGCAATATTCAAGTTTAGCGGCTCGTGAGTTTTTTTTTTTTAAATCTATCCTTGACTGTAGGCCATCAGCATCGTTTAGGCCTCTCTTTCAGTACTAGCATATCTAGGTTTATATGTCACCGTTTTTTGTGACAAATATTCAAGAAAAGTGAACACTATGATGCAAAGTGAAGAATAAAATACAAGACTGCAGTCCTGAGCCTCTTCACATGCCAAAAGATGCCTCAGGCTATGGAAATCTATAGGCAAAATTATGGTCAAAGTTCACGAAGTAACCCATGCTAACTTTGCATTCTTTGTTAATGTAGACGAAAATGACTAAGATTAGATCTTAAAGACGGAGAGCAAGACTGTTTTTCTAAATGAGGAGTTTGAAGCGATTGACGAGCTGTAAGTATTGAGCATTCTTGCAGACATTTTGTGTAAGTTCAGCGAGTTTTACTACCTAGAAATCTCCTTCGTCTGTTAATAAATCAATTGTTAGGGCATCTTCTGCAGCTGTCTTGCAACTTTTCCTACCTTTTAATGCTTTTTTACTTTTCCTGCTGTTACTTTTAATACTGGTTCAGGTGTTTAAACATTTTTATTGGTTTATTACTTCTACTAGCAATGTTATTTCTTATATGACTATTGTATAGCATTGTATAGAAATTCTCTGCAATTTTTACCGCAACATCTCTTTTGTTGATATTTCCATTTTTATCCTTTAAATCTAATATCTGTTGGTGCCATGTTTCACTTCTTTTCGTTAACTGGATGTGTTTTCTTTCTTTAGTGTTTCCTCAATTTTGTGTTTATGAATGTCATGAGACTTAATTTGTTTATTGGTTATTTCATCTCTCTTGGATTTTACCCTCATCTCCAATCTTTTCTTTACTCGATTGTTTTGTGTTTTCCGATAGTTCTCCTTGCTCTTGTTTAGGATTCCCCCCCCCCAATCTCTTGTGCTGATTCCAATAGATTTTTTTTCTTCAAATTTACCATTCATTTCTTTCTTTCTTGCACCCATTTCATCATCTATCTGTGAGTGCCTATTTTGTATTGCTAAACTAAACTCGTCAGAGTTTTCTCTTATTACAGGAGTGTTTATTTTCTTTCCTTAAATTAGTCTTTATTTTTTCTTTCCTTAGATCTACACAAATATTGTTTCTCACCATTCTATGGTTGCTTGACTTAAACTTGTCTAAAACTGTTACATCTTTAACGAAATTAACATTTTCAACCAGTATAAAATCTACATGTATTTCATTTTTCTTTTCACCATGTCCAAAAAAAGGTGTTCAGGATTTTAAGTTTGTTTCTTTCAGGAAATTCTACAGGAGTGTATGCTCGGTAATTTCTTGTGCTTATCAGTATTAACTTATGCATCAGAAACTTGGAACCTTACTAAAGCCTAATAACATAATTACAACCCAAAGAGCATTGGAAAGAATAATGATGGGAATAGCACCAAGAAACAGAAAAAGAGCATCATGGTTACAAATAGATGACAAGTTGAGGATATTCTAACAAGAAAAAGAAATGCACGTGGGCAGGACATATAGAAGAATGACAGATGACAGATGGACAAGAAGGATAACACAATGTGCCCTAAAATGCAAACGAAGCAGGGGTAGAAAGAAAATACGATGGATTGATGAGCTAAGAAAATTTTAGGGTATAGACTGGCATAGAAACATTATAAACAGATGCGTGTGGATGGACATGTCTAAGGCTTTTGTTCTACAGTGGACTATCAACGAATATACTATATATATATATATATATATAAATATATATATATATATATATATATATATATATATACATACATATATATATATATATACATATATATATATATATATATATATATATATATATATATATATATATATATTAGTTTTTCCCAATCTGCCTTTATTTTTAAGATGTTACCCTCACCATATGCATGTTTTCCCTTAATAAAGGTGACATCATTGGTTATTAAGACTCCTTTCAGTAAGTATTTGTGGGTTTGAGGTTGAAAGTCTTACATACCGGGCTTTTCTTGATGGCCACCCATCCAGGAACTGACCATACCTAATTTATTTTTTTGTAGGATTTTAATTTGTTAATCGAATGACCAGCAACATAGCAAACTTTTACAAGAAGCCCAGTTTTATATTTGCATCTCACATAAACTGTTTTTATCGCACTTTTCATATTTTTTCTGGCATTGGTTTGGTATCAGCAATTGGAGGTGCTATCATCTACGATGAACAAATAGAACCACAATGTACTGAATATGCTAGACATATGGATAGCAGTTTAATAAAAAACGATAGATTGGACCTCTGTACGACTATTGGTTAGTACATGTTGACACAATTCAGTTTGACTTATAACATATCATAATTATAATTATCAATATTTACAAGTAACTGCTTTCAGCTGTTCTTAGGTGTTGTCTGAAGAATACAATAAGGTTAAGACTTAAAACCACTGGTACCACCCAAGCAACGTCATTACTATAGCTGCTGCAAAGATTCTGGGTGAAATAAGCCCCGCCCTCTAATGACTTAATAGCCAATCACGTTATCTCCCATGTTAGCAGTGGTCACAATGCAGCCCATTACAAATTTCAAACTTCACTAACTTAAAATGTGTTGTGACCGCTGTTAACACGGGAGATAACGTGATTAGCTATGACGTAATCAGGGGATGGGGCTTATTTCGACCGGAATCTCCGTTGCGGCTATAGTTCTCTATATATGAAAGAACAACTTAGAATCCATGAGCAGTATTTATCCCACAATGAGTTATGTTCTTTTACGAATATCAAGTACAATAATCATAAGTAAAACTAACGATGTAGAGAAAATTTAATACTTTCAGTATGTTTTTAATCCGCTCACAACAAACGTGTTAATATATAGCCTTTCCTGGAAAAAATCTTTAGGGCAAATCATGTTCTCAAAACTTGAAACTATATTAACAAGATATTTGTTTCATACAAAATAAAGCAAGGTTATTGTATTGATGAACTATGAAAGGTAATAATGCATATTAAAAAGAAAAATGATAATATATAAATATCATTATTAACAGTGGAAAATTATGACATACAGTGCATATCATCATCATGAGAGCATATCTCTGGTAAATACCAGAACCTTAGCATCATTCTAATACAAGAATCTTGATTTATAATTGATTAGATTATAATTTAAGCACTTTGCACATATTTATCAACATTCTAATCCTTATTTTGGTACATTTTTTTTCCAGTGTTGGGCACCATTGCAGCATGTATTGTCTTCTGTCCACTAATTATCATAGTCAGTATTCTTCTTCTGGTAGGAGTTAAAAAGGTAAGTTTCTTGAGATTTCGTACGAAGAGTAAATTAGGACAATGTAGTAGGGCACTGGCACAAAATAAGTGTATGAATGTACAAAAGATATATATATATATATATATATATATATATATATATATATATATATATATATATATATATATATACATATATATATATACAAAAATTGTATTAGGGCGAAGAGAAAGACAGTTAAACTTTAATCAACCAACGAGAGCAGGCAGGATTTGGAAGTGGGTATTTAAAAAGTGACTATATCAATATAATTCTCCAGCTAATAGAAAAATCAATAGAATATGACAAACCACTATGTATGGTATGACCTTTACAAACTATGAGAAAGCTTTTGATTATATCAAAACTTCAACAGTAACGAAAGCCCTTCAAAGACAAGGAATAGAGGAATCTTATATTAGAACACTTAAATATATTTATACAGGAGGTACGAAATCCTAAAACTATAAAAATAGTGAAAAAATTCTGATTGAGAAGTTAGGTAGGGAGACCCCATACACACACACACACACACACATATATATATATATCTAAGTTTTGTCCTTGTGCAGCTTATATTTGCCAATTAGGTGATTTATCAGTGTATTCAATTGATTTGTATTTTATTAGCACACCCACACTGCTACAGGTTTGATCTGAAGGGTATTTGGAGGGTTGAGAAATAAGATGATTTTTTATTGTTGACAAATAAGTTGTTTTTTTATTAAAGTATTACATAGATTAAATAAAGTGTATTGACAACACTTCAACTAACTAAAGTCATCTAGATCCTACTGCTGGATTGGTATTAGTAGGGGGTCCACTTCATAGTTCAATTAATCCTTTTTTTAGGTTCGAGCCATGTCGTCCTGATGGAAGGTCCTTCCGGCCGCTCACTGTATATTTCTGTGAGTGATATTACAAGAGAATTACCGTCAGGTATCACGGGGTTGTAACCCCCAGAACGACTATCCTAAGATATCGTGTATAATCAGGGACGTATCCATAGATAACCATTGATATCTGCACCCCAAACATATATAACCCAGTCTAGGAATCTAAGGAAGAGGATAGGTGAGGAGCTGTTACATATCCTCTCCCATCATAGTATTGTCCGTTTCTGATGAACTCATTCTTCTGTTCGCAGCTTACCCAAGCGTTCTTTCTTTTGTCAAGAGCGCCCTCCTCAACTTTTTGGAGTAATTCCTCGCATGATTGTTTCCCTTTTGTCGTCATAATTGACTACCCTCCTCTTTTACAGTTTGATTTAGCTGTAACTGCTTTAGACCCCCTCGGGGAGTGGTTAATTATCTTTTTTATGGCTAGCCATTGGGTGCCCTGTCGACTACGTGATGGCCCTTTTTATTTCATGTTCACTTAGTATTATTTCACTAGTATCACGTTAGCTAGCTTTATTTTAGCAATACGATGCCTTGGGCTCTGTTTTGTGTTTACTATTACTATGTATTGATGTAGTTTAAGTTTTAGTTTTGTGTGTAGGTCCCGGCTAGCCTAGCCTAGAGAGTGGTAGTTTTGTCGGAGACGGGTTCGCCGATGGAGATCAGGTCTTTCTTACTGGTCTCGTTGGCAGCGGCCATTTTTCCCTTAAAGGATTTTTTCCTCAATTATACTCGTTTACCGAGCCCCTATGCCTCCTGCCTTCGATCTTCCGCTTTTTTCGACCTATTAGGCTTAACCTAGCCCTCGTTGGCGAATCCGTCGGTCCACCATACTGCATTCGTTCATGATCTCACATGCTAGGACTGTGCAGTCCATTGGAGCTCCCCCTTTGTGAAGGGTGATCTCCCCTTGTCGGTGTGCCGACTTACCTGTACTGCCGTTCCCTCCTAGCCTCTGGGATTTCTCGATCGACCTGCGGCATTGACTTATTAGGCTTAGCCTAACCCTCGTTGGCGATTAGCCTAGCCCTCATCGGCGATTCCATTGGACCACCATGCTGCATTCGTTCATGATCTTCCATGCTAGGATTGTGCAGGTTTTTGAGTTCCTCTTTGCAAAGGGTGATCTCTCCTTGTCGGTGTGCCGACTTACATGTTTTACGGTTCCTTCCTAGCCTCTGGGATTTCTCGATCGACCTGCGGCATCAACCTATTAGGCTTAGCCTAGCGTCGTTGGCGATCCATTGGTCCGCCATTCTGCATACGTTCGTGATCTCCCGTGCTAGGACTGCGCAGTCCATTGGAGCTCCCCTTTGCGAAGGGTGATCTCAACATGTCAGTGCGCCGACTTACATATACTGCTGTTACCTCCTAGCCTCTGGCATTTATTCTAGAGTCTTTCTAGTCTTTCCTGTGGTTCAGGGTGCGGCGGCCTTGAGTGTCTCTTTCTAGAGACTCTTCCTTGTTGGGTTAACCCTCGGATTGAATCTAGATTTCTTTCTGATCCCGACTTCCTTGCAGTCGCCTCTGTTCCGGGGATTGTTAAGGAATGCTCTTTTGATGCATGGATATAGCTACTCCATGCCATCACCACTCTTTATATTCTAGCTTCTCTGGGATGGACATTGCATGAATTTTATCATTATGCTATTGTGTATTTGCATTTGTTGATCGTGGGGGTTGGTTCCTTCTGAGATCTGACACTCAACATAGCTGTGGCATGCTTCTCCCTGAGGGGTAGGCTATCAGACTGACGGCAGTGCCGGTACCTAACGGCTTTGCCGCCACCTTCTGGCACACTATCATATAGTAGCTGTACTGGCAATGCGTCGCTGCTTGCAGCAGTGCTGCCACTGGCGGCGCTGCCTTCAGCTATGGCATCGTGTTTTCTGCAGGAAGCCTTGTTTGTCTCCGCCGCCCTAGGCACCTTTGCCCCTGACGGTGTTGCCGTTACTGGCAGCGGGGCTAGTGCTAGTCTGTGGGAGTGGTTGAATGTGCCAGCGCCTTTAGCCACATAGGACGCTGGCAGCAATGCTGTTACCCCCTAGCACCGGCAACGCTGGTACATCTGGGGTACATGGCTTTGACAGTGCCAGTACCTAACGGCTATGTCGCCCACTTTCGACACTTTATAACTCTCCTATAGTACCCGTACCGGTGATACGTCGCTGTTTACGGCAGTGCCACCACTGGCGACACTACCTTCACCTTTGGCAAGGTGTTTTCTGTGGAAACCCTTGACCGTTATCTCCACTGCCCTTGGGCACTATTGCCCCTGACGGCATTGCCATCACTGGCGGTGGGGTTAGTACTAGTCTATGGGAGTGGATATCTGTACCAGTGCCTTGGGGCACATAGGATGTTGGCGGCAATGCTGTTCCCCCTGGCGTTGCCGGTACTTCTGGCAACGCCGGTACATATAGGGCACGGGCCTTTCTGTCCTTTTTATCTGAGACCGTCTTACCTAAACTAAGATGGGTTCTCTGCTGACTGTAGGTGAATTCAACTACAGATTAACATAAAAGCCTTACTCCTTCAACTTTTGAAGCTTCTTTATGTATGTTGGGCCTGAGAACTCCTTTTACGAAAGGTTTTCTAGTCCCCTGCATGGAAATAATCACTACATATGGTTATTGGTTTCCTACCAATTTGTCCATTTCCCTCTGAGGGTGTGCACTGGATAGATGGCTGATAACTCTATAAGCTAGTTCCCACTCCCTGGTCTTCTCTAATTGAGGTTATCAACTTGTTGTTATAGCCCTCGGGTTGCTATAGACTCTTGCTCATTAATCGATCCGTCGATTGCTTAAACTATTAAGTTTTCCTGTACCGTTGCCTTCTAATTGGCCATTTCTCTGCGGAGATATAGGAGCGACGGTTCTTTCCATGAGCACCTCTCCCCCGTTTTTGGGCCTATAACAACGGACTTTTAGGAGGTTATTTTTTTAATCTCACGTTCTTCAATAGGGGAATGGATATTTCGTACTTTATCTCCTCCTTTCTCACCAATTGCATTTACACACAATTTGGGGATTACAATTCCCTCAATTGTTAACAGGGAATGTTAATAACCCATTTCTTTTAGCTTTTGGTGACTGTTAGAGGACGTAGTACTCGTTTAAACCCTTTTCTCCTTACAGGCAGTGCCTATGACGGAGATGCATTGTTGAGTGCATATTTGTGTCAGGACTGTGAGGCATCCTTGTGGTCTTGATACTTGCCGCACACATGCAAAGTGTCGCAGGATGAAAGGTCCAGTATCATACTGGGACCATCAGGATTGCAGTGTTTATAAGGATCTACTTCAATCCGGATGGGTCTCGAAGGATACCTTCGATGACGACCGCGTGTGCTTCCTGCGGTCCCTTCACACCTGGGTAAGAGGATGAGGTAAGTCTGATCTCATCAAGGATTCAGTGGTGTCTACCACTTTAGACCCCACTATGACAACGGCCTCCCGGTCTACGGTGACGATTACTTCTTCCGTGACGGGGGCTGTTCCTGGCCCTTTTTCTTCCCAACATCTTCTGCTGGGCTCATGGAGCCCCTCGGTTCCTGAGTACCTTGGGTACTACAATGGATCTGGTACTTATGGCTAACATGAAAGCCTTTATGGAGGGGATTTAAAAATACCAGATGATGATGTTCAAGGCCTCATGTGAAGAGATCCAGGCCTTGAAGAAGCAAGAGTAGTCGACTAAGTATAAGGTCTTACCTCCTAGCTACCTTATTGCATGCGGCAATGACGACGGCAAGGTGTATCAATATACAGCTTGTCGTCTTCGGTAAGAAGTTGGCCTCCTTAGTGGCTCTGGACAACGTGGTCTTCCCCTTTGCCTCAAAGAGCTACGCGGAAGTGGAGAAAGCCATCCGTGAGGGTAAGCCTCTCCAAGCTTTGGAAGAGTACACACCAGTCTTACCTGTCTTACCACACGATGCCATCCACTGGACCAATGTCCAGTTTACTTTTGCTGAGAGTAAACTGGATAAGGATGTGGCCGGCCGCCAATTTCATGAGAAGCTGCCCAGGATTCCTGAACACCTTCTTAAGGCTGAGTCGTAGGCGAGACAATGGTTGTCAGTGTCGAAGTCTCTGTAGTGCTTCATGGAGATGATGATCGGGAATTTTTCAGATGCCTTAGTCTTTCCTTGTTGGCGAAAACTCATCTCACCACCTTTATGAAGGACCTTTTTGCCTCTTTTTCAGGCCTGTCGAGCCTGTAAAGAGCATGTACTTGACACAGCTACCATCCGCCACGAGCTGAAACGTTTCATCACCTCTAGCATCTGGGGAAAAGACCTGTTTCCTTAGAAGGTGGTGAAGGAAGTTACGGATAAGGCTGTCGCAGAGCTTAGAGCCTTTTCCAGAAGTGGGGGATCTCACTGAAGAGGAAGTTCACCCCTGGGAGAGGCCCACAACCCAAGAGGTCTCGCAAAATGACTTATCGGATGTCGTTTGCTCTTTCTTATGACGCTATCCCTCAGACTGTCTACGCTGTGCCCTACCAAGTGGTGTCACAGTCCTCCGCCTTCCACCCTGTGTATGAGTAATGGTCGTGTCCTGAGGCCGTCTTGACAGAGGAGGCAAATCCAGGGGTCGTGGACTTCGAAACAGCAGTGGAGGAAGAGGTTCACGTCCTTAACACAAAAAATGAAGGTCTCCCGTTTGGGGGACGGCTGGCCTTGTTCAAGGATTGTGGGTTCTTCAGACCTTGAACACAGAATGTCACTCCCAATGGCTTTGATTGGAAGTGGTAACAAAGGCCACCACAGCTCAGGAAATTCTTCCAGAAACACCTTATCTGGAACAGTATGTATAAGACCTTCTGAAGAGAAGAGTTATCCGCTGCGTGAGATCTATGAGATTTCAAGGTCCTCTATTTTGCGTGCCAAAAAGGTTTCGAGCATATCTCAAACTATTCTCGTCTTGTCCCGTCTAAACCTGTTCACTCAGTGCGACAGGTTCCGGAGGTTGACTATTTCGAAGATACGGACCTTACCACCCCTGGAGGCTTTCACTGTCTCTATAGATCTTACCGACATCTTCTCCCCCTACCTTGGTTTCAGCCCGGAGAGAAAGGGCTACATATTCAGAGCTATTCCATTTGGGATCAACATAGCTCCGAGGATTTTCACGAAGTTTACCGACGTAGTCGTAAAACAACTTCGGGAGAAAGGCCTTCAAGTAGAGGCGTACCTGGTCGACTGGCTAGTGTGAGTTCCCTTAGCACTGAGTGCTCGGAAGCAGCCAATAGAGTTGTTCAGTTCCTCCAGTCCCTTGTATTTCAAAACAACTTCAAGAAATCAAGACTGGCTCCAGCTCAAGACTTCGTGGTTGGAGATTCGTTGGGACCTTAAGTCTCACTCCCTATCTATTCCTCTCTCCAAGAGAAGGAAATAGAGACGTCAGTCAAGTCCCTGATCAAGTCGGGGATGATCACCAGGCGATGCCAAGAGTGGGTTGTAGGATCTTTACAATTCACCTCGGGAACAAACCCTGTCCTCAATGTACGACTCAAAGATGCAAGCAGAGTTTGGGAAAGGAAAGCCCCCAAAGCTCTTCCCGACCATCAGAATCAGACTCTGGTTTTACTGCACAAACAACTTGGACCATGGTCCACTGCCAAAAGTCTTTCACAGACGGTGCTGTTGCGCTTTCCTCCTCCGGTAGTGCCACTTTGTGCGGATGCCTCGTTGGATGGTTGGGGGAAGGGGTCATAACCCACCCCAGAAAGTGCAAGGCTGTTGGTCTCAGAAATTTTAACAATACCACATCAATATTCTGGAGTACATGACAGTCCTCTTGCCCCTCACGAAATTATACTTGAAGGAGAACATTCATAGACAACAGGGTGATAGTGTATTGCATCAACAGACAAGGGTCGAGGTCTCCTCAATTAAACCACGTAATGATAGCCGTCTTTACGTTGGCTCAGAAGAAAGGTTGGCAGTTGTCAATATCCCACCTTCAGGGATAAAAAATCCTTGGCCTTCAAGTGGATCTGTTTGTGACGAGTCTCAACATGATACTTCCCTATTAGGTAGCACCGAAAGTGGATCAAGCAGCAATGGGCATGGACACGATGTCCCTGGATGGGAATCGTTAGACGACGATTTACCTGTTTCCACTGTTCAACCTCCTCGTGAAGGTTTTGGACAAGCTTCGATCTTTCAAGGGACAGCGGCTCTGGTGGCTCCTCTGTAGCCAAAGAGAAACTGGTTTCCCATCGTCACGGATTTCAACCCCAACTTGGTGCCGTGACCAACACGATTCTGTCCCAGTAGGAACAGCAGGAGATTGTTTACGCTTCATCATGGAGATCGACCAACCTTCATCTCATGATTTGTTTCACCCTAGCCCTGAGAAAGAAGTTCCAAATTCAATGTGATAAGGGGGTATTTGCAGAACCTATGAGTCGTCTAACACCATGACTCAGTATGAAACGTCATGGACGAAATGGGTCAAATATGTCAAAGACAAAAATCCAGGGTAAATTACTATGGAATTTTGTTTAGGTTTCCTGCTTGCTTTGCACGTTTAAGGTCTAGCTTCCTCCACGATTTTGTCATAAAATTCTTGCTTTGTACGTTTAAGGTCTAGCTTCCTCCACGATTTCGTCATACAATTCGGCCCTCACTATACCTTTACTATGCGCCTTTGATGTCGACTTTAACTCGGATCTCTTCGACAAAGTTCCAAAGGTTTGTGCAAGGCTGCGGCTGTCGGCTCCACCGAAGCCTACCTCTTTGTCTTTGGACAAAGTTTTGCAATTTGCTTCGGACATAGGCAATCAAAAGGCTTCTATTCATGATCTCACTAAGAGAGTCATCATCTTAATTGCGATGGCTTCTAGTGCTTAGGTTAGTGACATTGTGATGCTTTCTAGAGACGAGGACCACATTAAATTTGTGGATAATGGTGAGGTTAATTTACACCCTGATCCCACTTTTCTGGCTAAGAATGAACTTCCCTTTAAATGTTGGGGTCTATGGAAAATAGTTCCCCTACCAGGTGATCCTTTCATGTGTCCAATGCACTGTTCAAAAGTGTATTTACTAAGAACAGTGCAGTTTAAGGGTGGTCATTTGTTTCAAAAAGATACAGTGGGGTCTGATTTGTCTCTGAATCAGTTAAAAGCTAAAATTACTTACTTTATATGAAGAGGGGACCCAAGGGACGTGGTTCTTTGAGGGACTGCAGGCATATACAAGTTGGAAGTCCCCTTGGGTTTTCTTTAGTTATTATATGAAGCAATTGGAGGAGATACGCAATTTTGTGGTGGCTGCGGGAAGTGTTATCAAACCTGGTGCAACGACGTAGCCCACAATGCGTCCTAGGGCACTCCTTCAGCTTGTTATTAGCAATGAGGAAACAGTTGGTTTTTGCTTCAAGGTAAAAAGGAAAAAATTCATTTCATTATTTCCTTTTCAGATTCAGATGTGTATTTCCGACGCTATGTGTGTTCCTTCAGTGCTACAACCTAACTGTCTAAATGGTAGTTAAGCTATATCTCATTTGGTTTGGGTGATTACCCCTTTTTGTACAGGCGTGATCATGTGTCTATTGATCAGGTTTATCTTGTCATAACTTTCCTATGGTTCCTTATGTCATGTATTTGTCCCCTAATGTTACCTTATATCTGGGTATGGACAGGATGCATTTACTTTGTAAAAAAAATTTTCCATACACGGTTAATGATGGTTGCTCGTTAACCTTGGCACTGATTCTTGTTAGTAAAAGGCTGTGAATTGTTACATCCCTTTTAATTTTACGCCCTACTATTATAATTATAATTACTGTAGTGGCATTAACTTTAGTGTGCCTTCTCATTATTATCCTTCCGGAACATAATAGGATTTAAATCTCCTGGCGGGTTTTGGTTCCATACACCTCACCTATGATGCCTCCTTTAGTTTTGGGTTCCTTAGGGTTCCCGACACTAGACTAAGGTGATTTTCCAATTGCGGAGGGCGGTCCTTTGGTCCTCTTACCTCCTTGTCGGACCATCATGCTTGTCAATTCTGCCTCCAAACTGTTCTGGGATATATAGTTGAGAGTGATACCTATGCCTTGACGAAGTAATCCTGTAAGTGCATTTCGGTATTGGGACCTCTCTCTTTGAGGCTTCCTACCAAAAAAACGGATTTTGACGTAGGAAAAGTCTATTTTTGGGTGAGATAGCCATGTCGTCCTGATGGCCCACCCATTACGTTGTCCCTACCCGATGTCTCTTCTCACAGTAGTTACGCTGCTATGCGGAATGATTTCTTCAGAGACAGACAATACTATGAAGGGAGAGGATATGTAACGGCTCCTCACCTATCCTCCTCCTTACATTCCTAGACTGGGTTAAGTCTGTTTGGGGTGCAGATATCTATGGTTATCTACGGATACGTCCCTGATCATACACGATATCTTAGGATAGTCGTTCCCGGGGTTAGAACCCCGTGATACCTGACAGTAATTCTCTTGAAATATCACTCACAGAAATATTATACAGTAGGAAGCTGTTGAAAGGACCTTCCATCAGGGCGACATGACTATCTCACCCAAATATAGATTTTTCCTACGACAAAATCCATTTTTTTTAACTTTTCACCAGATTAAAAAGCAACGTTGAACATAACAGAAAACAAATGCAACAATATTTAGAAAATATAATAAATGCTAACAACATAGGCCTAAGATTAATAAAACTACAGAAGAAAATCTAGGAAAATAAAATTTATTTTACTTTGAGATTGCTGGCTGTTTCTTTCAGATGACATTTTCTTATTTTTCTGTGCAAAGTTTCATTTGGTAAACCCATGGGGTAACATCATATATATGGAAAAAAATGATTAGTGATGACCAATATAAAGGAATATTGAGAAGTTCTATTTGAAAACTGAAAGACAGTTTTGCTCTCATTTTAGAGGTAATTTCTTATAGCCTAAGATAAAAAAGAATAAAGAATAAAAAAACATAGAAAGCTAATCAAGGTAGAAACTAACAGTAATGCCGATATTAAACGAAATAAAATATTTTAAACATAATCCAGTAACTGAACACAATTTTACTCTGTGAAAATTGGATTAAAGACAAATGCCACAGTAATGTTTTACCTGCAGTGCACATTTGCAGCATAGTAGGTCAGTAGTCGAATGCCACGTTGTAAATTTTTATTATCCAGTATCAAAATTCACATGAATTTCTTATAGATCACTATTATTAAGCAAGATGAGAACAACAAATAGTTGTGTATAACCGACAGGTAACAGGTAATATTTCATATATGGAAAAAATTGCTAATCCAACAATTTGGATGTCTATTCCTGTGTATCTACTACGGGTCCTGATTGAGGATCCCCATCTCTGCCATCCTTCTCCTCCTAGATATCAAAATCAAGTCCAGACCAAAGCAAATATGTTGAACAATTTGAAGCGGTTTGAGGTAGTCTAAATATCTTATGCCCACAACAACCCTTCGAGATAGCTTGAAATAGCATATTTGCAAAGAGAGAGAGGAAATATTTATTTTTCTCTTTTAATGTCTTCAGGATGGAGAGAGCATTGACCTTCTTAATGAGAGGTCATAATATAATGGATCGCACCTACAGAAAGGGGGTTATTGGTTTGGGTGTTCTCATGCAGCCAACATTCCAACTACTTAGACCTCTGCAAATAGTTTTGCATGGTGCAAACCAGGCAAAGGTTATCATGTAGAGACTGTAAAGCAGATATAGAGGTCCCGTCGATGAAAGGGCATTTTATTTTTTAGACTTCGAGTTGGGGTTAGATTGCCTGGTCTCTTTAGAATGCAGTCAAATTACAAACACTTGCTATACTTCCTTCTGTAAGAGCTCTTTTAGGGATATGGTATAATAGCCAATCCAGCCACAAAATAAGACCTCATTGAAGGGCCCAAAAATAGGAGTTTAGAGAGAAAGGAATAAGGGAACAGGCTTCAATAACATAGAAATTGACGAACATTGTCGAGTTATTGGATCCCTTGACTGCCAAGACAGTACTACATTAGATACTTCTCTCTGGTTGCGGTTCATTTTCCCTTTGCCTGCACATACACCGAATAGTCTGGTCTAATCTTTTCTCCTCTCCTCTGTCCTCATACACCTGTCAACGCTGAGATTACCAAACAATTCTTCTTAGCTCAAGGGGTTAACTGCTGTAATGTAATTATTCAGTGGGTACTTTCCTCCGTCTTGGGGTAGAGTACACTATACTATCTTATCAATATTCCTTTTATCTTGTTAAAGTTTTTTAAAGTTTATATATGAAATATTTATTTTAATGTTAAATGTTCTTAAAATGTTTCATTTTATTTGTTAATTACTTCTCTTATTTCCTTGTTTCCTTTGCTCACTGGGCTATTTTCCCTGTTGGACCCCCTGGCCTTATAGCATCCTGCATTTCGAACTAGGGTTGTAGCTTAGCAAGTAATAATAATAATAATAATAATAATGATTGAAGAGAGATATATGAATGGTTTCTAGATGTGATATTCTTCACAAGTGCTTCTCCTCAATTCAATTGAATTATGAAAAGGCAAAGGTGAAATCTATTATTGCTGTTGAAAGCTTGCCAGTACTTGCTTCATTGCTCAGTCCTGAGCTCTAATCTCGGATTTAGCAGATTGCAATTGTAATAATCTCATTTCATTCCACACCACTGAGATAAACTATTTATTAGAGAATGCAAGGATGAAATAAATTGTTGTGGTAAACTACTTTGTCGTTAAGAGTTTCACTGCTTAGCCCTGAAGCTGAACCTTGAGTGTTACTAGTTGCAGTCACAATTATCACATTTCAATCAAAGTTCCATTGTGTGATAAACTTTACAACATTAAGAAGAATACCCTTCATAAGTTAGTGCTTTATTACACACGTCCATGCTTCTTTCATAGTTTAATTTCTCTATTCAGCCTCTCGCGGATGAACAAATCATTTGGTAGAGCTGTATGATGGAAAGATGTGACTTTGTAATTTCATTAACCTAGAGTACTTAGAATTCTAGTAATAATGATATTCAAGTACTTTTAAATTTATGCATAAGTAATATACTGTACATGAAGTTGGGGATATATGTCATATTGGCTGATCTCGAGTAAAATTCTCCATTTGATCTTCCTTTAACTCACATTTTCACTGCTACTTTCTATAGTATTCATGGTATGAAATTGTCCAGACTAGGTCAGAGTGCAACCAGTACTATTATAAGAGTTATCAGCTTTTACTACTTGAATATATCTACAACATATTAATTATCTAAACATTTTTACTATCTACAGTATTTCTCTTTTCAGAACAAGCCGAGTTTAATGATACCATACATGGTAGGCCAAGTGATTGGACTAATCATATTCAGCTGTGGAATGCCAATGTCAGCTCGCCTTTCTGTGTTAAATCAGGGAAACATTATGAACATAAATTTAGTTTGGGAATGTGTGTTGTTTCTTATCGTTGTATCTCCTCAAGTATATTTTCTACCGGTCGTCCGTGCATACTACAAGGAGGTAAGCAAGTTGACCTGGATACCTCATTCTTATACTGAATAGATTTTAATCTTAAATCTGCAGTCACTTAAGTTAAAGGGTTTTAAACAGAAAACCATTTCATTGCATTAAGGAAAAAACCCTGAATAGTGCCATTACTGGTACCATAAAATTACTAAATATGAATTATCATTACAGGTTTCATTTCTTAAATGTAGTGCAGTCTCCTAAAATTCATATTTTTTCATAATAATAATCTTGAAAACTCATTGTTTTTAAACTTGAAAATTTCAAAATAAATACAACTGTTACTTCAACCTTTAGAAGCACCCACTAGTTATTGTTAATTTTATGTCTCAAAATTAATACACTCATTTCACCATGAAGTGATAGTTCATCATTTTATATTAGTTTCACATTGTTAATTGACACAATATTTGTTGAAAAATTTTAGTTCACATTTAGCTGCCTAAAATGCAGAACCTATGGCATCTATTGTGCAATAAAAATTATAAATAGGTGTGATCCCTGCAGGCTGTATATGCCAGCTGAATGTTCTGACACTTATGGAAATGAGGCACTGTATTAGGTGATCACGATTAAAAAGAGCATCTCTGCTGATGCGCACAGTATCGACTGCTTCATCAAAACTAATTATCTTAATTCCTGAGAGCTTAAACAAAGGGTATTTTGGAGTCTTAGTATTAGTTTAAAGATTTCCTTCTTAACCATCATGTCTAAGCAGGTATTTTAAGGAAAAAACTCTGATAGCCTGACATCCATCATAAATTATTTCTCATTTCCTTTTGAGCTAAAGCAAATCAATGTGCACTTAACAAAAGAAGTGATAATTGTTGGTTTTCTGGCGGATAATTTATGACTGTACAGTATATTTATATTTCTGTATAAGCAAGCAAGATAAGGATAGCAAGAGAAAGAAGAAGATGGCTTTTAGCAATGCTAGTGTTTGCTCTGATAATTTAAAATCTGTTTTTGAACTTTTGGAGCGTTTTTTGCTGACCATCTATAGAACCCCCTGCCTTAGATGTAGTCCACAATATGCTTGATACTACTGATATCCTAGAACAGTTTCAGTTGGAAAAGAGTAACTATGTTGCTGAGCAAATAAGTGTAATGTTAAAATTTTATAATATTAATACCCATGTGAATACAGGGAAACTGTAATCACTGAGTCAACAGGAGCCATTTCCTGGACCTTCCTGGTCCTAGTTTGGGTGAAGAGGGAGCTATGGTCAGTCTCTAGGGGATTGTCCTTTGCCTCTGCTATTCATAAAAGGCCTTTAAAATGTCCTTTTTATTCATATAGTGAGTGAAACAGTGGTGTGTGATTCAGTGTTTTTGTTGCTTACCACATCAGTAGCCATTTAGAATATTCAACCAAAAATGCAAACAGCAGTTACCCAATTGTTGTTTTGACCAGTACAGGGTGAGATGATTCTATTCTGGGGAATGGTAAGGGAAAACTTAGTTCCCTAACTCTTTCACCTCGATGGGTTGCCCTGCTGTGCCAGAATAGCTTTGCTAGTGAGGGCGGCACATTTCTAAGGCACGAGGTCGTTGTAGACCAAGCTTACTCCCAGGTTTTCTCAGGCTATATATCTCGAGGAAGGAGTTAAACAAAGACTGCATGAGACTATAGCATGTCTCTTGCCTGTGGCTCCCATGCCCACTTTGAACTCAGGCATTCTAGTTCATCAGATGAACGAGGTTCCAGTTGGAAAGGGCCCCTCTCAGGATGAAGAACCTAATTGTAGCACATCCTCCTTGTGCATTAGATCTCCCTCCTCAAACGGCTTCCACTTCCATGGTAACACCTCTTCAGGATAACAATTTGAATGCTGTTCAAAAGACTTTCAAGGAGATCTCAATACCCAAAATCACCCCTCCTGTACAGTAGAGCAAGTCTTCCTTGGAGATTGATTTTCTTTTTGTTTCTGTTAAAAAGAGGAAAGATTCTCAATAACCATCAAAGTCAGGCGAGTAAAAGTCACCCTTGGTCTCACAAGTGAACTTTACCCAACGACGAGATTTTCAATCTAAGGAGTTATTGATCTTTAAAAGCAACTTCGGGATCAAGCAGATAAAATTTCTTAAAAACTGTAAAAAGAATAGGATGGTTTAACCATTTTTGCCTACCCCATAAAAACCTAGTTCAATTTAATCATGTCAAGCAGAAGTTCACTCATTAACCATACTTCCTCAAGATTTTGTACAGTATACTTGTATAGTCCTTTGATGTACCATTCATAGACGAATACATTCGCCTTAAGGAAGATGTTTTGAGTATCCAAGGGGTTAAATGCCTCATAAAATAGTTTAGAACAAGTTTCTGGAGATCTGGAGATCTATTCTATTGCTGACTTATCTATTGTAGTATGTACTACATAATCTTTGTTATCTGCCTTAGATGAATCTGACAATAAGCAAGATCTCCAAGAACTTTTTTCATGGATGTAAATTTTGAATCATGCATTCGTCTGATAGTTCCTCAGAACTATTCAATATGTTTTCTAAGGTTTCTGATATAGAAAAAAACTGTTTTCTTACCTTAGCAAGTCATTTTTAGTTGCAAAAATGCACTCTCACACTATTCCTCCCTAGGGGCCCTTCTTAATCAAGTGAACCTGATGCATATTTCAGAACAGGTAGCCTAACCAGCATTGGACAGCTTGACCTTTATGCCTGTCAAAGCCTTGAAGAACGTTCCTAAATATTAACTTTCTCCTTCGATTTATGTTTATTCTACTTTTTATTCTTAATATTCTTCTTTATAGGATTTAGCCTTCAATAAGTAAGTAGACCTAGATTATCAATTCTTTCTTTTTATCAGCAAGGTGACAATAAGCATCTCCAAGAAAATCCTATGTGCCTAGTTTAAGAATGCTATATTCTTATTACTAAGAAGTCTGATCATTAGTGAACAGTGTATAGAAAGTTGGACAAGAAATTTCTGCCTTTACTGAAAAGGTTTATAAGTAAAATATAAGAGATGTAGTTACCTAATTTGTTTTAAAAAATTGGTTACCAGAGTGAGTACTAATTGAAGTACTGACAAGTAATATATTTTTATCTTTATATCTAAAGCATATCTAGGTAGTGTAGGAAACCTTTTGAGCGTTGGGTTGTTTACTCTTGGGGGGGGGGGGGGAGATATTTTACAATATGTTACAATAGATTATTTTCTCTCTAAATTTCATGGTGTCAAGTTTTGAGGTGTGAAGGTGATTTTTGTATATGCTTTTCTCCCCTTGACATCAAAAGTTTATATAACGATTTCCTGCACTGTTGTGTGAAGTTTCACACAAATGGTTTCTTTGACGACCTCATTCCTATAAACTATAATTCTCATTACCCAGTGACATACATTTTAATGGTGGAATCCAGGTTTCAGGTGAGATCTGTTTTGAAATATGATTTGTAACGTATTTTTTTCCTATTATTATTCTTCTTTGCACCGTGCTCTAATTTTAGCTAGATCTCTATTAAGGGATTAAGGGATACAGTATATGTTTACTTTAGGTTCAATAAATTCAATACTTATTTTTACCCCTGGAGTAATCAAGAAGTTTGTTATGACTCTTTCCATATATATTGGGTTTTCTCAGATTTAGGCCGAAAATAAACCCTAGTATTAAAACCTATCATTTCTTTAAATTTCAGTTAATTGGTGACTAAAATGGGTTTTTTCCTTGAAATATTAATGATAATGTCTATAGTGAATTTGCTTTTCAAACATCATCTTTGTATTAGAATTTGAGGATCCATGCAATATTCCAGCTGCAAGCACCAATAATACTATAACTGTATTTATCTTTTTCAGTTGAAGCAACAAATAGAGGATATGAACAGGATTCCAGGTGGTGAAGAAGAAGGGATGATTAAAAAGATATAAGACAACATGGGAAAATCTTTGAAGACACACATCACCTAGTGTCTATTTATGCAGTATTCTCTCATGTAAACGCACTAATAGCTTTGAGGGAGATGTGGATAGGGTAAAAGTACAGATAGAGGAGAGTAACCTAAGCTTACTCCAAAATTGTGGCCTAACAGTGTCTAGCCAACACAAATATATACTAATTTAATACTTATGCATAGAATCTACTAAAATAATAGACATCTAGCATTTAAGTACCACAAGTAGTCTACTATATAATGTATGAATGTGTGTATATGTATATTAAATGTTGTGCACAAGTAATAAGAATACTGTAACATGCAGGGTACATAAAAACCTGTATGTATTATAATACTGCACCAAAGCATAGCATAAGACTACTTTTGGTTTGCATTCATTATTTCCCTTTTTTATAGGATGCATTTCTTGCTGTCTACTTCATGTGTTTGTATACTACGCATGTTTCCCATGCGTACATACAATTTCTCTCTCTCATGGTAATGGTGCATTTACTTGAAGACCAGGTGGCTTGTTTTACTGATGAGGCATTAAACCTCAATAACTGCAAGTTCTCTATATCAGCACTAGTAGGTGTTGGAAGAGGTGAAAACGGAACATACCTGTGGGGAGAGGAGGATTCTGAGCCTGATCTATTATCCCCAGCTTGGTGGCAGAAAACTGCTTAAATGAGGAAGACAGAAAACCCTGGTTGATGAAGGCTGGTCTGGTTGCTTTCAAGAGTTATTTTCTCTGCGAGTCCCTTCCTAATGTCTCAGGAAACTAGAAGAGGTTGATCAGGTGAGACCCTCGGGTCTCTGATGTCAGAGTTGGATAATGAGATTATTAAAGGTTGATCAGGCAGGAGACCCTTGGGTCTCTGATGTCAGAGATGAATAATGTGACTAGAAAAGATTGATCAGGTCGGAGACCCTTGGGTCTCTGATGTTAGAGATGGATAATGAAACCAGAAAAGGCTGATCAGGTAGGAGCAAGGGTCCCTGATGTTACAGATGGATAAGAAGTGTGAAGGGTCTTTAATGGCTGAAATTCATGACTTATGGTGACACTGGCCAACAGGTAAACCACCATTCAGATAGGCAGAGCAAATGCCAGCTAAGGAGAACACTACCTCTTGGTCTTTGAAATCCCCTTTTGTGACTAGGCACCTTGCGGTCAACTGTGTGCTAACAGTATGTTCTTGGGATCCATTCAAACTCAGAGATTATAAAAAATTCCCAGAAAAAGCACTCTATTGCTTCTATTGTATCAGGCTTAAGCATTTCTATTTCTACTTGCAAGGTGCTGGAATCAGCTTTGTAATCACTTACACTGACAGAAGGTTGACTTGCCAGCAAATGTGAAATATTTGGTAGCATCTGTGACCGTTCATCAGCAATCTAGCTAAGAAATCTGTTGTGAAAGTATTTTAAAACAGGCAAAAAGGCAATTAACTGGATTGTCCCTTCTTGAGCCCATCTTGGCAGCTGATGTATCCTTCTGGCATTATAGGCAAAATTCTAACAGAACCCTCCAAATCTTTCTACTCTAAATTTGACCATCAGAAAGCCATCATGAGAGGAGTCAGGCCATCCCTTTGTGAAACTTCAAGGATGTTTGGAGGAATACAAGTTTTGAACATAACCAAACAGGAACTTCAAGTCTTCTTCACAAAGTTAAAAGAACAAAGAAAATCTTGGACAGTGGAGAATGCCTTCCATCCACTGGATTAAATTTAAGTTATCAATAACTACTATCGTTTCCAGAGGCCGTGTAATAGTGTTTTTCCCAAATATCTAACAAACCGGCTTATGAATTTTCATGAAACTACAGCAATGAATGTTTCAAACATTGGCCTAATTTTTGGTGGTACAATGAATTGACAGATGTGCTTAATTAACCCGTTTACTCTTAGAAAAAAGAGGGACTTCTTCTCTTCCTTCAGAGCGTTTCGAAGAAGTGTTACTTAATCACGTAACTGTGACGAAGAGGTTCCCCCAACCCTCCTTCGGTGTTTACACCTATGGCTATCCTAGTACTCGCCCCCCCCCCTTCCTTCTTGCCTTCTTTCCTTCATTCCCATTGTTATTAGGCTACCGAGTAAATCCCTGTTAGATGTGCGCCACGAGCGATGGCCTACTTACACGTTTTTTGGCCACTGACAATCCTCGGCACATTTCTTCGCAGTTGCCCCGAATCTGAAGTGGTAGTAGCAAACCTGCGGAGGATGGGAGGTAGTAAGTGGCTGTAGAAGTCGTTTGTTGGGGTGCGAGCGACTGGTGGGTGGTGGGCGGCTTTGTCTCTGCTTCGGCACGTCACGGTGCGGGCGCGTATGTCCTACGGCATTCATGTCAGCTTCGGTTGACGTTGAATAGGCATCCTCTTCGTCAGGGGTGGAGGTGTTGATGGAGGTCTTGAAGTGGCTGTCCATAAGGGCGTCGGCTTTGGCCATCAAGTCCTTTATGGGTAAACTATCGACATCAGGTATGGCAGTGCGTATAGGTCCGGGTAAACGGCGTATCCAAAGGGCACGAAGTAGGTTCACCTCACGAGGAGAGCCGTCTGCGGCAGGTTGAAGGCGAGCGATACTGGTCATTTCCCTGAGGGTAAGCGAAGCCCTTTGGTCCCCCAACGGTTGTTGCGAGAGCTAAAAAAGCTTTGCTACACGGGCGGCTGGCGACGGCGAGTACTGCTGCAGAAGGTATGTTTTGAGGTCGTCATACGCTATTGGGGTGTCTCCTTGTTCACAAAGCCAGTCGGATATTTCCGGGAAGGTGTCCTCGGGTATCGCAGCGAGAACATAATCTTCTTTGGTGGTTGAGCGAGTCACGCCGGTGATGCGAAACTGGACTTCTGCGCGCTGAAACCAAGCAAACGCCTCTCCGCTGGTGAACGGTGAAAGTTTCAATGGGGCAGCCGCAGCGCCAACTGCTGTACAGTCCGTCATAGTACCAACGATGGAGGGACAAGGGGGGTGGGGGTGGAAGGCGGTGGGAGCGAGTTGACTTCCGGGGTCACCAATGTGACGGTGCCGAGAGAAAGGTTGTGAACTCAAAGGCAGTGTGAAAGCACTGAGTTCATTTATTATGGAACACACTCCTTTATATACTAAACCTCAAGGCAATAGGAAATTACATGTTCGAGAAAATGACAATGTTACATAGGCGACACGCAGACATGTTTATTCTGCTTCTTTTTAGTGCGAGGGAAGAGCGAAGATACAAGCATAATATAAGCAAAAGGAATTATGCACAATTGTGTGACACACAGTTGGTACATAGGAAAGACTGTGTACTGCACATATAAAATGAGCCGGAAGAGCAATAAAATTTTTTATGGTGGTGGATAATGATTAGATGGTTAACACAAATTATCAAACATAATAGAAGAGGTTTAAAACAGGGGTGTGGAATCGCACTGAGAGATATTCTACTCGGACTCCTACAAATTTTAGATTTGGGACTAAAAAATAAAATAAAATAAAAAAATAAAATAAAAACACTAGTAGAAATAGAAAACAATTTTTTTTTCCTTGAGAGTGATGATGAGTAAAATGTATAAGTGTCCATTTCTTGTTGTTTTTTTTTTCATCCCTCATAAATCTATGGTTTCCAGCAATTGGTGATAACATTATTTTGGAAAAGCAAAGCTAATGAATACTTTGATACGAGTATATCAGCTTGGCATGTAGACAATGTCAATGTATTTCTCAAAGTAAGGTTGATTGGTTCATTAATTGAAGTCTGGTATAATTCCAGTGACAAAGTCGCAATGATATTGGTCACATACCTTTTAAGTAACAAAAATAGTTACTGGTACTTATAACGTAAATAAATATATAAAACTATAGGTTGAAATATAATAAATCTTATTTATGTATGAACACACACACACACACACACACACATATATATATATATATATATATATATATATGTATATATATATATATTATATATATACATATATATATATATATATATATATATATATATATTATATATATATATATATATATATATATACATATGATTTCAAAATTCATCAAATGGCCGATGTCAATGCCCTTATATGAAACATCTTTAAGAAGTCTACTTTCTAAGGAATTCAAGCTACTCTCTCTGGTGAAATTGATATGATAAATTATATCAAACAATGCTCTCTGTCATTTTCTTCCTGGCAATTGATATATCGAGTAACCTGTGTTGTATGGAAGAATGAGTCCTACGGCTTAACCTAAAGAAAAATATATTTCTATTGCTCATTCTTGATCTTCAATGGAAGTGAGTGGGTAAGATATAAAACGTTGGTCTTGTGTTTAGGTAAAGTCTAAAGTCACGAATCACATTACCAGGTATGCTGAACTTTTACTGACAAAGAATTTCGTATTGCTTGGGGTAGGTCATATGACAATTATCTATGGAGTTAAACAGGCGTTTAGCAATTCGGGGGATGGTAGGTACAGGGGAAGAAACGTTACAACAACGTCACTGAGGGACGTCATCACTTTTGCGAATGTATGGGTGGCAAAGACTGGCTTTAGCCTCATTTTCTTAAGTAAAAAAGTTAATGAAACATAATTGGCAATGCACAGTATTTCCCAAAATTAGGCCATTTTATGAAGTGCTCCCTGCTTTGATATCATGGAAATCCATCAGTTATTTTAGGAGTTATTTAAAAAAAAAAAAAAACACTATTACACGGCCTCTGGAAACGATAGTAGGATTTAATAGTACTGGTTAAGGGAATAACATAGATAAGACGAAGTCATTCCTCCTAAATTATTTTCCTTCCTACAATAAGCAAATAAAAAACTACTCAGAACCCAGGAAGGTTGGAGGGCATATATCAAAGAATCCAACTACACAGTCACTGTATGACCAAGATATAGATGTAATCCTAATCACTTTACTTGCATGAAGTGTACTTTCATATCCGACAAGATGAATTGTATGTAACATGGACTAAATGGTCTATGCTTTGACAGTCACAATCTTTGCATGATGACGTGTTGAGGATCTTCTTCCTGATTCTTGAATGTATTTTAGCTTGAGTGGTCATAGGGATGGGCGTTACAGATGAAGGCACCCTTCAATGACTCGTATTATGAAGCAGAAAATCCACCAACCTTGGCTACCCAAGAAAGTGATCCATAAGCACATTCAGAGGGATAGATGGTCAAGGTGTAATAAACTGCACTTAAAAGTCAGAATAGTCAATACAGCAGGATGCCAAATCTGAGGCAGCTGTAGCCAATACAGAGCATTAGATGCAAATGGTACATGAAACAGTCTTGAGTTGTTGCTTTTCAGACCCCCAATCTATCACAGGTCATGATGCACATTTTGGCACTAATTTCAGGTAAATTAGATAGAAATTAACCACGGCAATGCAAAAGGACGTTATTGACCTTTTCGTGACCTTGGCCTTGTTTTTTTACCTAATCACTCCCAAAATCTAATAAAATTGTCCTTGATTCCTGACTAATCATCCCTCCCAAATTTCATGAGATTCAGTCAAATAGTTTA
>NC_090726.1:188048778-188078778 GCF_036898095.1 Palaemon carinicauda
TCCTCATACCATTGAAAAGGTTCAATTAACCTCTCATACATGGTGTAAACAACAATATAACTAATTTCTATGACTCTATACTATGAGGAAAAGTCGGGGTTGTAGGCCACAAAACGAACGGGTACGATACAGGTCCTCATTCACACAAAACATCATCCACCCGTTGGTTGCGACGGATGGCTAACGGCCGTCAAACCGGACGAGGTTTCTTGGAAAGAAAGCCGGGCCGACTAGGACGGCTGACGTCCGAGGGCCGCCGTCTGCCTAACGGGTCGTGTGAACAGTTGCATTTGAATACACGTACAGAAATGAAAAACAGACAAACACGCACAGCGGTACTTGGAACTCTACAGTAGTATTAATATCTTCAACGTAGGGACAATGTTTTGGGATAAAATATTGGATCTTCAAAAATATAAACGTACACATAAATAATTGCATATAAAAACACACATACATTACGTGAATGGGATTGGATTGTTATAATATTTAGTTCAGAGACAAGGCACTGGGACCAATGAAGTTACTGAGCACCACCATAAATAATTATTCAATGATAAAAATACCATCTGATTAAAAGTAATATGCAAACTGGCAAATTTACATTATATGACATACCATTCACACAGATATAAAATAAGTTGAAAATTATATTTCAATAAAAATAAATGTGTAAATTCTGGTGTTATTGTACTGTATTACAGGGTAATGTAACCTAGGGAAAAAACTACTTTTTTGTATAGAAAACGTCCGTTCTCTTCAAAAATGATATTCGTTCCTGTCGCAAATGAATAGTTCCAGAAATATATATATACATATATATATATATATACATATATATATATATATATATATATATATATATATATATATATATATATATATATATATCCACCAATAATGGGGGACCCCCCATGGGAACTCGGGGTTTTGGGTGGGGAAAATATACTGGGAAACGGTATATAATGGTAAAACAAGCCACATTACCTTCTTGGATGTAAAATAAACCGATGAAAAAAAAATACGCTAATTATCTACAGAATATCCTATACTAACGGTATATTTTTCATTTATTTGTTGACAGTCTACGGGTCGGTTGTAGTCGGTCTCGTTCGTTCGTTTGTACATAGCAGTTTTCAACCTTCTCTGCGCATAAACTCCGCCTCCACCAATAGAATTACTCATAACTGTCGTCCCGGTCATAGAAGTAAATCATTAATTTCTTTAATTCTGTGTTAGTTTTACTAGTTTTTGAACGTGCGCAACTCAACATTACCGCTTGCCGGTACATAAGAGCTTGATGTTTTATTTTCCTGCAAACGATGCGAGCCAGTGGTGGAACAAGAACCATTATATTTAGTGTTGGTAATGTTAGCGTAACATTGCTAATGTTAGCGTGCACAGCTCAACATACCGCTTGTCAGTAGCCTACATACGTTCTTGATGTTTTTGTTTTCTGGTGAGAGAAGTGAGCCCGAATTGGAACAAGACCCATTATATTTAAACATTTTAACAGAGAATAAATGTTTTCCTCTAGTAAATAACGTAATTCAACCGGTTTTCACCTTCATTTCAACCGCAACAACATGTTATTCTGTTTGTGTGCGTTTGAAATGAAGGTCAAATTCGGTTAAGTCACGTTATTTACTACAGGATTCCATATTTTCTGTTCGAAATACCCCGTAATAGAGTAAAACATTACCTAAATTCTAACTTCCGCCCCAGGAAGGTACATATATTTGAACTGAATTGGATACAAACACTACATGCCTCTGATATAAGCTAATCAACTACTTTCATTTTGTGGGTGCATAAAATTGATATCTGTAATATCATCATCAATCCCGTTAAATGGCTTCCTCTTGGTTGAATTATGAATTAATATGCTTTCAATATTATTTTTTGGTGATGGAAAAGTTATATTTATATAGTGTCCCCTTGAAGTGAGAAAACAGTTTTCTATTGAGAGTTTACGGTTTCTTTTAAAGTTGAAATGTTTGGTAGAACTAAAGTTTTTAGTAATATGTGAAACAAGAAGAATACACTTTTTTTTTCAAGTGTGTTTCTTATTCTTTCAGCCAATAAAAAGGCAAAATCTCTGAAAGGTTTTAATGGTGTAGCTTATGTTCAGATTGGCCAAAGACTTCACCATTGCCTATTAATGTAGATAAAGTTTATTAGTTTATATTATTTTCATCATCATCATCATCATCATTATTATTATTATTATTATTATTATTATTATTATTATTATTAGCTAAGCTACAACCCTAGTTGGAAAAGCAGGATTTTATAATAAGCTCGAGGGCTCCAAGAGGGAAAAATATCCTAGTGAGGAAAGGAATCAAGGAAATAAATAAACTACTAGATAAGTAATGAACAATTAAAAATGGAATATTTTAGGAACAGTAACAGCATTAAGATATTTTCTTTTCTTATATAAACTATGAAAACTTCAAAAGACCATACCAAGAAGCACACACATACATACACACACACACTGTGTATATATATATATATATATATATATATATATATATATATATATATATATATATATATATGTGTGTGTGTGTATACTGTATATATATATATATATATATATATATATATATATACAGTGATACCTCGGTAGTCGAACGACTCTATACTCGAACAATTCGGAGTTCGACCAAAATTTTCGAGAAATTTTTGCTGCGGTGCTCGACCAAAAATTTGGTACTCGACCAGCCGAACACGTGACGACCGCATGGGCTTTGTGATGATCGCGCCATCTCGGCCACTCTCGCTTGTTCGGGAAGCATCAGTTCTCTCGAGAGCGTCACTCAGACAACGCGCGATCAGCATTCGTTGTGATTTAGTGATTTTCAGTGCTTTTAATTGCTTTTTTAGCTTTCATAATGAGTCCCAAGAAAGTAATGAGTGTTAAGGGGAAGGAGAAGAGGAAAACAGTGCGAACAACGATCGAGTTGAAGAAGGAAATTATAGCGAAATATGAGAATGGTGTACGAGTGTCCGATTTAGCGGTAGAATACGGAATGGCGAAGTCGACCATTTCTACGTTTTTAAAGCATAAAGAAATGATTAAGAAGGCGAATGTTGCAACGGGAGTTACGGCGGTAACTAAGCAAAGGCCACAAGTGATTGAGGAGATGGAAAAGTTGCTTTTAATATTTATTAAAGAAAAACAGTTGGCCGGGGAAAGTGTTAGTGAAGCGTTCATTTGTGAAAAAGCGTTGCATATCTATGAAGAATTAGTGAAGAAAAGTCCGAGTACCAGTGAAAGTGATTCATTTACATTTAAAGCGAGCAGGGGTTGGTTTGAAAAGTTTCGTAATAGAACAGGTATTCATCGTGTTACTAGGCATGGGGAGGCAGCTAGTTCGGATCAAATTGCAGCCGATAAATACGTGGGGGAATTCGATCGGTACATAAATGAACAAAATTTGATCGCACAACAAGTCTTTAATTGTGATGAGACTGGGTTATTTTGGAAGAAAATGCCAGCCAATACGTACATTACCAAGGACGAGACGAAGATGCCAGGTCACAAGCCAATGAAAGATAGGCTAACATTGTTGCTGTGTGCAAATGCAAGTGGCGATTGCAAGATCAAACCCTTGTTAGTGTACCACTCGGACAACCCCCGGGTGTTCAAACGAAATAATATTTGTAAAAGTGCACTACCAGTTATGTGGCGCTCGAACACTAAATCTTGGGTCACAAGACAATTCTTTACTGAGTGGATAAACGAAGTGTTTGCCCCCCAGGTTAAGGCTTACCTCATTGAAAAGAGCTTGCCAATGAAATGTCTTCTGGTTATGGACAATGCTCCTGCACATCCTCCAGGTCTCGAGGATGACTTGAAAGAAGAATACAGCTTTATCAAAATCAAATTCTTGCCCCCCAATACTACTCCCATACTCCAGCCCATGGACCAACAGGTCATTTCAAACTTCAAAAAACTCTATACCAAGGCCCTTTTCAGAAAGTGTTTTGAAGTGACCAGTGACACGAAGTTGACCCTAAAGGAATTCTGGAAGGAACACTTCAGCATCCTCAACTCTGTTAACATGATTGACCAAGCTTGGCGAGGTGTGACCTATAGGACATTGAACTCTGCCTGGCGTAAGCTGTGGCCATCATGTGTCACAGAGAGGGAGTTTGAAGGTTTCCAACCAGAGGCGGGTCCAAGCACTGCTACCCCTGTAATTTCTGATGACACTGATGTCGTTGAGGAAATTGTTGTCATGGGCAGGAGTTTGGGGCTTGAGGTCGACAAGGATGATATTGATGAGCTTGTAGAAAGCCATTCTACCGAGTTGACTGTGGAGGAATTGTTGCACCTGCAACAACAACAGCAGCAGGATCTGATTGTGGAGCAGGAATCTTCAGAAGAGGATGAGGTAAGGGAGGATGTTCCAAGTTCTCTCATCAATGAAATTTGTTCCAAGTGGGCAGATGTGCAGGCTTTTGCTGAAAAATACCACCCAGAAATTGCAGTAGCAAACCGGGCAGTGCATATGTTTAATGATAGTGTCATGTATCATTTTCGAAGAATACTGCAGAGGAGGAAGAAACAATTAACAATAGACCAGTTTTTCACAAAAGAAAAGAAAGCTGCTACATCAAAGCCTGTTTCTCCTCCAAAGAAGAGACAAAGAAGAGAAGAAACCCCTGAAATAGATCTGCCCACCCTTTCATTGGAGAGAGAAACAACTCCTGAAGGAGAACTACCCCGCCACATCATGGAAGGGGACTCTCCTTCCAAGCAGTAACCTCCCCCTTCCATCCTCTCCACATCCATCCCTGTATGCCATCGAACCGCTGCTCAAAGGTATGTTCACTACAGTACAGAAAATGGTTTAAAATTGTTTTATTTTAGTACAGTAAATGGTTTAAAATTGTTTTATAGGATTTTCTGACCAATTTCATACACATTTAGATAATTATTGTTGTTTAGGTACACGTTTTATTAATATTTTGGGCCTGTTCGAGTGCTTGGGAACGGAATAGAATATATACCATTATTTCTTATGGGGAAAAAAAATTCGGTACTCGAACAAATCGGAGGTCGAACACGGATCTCGAACGGATTATGGTCGAGTACCGAGGTATCACTGTATATATATACAGTCTATTTTATTTACGAACGGGGAATGTTTAAATCTTTGAGCAATCTGAACATCGGTAACGCTATATTTAGTTTCTTTCGTACAATTTATTGATTTTTATATTTGCTTGAAAGATTAAGAATGGCCGACAAAAATATACTTGAATATATATATATATATATATATATATATATATATATATATATATATATATATATATATCTTGAAAAGGTTCCACAATGATGTAAGATGTGTTTGAAAAATTGGTGTATATTTGTAGATATTACAAAATACGTTTAGAGCTTTCGTCCATCATCTGTGGACTTTTTTTTTTTTTTTTTTTTGTGACCAAGTCCACAGATGATGGACGAAAGCTCTAAACGTATTTTGTAATATCTACAAATATACACCAATTTTTCAAACACGTCTTACATCATTGTGGAACCTTTCCAAGATAACAAGGAAGTACGACATTGTACTTGTTTGCACCATATATATATATATATATATATATATATATATATATATATATATATATATATATATATATATATATATATATACACATAAAGATACATACAAGGGTATACATACACATACACACTTACACACACACACACACACATATATATATATATATATATATATATATATATATATATACATATACACGAATATATACAAACACATTCACATACATACTATACATATGTATGTATGTATGTATATATACATGTACATATGTAATTATGTATATACATATATATACATAAATACATATATATATATATATATATATATATATATATATATATATATATATCTTTATAAACGCACAGTATATGTCTGAGTTAAGAGAAAAAGTAATGACTGGATTTCAGAATGATTGATGATCGTAGATAACACTTGCTTGATTATGGACAATGAATAGATATAGCAGAATCTGGTGAATAACTTTGCAAATTATGAATTTTTTAACTTGCATACCACAGGTGTCGAGAGTTCATTACCGGTCACAAAGGAATTACAATTTCGGATGATTAGTTTTTTGTCTATTACTTCTACATCCTTTCCCCTTTAGTAATATCAATATTCAATTAATATTGAAAACACACCAAATATAGATGAATTCACATTAGGTTTAAAGGTCACTCATGGATGGCAGAGGCAAGGGACAATGACATTGTCCTATCAAGCAGGAAAATGCCTTAATAGTACAGCAGATAGGTGAAAGTATTGCGGGTTTGGTGAAACAATCACGAAATTTGGTGTGCAGGTAGACTATGCCCAATGATGATATTTAGATATAGGGTCATCTCAGATATGACCTGTGACGAAAATGGCGGCCATTTTCAAGATGGCTGCCATCGCTCATTTGAAATTCTTTATTGTAGGTTAAATCAATTCTAGGTGTGGCAATGTTTTTATTTTGTATTATAGATCATACATCAGTAATTATACTGTCCACATAACAGTTGAAATTGCAAATCATTAGTAGTTTGAACTAAATAATAAGACTTTATCGCCTTTACAGAATGTTACAATTTTGTAATCAGGACCACTTCGTCAAGTGCATCAAACAACCAAGAATTATTTCTTCTGTGTTTGTAGGTAACAGAAGTACACACAATAGCTTATAAAATTCCCCTGTTCCCTCCCTTATAGCCTATCTTATAGTATAAAAATCCTATCCTCTCCTGCCCTATAGTCAAAATTTAATCACTTTCACATAATTTGACCCCATTTTTTCTATTTTCAGGTGTGACAATGGCTAAAGTTTACAAGGTGGCGAATCCCCTACTCCCAAGGATGTCAACGGAGGGTCAAGAAACTGACTGGAACAAGTGCATTCTTTGTCAGGAAGACAAGTCAGAGATGCTTCACTGTCCAGCCGAGTCTACATGTACCACACAGGGAGCAGGGTACTAGACAATAGCTGAACTTCTTGTAGGTTTTGACAGGATTGGTTGTTTGTCCACATCAATCAAACTTTCAAAGTTTGATGATGGGAATGGAATTGAAGAAACACTACAGCAGCACAAGGCCAAGTGGCACGACTCATGTAGGCTCCTCTATAACAGAACAAAACTAAAGCGTGCAGAGAAGCGGAAGAAATCCCCAAACGATGCTGCCGATTGCTCTGCTGATAGCTCGAAGAAGTTCACCCGCAAGTGTGTTGGTGTGAAACGTGCTTCTGTCGAAACCTGTTTATTCTGTGACAAACCTGCACCAGATAAGAAGTCTGTGACTTGAAAAGCATCAACATTTGGTCTTGATGTCAATGTCAAGAAGGCTGCATTTAAATTGCAATACAAATCCCTACTGGCCTAACTGAGTTCAGGAGACTTGATTGCCCAAGAAACCTGTACCATCTGCCATGCTTACTCTCTTTGTACAACAGAGCTAGAGAAAACAAAACATCTGAAGAGTCTGGTGTGGACAAAATGAATCATGGCCTTGCACTTGCTGAACTAGTATCTTACATTGAAGATACTTGAATGGACAGTTTAGTGGCACCCATCTTCAAACTCGCCGACCTTGTCAATCTGTACATAACATGGCTAGAACAACTTCGGACTGACATTGCAGGACGTGTCCACTCCACTTAGCTCAAAAAGAGAATACTGGCCTACTTTCCATACATGGAAGCTCATAAGCAAGGTCGAGATGTCATCCTCATTTCCAACGAAGATATTGGAGGAGCACTGAGAAAAGCATGTGAGCATAATGCTGATGATGATGGCGTTTATCTTGTCAAGACTGCAAATATAGCGAGGTGAGACATGTTCAAGATGAAAAACCAGTTTGGTGGTTCTTTTGAACACAATAGTCAGGAAAATTCTGTTCCACTGTCTCTGTTAGCATTTGTTGCTATGGTGATGAATGGGCCAAACATCAAGGCACAGTCTTCCTCTTCAACAATGCCCCAGCCAGTGCTAACAGTTTCTCAGATATTGATGTCCAATAGCATGGTATGTTGTTGGGAGAAATAGCAGGCTCCATGTACCACAAGGGACAACCAAGGAAGGGAAACACCTCTGCCTATCTACCTGGGTGTAATGGTCCACACGAAGTCTCGCAAGCGTGAACTGGTAGACCGTTTGTATGATCTGGGACTCTGTGTTTCCTATGAATGTACCTCCTGTTGCTCTCCCAAGGCAACACCCACAGGTGCCAAAGGAAGAAGGTTCGAACTGAGCCAAATGTCAGCTCATACCTCAAGCCTTGCAGAAGGAATATCGGTAGGTTTTTAATTATTCATTAAACATTGTCATACATTAAATTAGGTCCTTAACACACTTTCAATCGTGACAATCGTACCTACATTTACCTACTTAAATAATTATGTTACTTTCTGCTTTACAGCTGGCTGGAGCACCTGAAACAGGTGGTGGACTCTGACACCCTGAAGGAGGACAAGATGACCTCCTGGGCTGCATACCATGCAAGCTAGGAAGCAGCACGACCACAAGATGTGAATGTGGCTCTCACTTCCTTGCTACCCCTTTTCCATTACAATGCACACTCCATAGCCATGATCCGCCACTCAATGGACATCGTGAAGACGGCAGTCGATATCCTAAACCCAGACCAGATCCCAGTTCTCACATGTAACCAGCCACTCTACACTCTGGCAAAGCAAATCCAAAGGAGCTGGCTTACAAGTTATGGCGAGGATCAATTCATAGTGATGTTTGGTGGCCTACACATCGAGATAGCATCCCTTAGGTCCTGGGAGATCTTCGGGAGGGCAACGGCTGGACAGGAGCACTTATTCAGGCTGGGGTTGCTACCAGTGGAACATCAGATTCATTTTTAAAAGCATCCCACGTGATGCAAACAAGACGGGCTCACCAAGTCACAACCAGCAGTCAGTATCTACTTCTGCAGAGTGCCTACAGCGACTACATCCAGACCTTGGAAGATGCAAGTGAAGTGGTGTCATTTGAAGACTGGTGTGATGCAAGGTCTGAGGCATGTCCTCGATTCCAATTTTGGTACTTGATCCTTCAGCTGGAGCTGGCTGCGATGGTCTATGTGAGAGTGATATGTGAGGCCAACTTCATGCTATACATAGAGGCCCTGTCCAAGATCATCCCTTGGTTTTTCGCCCTGGACCATACACACTACTTGAGATGGGTGCTGATCCACATAAGGGACATGGTGTCACTGAAGAAGCTCAATCACAATGTCTGCTGAATTTCTGAAGGGGAAATTTGTAGTCAAGAAGTCAAAAGGTGCATTCTCTGCTGTTGCTATTGACCAGGCCCATGAGTAGAACATTGCTTCTGTGAAAGGAGACGGCGGTGCTGTGGGCCTGAAAGAGAACCCTGCAGCTCTTTGTCGCTGGATGGTATCTGGTCCTGAGATGGCTCGTTTAATTCAGGAATTTAAAGGATCTACCGAGAAGGGGCCAGGACACAGATGTACGTCATCATGAACAGAAGAAACATGCACAGATAGCATTTACACAAGATATGCGATCACTGAGCCGAGCTATGGAAGAAATGAGGAACACGTTTGCTGAATACAGCATTGATCTCCTTGTTCTGGGCAGCAGAGATGTTGTGGATACAGCAGTGGTAGACAGTCCAGCGAATAGAGAAAGCTGGACTCGAGCAGTATGAGACCTATGTTAAAGAGAGGCTTGTGAACCATACAGTGCCTATAACAGATCCCATCAAGATGAACAATTTTTATCTTTTCAGTCAACTACCAGTCAGAGAGAGGTCAAGGAAACAGTTTCAGATGTAATATCTGAGGAATGACTGTTCGCTCTTCTCCATACTATTCATTATGTCCCAGATACACCATGGTGATTTGGACGAGTTCTTTCAACACGAAAACCAGGCCTGTCCACCGTCCCTATCTCAATGGGAGGCTTGAGAACTGGCAACAAGTCTAACTTGATGCCCTGCCTAGAAAACCTTATCCCAGTGAAAGAGGATCTCTCCACCCCCAGAGTACAAGTCAATATCATGGATGGTGCTGGCAACATCAAGATGCTGCGACTAGGGACTACAAAGACATTCCAAAGTTATGCCTCTGATGTCTTTGTGCCGTATGTCATATCCGCGCTGCAGCATGTAGACAGACTTGACATTGTCTGGGATTTGTAAATGGCAGACAGCTTGAAGGCAGACACTCGCAGCAAGAGAAGAAAGGGAGTTAGGAGAGAGTTAAGCCATCAAAGTGCAGTTCCTGGAAATTGGCAAAAGTTTCTCTGCATTGATGGCAACAAGACAGAGCTATTCTCCTTCTTGGCTTCTAATGTGGCAGAAATTGACAACAAAAAACATCTCATCACCACAAAAGGCACTGGAATTCTTTGCTCCAATCGCTAGGACATGTCAGCTCTAGTGCCATGCACACATGAGGAGGCTGACACTCTAATCATTCTTCACCTACAGGATGCCGTCCTACAGGGGTACAGTAAAGTGTCAATATGCACAACTGATACAGATGTGGTAGTCCTGTCCATAACATCAGCAAATCGCCTCAACATCTCTGAACTGTGGATTGCCTTTGGAGTTGGGGAATACTTTAGGTTCATCCCTGCTCATGAAATCACCAAAGCTCTTGGTCCTTACTGATGTGTGGCTTTGCCGATGTTCCACGCCTTTACTGGTTGTGACACTGTGTCCTGTTTTGGCGGTAGAGGCAAGAAAACTGCATGGGACACCTGGACCAATTATGGAGAAGTCACACCAGCATTCTGTTCTTTGGGTGCCATGCCAGACACACATTCCATTGATAAGTTGATGCATCTACTGGAGAGATTTGTGTTGCTGCTGTATGATCACACCAGCACAGAGGAGGGTGTGAACCAGGCAAGGAAACACCTGTCCACCAAGAAAGGCAGAGCTATTGATAGTCTGCTTCCTTCACAGGCTGCACTCATCCAGCACACCAAGAGAGCTGCCTACCAGGCTGGTCCCTGTTGGGCCCATATGATGACCCCTGCTCCAGAGCTTCCATCACCAAGTGAATGGGGTTGGAGTACGAAACCTGGTGGTGGATGGAGTATCAACTGGACAACCCTACCAAAAGCAGGCAGGGAACTTTTGCAATGTGGCTACAAGAATGACTGCAAAGGACGCAGGAAATGCGAGAAGGCGGCTCTTCAGTGTACTGCTCTATGTCAGTAGAGTGGACAGTGCTCAGCTTGATGCATTACACAGAAAACTGTTAATTACCTTTCAACACAATTTCCATTGATATATAATTAGACTATAATAAGCTATAATAAGAATAAAAATATTCTAACACCTAGAAAAATTGTAACATGCTGTAAAGGCGATAAAGTCTTATTATTTTGTTCAAACTACTAATGATGTGCAATTTCAACTGTTATGTGGACAGTATAATTACTGATGTATGATCTATAATACAAAATAAAAACATTCCCACACCTAGAATTGATTTAATCTACAATATCAAAGAATTTAAAATGAGCGATGGCGGCTATGTTGAAAATGGCCGGCATTTTCATCACAGTTCAAATCTGAGATCGCCCTATATCTAAATATCCTCATTGAGGTATAGGATACCTGCACACCAAATTTCATGCTTGTTTCACCAAACCCTGAATTCTTCCAAATATTTCACATTTTTGCAGTACTATAAAGACTGACCATATTTACATATGATCAGACCCTAAGCCTTCTCTCCACCCAAGCTAGGACCAACCAGGGCCAGGCAATGGCTGCTGATGACTCAGCAGATAGACCATTAGGCTCTGCTAAACACCCCCTCCTTTGTTCACAAGGACGGTAAGATTGCAACGACCGAAGAAACAGCGAATTTTAGCGGGACTTGAACCCCAGTCTAGCGTTCACCTGTCAGGGACGTTACCACATTGGCCACCACAACGCTAAACCCTAAACACAACCCTTCTTAAAAGCCAGGTGAGGCGGTAATTCTTGTGTCCAACTGTATATATCTGCTTTGGCCAAGTTCAACATATACTTGAAGTTTAGGTAATATTTTTATCGACTGGTTTGTCAGTAGGAATGTAATGTTTAATTACAGTTTTGTAGTTTCCGGGATATTGTGGTTATACTGAAAGGACAGCTCAACAGCAGCAGGAGAATGTAAATGCTATTATGGAAAAGGACTAAGGATGTAATAAAAATGGTTGGAATGTTAAGAAAACTCAGTAATTATATATGGATATGAGGCAATTAAATAAAGGGGGGAAATGTGACGGAAAATAATCTAGAAACAAAACACGAAGCAAAAGAGATAAACTATTATAAGAGAAGGTATATGAATACATGAAGTTAAAAAATTTGGACAAAGTACAGTGAAAAACAAATTATAGAATAAAGGTAATGAGTAAATGCAAGAAAAAAATATGAACATACTTGGAAGATCTTGAAGAAAGGCTTGACATCTGAAGCTGCCTCGAGCTGATCCTGGAGCATAACAAAGACCTTCCTGAAGGAGAGTGAAAATCAAGATTATCATCACAAGAAGACAAAAAGAAGTATAGAAAGAGTAAGAATTCAAGATAGTGTAGAGAATTAATAAAATAATATACTCCATTGCAGTCTAGACTACCGAAGAGAGAGATATGAAGGATAAAAAATCCTGAAACTAAATCATAATCATGACACGAAATAAAATAAATTTAATGAAGTATTATCGAGTTTTAAAAATCAACTCTCTCTCTCTCTCTCTCTCTCTCTCTCTCTCTCTCTCTCTCTCTCTCTCATTTTTTCACTGCAATCCCATGCCACTCATCAGAACAAGAATCTGCTGTAAGTTCCCTTAAAATTAAATTCACATTAATAGAAAGAGAGTCAACCTTACACCCAACGCTGCTCTTTTATCTGTGCTTCTGCAAACAAGACAGAATGATGAATTCATGTCAAGACCCAGCATAAGATGATCATTAAAGGAAAAGGGCGAGACGAAAGGTGATTATGGACCAGAAAAAAACTTCCTGGAGGAACAAACTGACGAGAGTGCGGCGATGGCAATAGTTCTCTCTCCTTTTCCGTTGTGCAATGAAGAGCTTCTTTCATTCATTGCAAAATCCGAGGTTGCAAAGTTTGTGAAAGAACTTATTTTTGTCCCTATTTTTACACAATATCCCAATCAGTCTTATCCCAAAGTTTGCCATGATATTCTGACTATATTTTTGCGGAAAAGTATTTTCAGTCTGATGCTTAAGTGATGTTGACCATTTATATACTGTATAATCGTCTCATACCAAGTTGTCTTATACAGCTATTACCCCTTATATGACTCGAGATTTTTGGATTAGCGACTTCATTCACTTGAATACACACAAACATACACACACACACACACACATATATATATATATATATATATATAAAGAGAGAGAGAGAGATATTTAGATAGGTAGATAGAGATAGATAGATAGATAAATAAAGTGTATTTATGTATATATATATATATATATATATATATATATATATATATATAACCATGTAGGAGTGTGTGTAAATATGACATTCTGTGTGAACATGCATATCTACTAACTCGTCCTAGCTTGTTGCAGAAAGAAAAAACACATATGTAACTTTCCATGAAGAATCTATTGCAAATGCATTGCAATTTAGAATAGGAGCTGTAAATCCATGATGCATAAAAATCCGGAATATTGTAACTGAGAAATGCAAAACAGTTCCTAGAAATATCTTAACTCTTACAAAGACATATCTTCTTTCAAATAGCATCTGTATTGCGAAATAATCTCTAAATAAATAAAAGCTGCTTCACTATTACTTAATCCTGTTTTTCTTTAATATTCATAAATTAGCTAAAAGTAATTCACACAATTAAGGGAATAGATAACCTAATCATTAAGAGCGTGTACCTAAAAGAAACTATAACCTGTCACTAAAGGGAACTCTGTCTATATTTGCAATTATCTTTTGGTTTACCGTTTGCTCTCCACTTCCCATCTAAATCTATCATTACAACATATCTAAATGAAGATTCAAAACTGATTAACTTTAACTATAACTATTTTTAACTTGATACGATATAATATTGATCAATCTTTAATTTGAATGTCTCTATGGCACATCATGTGAGAGAGAGAGAGAGAGAGAGAGAGAGAGAGAGAGAGAGAGAGAGAGAGAGAGAGAGAAATTCTAAAAATCAATTGAAGTTAAAAAATCATAGCAATTATTGTACAACCAATTAATAAGCATTCCCATGAATAATGTTTAACAAACCGGTATATGCCTTCGTTCGGAACAATTCTGAGCTATCCAGAGCTCTCTCTCTCTCTCTCTCTCTCTCTCTCTCTCTCTCTCTCTCTCTCTCTCTCCAAGAAAATCCACAGTTTAGAAACGATTCGGCTCCTTTTGGACTACTTTGCAATTTGCCTTAGGAATTCCGCCTCCCAGCCATAGGGAGGTATCGGACCCCAGCTAAACTTCTTGGACAAACATTGACGAAGTCAACAATAACTGAAAACATTTCATTCCGGGAACTGGTTGCGAGGGTCTCGTGACTCTTTTGATAAGATGTGCGAATCGAGACTCATTAATAGACAGGTGATAATGTGTTTGCTGTTAAAACAACATTAAAAAAGTACAAATATTTTCCAATGGGAAAAGATTAATTACTTAGCCTATTGAGTCATAATGTGATTTAAATAAACAAAAATCTAAATGTTTTCATGTATTTAAGAAACGTTAAGAACATTTGTACTGAATCCCCTAATCCTTGGAAATACATAAACAAACACTCTCTTGGTTAAATGATACCATGCAGACTGTCAATGCATTTAAAACTCAATACCAAATTTTAGGATGAGACAAGAGATAAGTATTTTGCTAAAAGAAGTTGGAATGTATGTATGGTATACAGTATACACATTTAAAACACCCTTTAGATATATCTTTATATGCTTTTTTATCTCTGCATGAGAGAGAGAGAGAGAGAGAGAGAGAGAGAGAGAGAGAGAGAGAGAGAGAGAGAACTAAACAATTAAAAACACAATATTTAATATGACGAAGAGAAAAATACGAATAAACTAATTCACAAACTCCAAAATCAACAAAAGAGGAATGGCATCAAACCACAAAGTTTACCCTGCCTTCAATTTTCTTTAAATTACATGAGACTGTGTAAAGTAATAACAAGAAACGAAACAAGAATTGAGAGGAAGGGTGAAATTCGGATACGCTTTTCGTAGAAGCATCAGAGTTAGAAATAAACACTTAAGTTTTCTGTTCGGGAGAGATAATTAAAGCACCATTAACTCGGAGGAGAAAGAGAAAGCTGGATTTGCTGGAATTCCTGGAAATAGTTTCAGCTTCGAAAAAGGGATATCAAAAAGGATATTAAGCTTTTCTAGGCCTTCAAGAAAGATTCGGTTTACTTTTAAAAAAAGGCAAAAGAATTCAGATATGAATGTACTGTATGACTATGTATAGCCATTTCTTTCCTGAAGACTTAAAGATAAAGAATATGGTTTTAAAAATGTGGTTAGAAAGTAGGATAAAGAATGAAAAAAAAAAAACAAGAGACAGTAGCTTTCAACAGAGGACCAAAATATGACTAAAAGTCAAGATAACAATTTGTGTGTGTATATATATATATATATATATATACATATATATATATATATATATATATACAGAGAGAGAGAGAGAGAGAGAGAGAGAGAGAGAGAGAGAGAGTATATATACATACATACATCTGTCCATATTATATATATATATATATATATATATATACAGTATATATATAAAGATGTAACAGTGTGAGAAGCAAAATTTATTTAGATCTAAAGACAGAGAGAGAACAATTAATTTTAAGAAAGAAAATAAAAAACTCCTGGAATAAGAGAAAAATCTGATGAGTTTACTTTACCAATACAAAATAGGTACTCCCAGTACATGAAGAAATGGAAGAAAGTAAAGAAGAAATAAACAGTAATTTAAAAAAAATTGCATTGGAATCAGGACAAGAGATAGGTGGAAGAGTTCCTAAATATATCAAAGAAAACTACCTGAAAAGACCAAAAAAACTAATAAAGAAAAGATTGGAAATGAGGGGGTGAAATCCAAGAGAGATGAAAGAAAAAAAAAATCAAGATATTCGTAAACACAGTCAGACCAAAACTGAAGAAACACCAATGAAAGGAAGAAGCCTCAAATTGATGAAAGAAGACTTGATGTTTGCTTTAAAGGATTTAAATGAAAATATTATCCAAATTAGAGATGTAGCGATAAAAATTGCTGATGATTTCTATACAATGCTATACAATAGTGATATAAGAAATAACTTCATCAATAGAAATAATGAAACACCTGAGCACATACCAAACGTAACCGTCGGAGAAGTCAAGAAAGCATCAAAACGCATGAAAAGAGGCAAAGCAGCAAGAAAAGATGGCTTAACAATTGATTTAATACTAGACGGAGGGTATTTCATAGTATTAATTCTGGCTGCACTCTACACCAAATATCTGCAAGAATGCTCTATACCTACAGCTTGGAAAAGCGTTGTCGTTATACTAATTCACATACAGGAAGACACAAAAGCCCTGAAAAATCACCGCCCAATAAATTTACTCTGCGTAATATATAAAATATTTACAAAGATCATATTAGCCCGAACAGAAAGACAACCAGACTTGAATTAACCAAGAGAGCAGACAGGCGTTAAAAGTGGGTATTCAACAACTGACCATATCTTTGTAATTAACCAACTAATGGAAAAATCAAGAGTATGACAAACCATTATGTATGGCATTCATAGACTATGAGGAAGCATTTGATTCTGTCAAAACCTCAGCAGTAATGAAAGCCCTTTAAAAGCAAGGAATAGAAGAACCTCATGTTAGAACACTCTGGATATTGTTACTGAATCTACGTACTTAAGACAGACAGTGTGTTTCCCCAGGACACAAAACCAAAATTAAAAGAAAGATAAGCATGACATGGAGAGCATTTGGTAAACAAAATTAGATTATGAAAAGTATAATGCCACTTTCTGTGAAAATTGAACTATCTAATGAGATGGTCCTATCAGTATCAGTATTAACTTATGCATCAGAAACTTGGAAACTTACTAAAGCCTTAGAACATAAACTAGTTACAATTCAAAGAGCTATAGTAGGAATAATGATGGGAAAAACTCCAAGAGACTGAAAAAAGAGCAAAATGGATAAGAGAGCAAACTAAAGTAGAGGATATTCTACAAACTTGACAGAAAAAGAAATGGACATGGGCAGGGCATATGAAAATGATTTACAATAGATGGACATTAAGAATAACAGGATGGGTCCCTAGAGTTTGTAAAAGAAGCAGAGAAAGGAAGAGAAGTCGATGGATCAACGAACTAGGGAAGTTTGAACCGACACAGAAAGACATAAACAGACGCAAATTGAAGGACATGTCTGAATCCTTTCTTTTGCAGTGGACTAGTAACGGCTGATGATGTATATATATATATATATATATATATATATATATATATATTTCAGTATATTTATAAGTTAGAGGCTACATGCCGGAGAGGGAATAGGTACTGAGAACTTCACTAATGTTGCAATTCCTCCTGGAAAGGTATAACGTATCTCTCTCTCTCTCTCTCTCTCTCTCTCTCTCTCTCTCTCTCTAATGTCTTCTTAATTACCGCGTAAACATATCTAAAGCAAACTAACTATTAAAAGAATATGGTGATGAAATATTTCACCATAAAAAAACAAAACAAACAAATACTTCGAGCAGAAACAATAACTTTCCCTCGAAGTGACGAATTGTAACTTGAAATCTTGAAAGTAAAGATATAAAGTTATTCAATTGGTTTCAAAAGGGATAAAATATAAACTAATAATTTTAACCAAGTTTCATAACCTCATATCTGTGACCTCCGCCAACGAAGTTGGGAGGAGGTTATGTCTTTGCCCCTGTTTGTCTGTTTGGTAACAATTTCCGGGCCACAATTTCACTCATACAGGTAGAGTAGTGAAACTTTAAGAGATTAATTGCTATGTTGAGACGTGGAAGTTATTCAATTTTGAAAGTCCTATATCAAAGGATGAAGTCAAGGTCGAGCAAAAGGTCGACAAAATTAACCCTAACCTCAACCCCAAATTTGCAAATGTTTGTCACGTAGACTTCAAATACGCTTACGGTCTAAATTGATTCAGGGAAAACCAAGCTGGTTTCGAGAAATAAGCTGTCGTGGCGGAGGTTTGCAGTCTCAGGGTGCTTTTATAGCTATTATTATTATTATTATTATTATTATTATTATTATTATCATTATTATTATTATTAGCTAAGCTATGATCCTATTTGGAAAAGCAGGTCAAATGTTGAATGAAAACAAAGTATATTAAGATAAGTAACGACATTAAAATAGATCTATCTTATATAAATCATGAAGACAGACTTACATCAACCTGTTCAACATTAAAACATTCGCTGCAAGTTTAAACTTCTGAAGTTCTAAGGATTAAACTGCCTGACCACGATCTGGTCACAGATGGAATAAAACTTTTAGAATACTTTGTACAGTTGGGCCTTATGATGAAGGCAAGACTGTTGGAATTTACTACATATTTTGTGCTATGTACAAAATGATCCAGTCTGGAATTATCTAAATGCAAAGGATAGTCAGAATTATGAAAAATCTCATGCAACATGCATAACGAACTATCTGAATGACGGTGCCACATATTAATATCCAGTTCTGGGATAAGAAATTTAACAGACCTCAAGTTCTTATACAACTAAAGATTAAGCAGCTGAAGACATGGCAGGAGAACAATGCTCGAAACAAGACAATGTAAAATTTAAAACATTTCTTCAGAACATACTAATCACCGAAAATCTTAAAAAAGACATGCATATGCAATAAGCTTCTCTTTTAGGCCAAACTACAATTATGTGTATCTAGTATGAAAAGTAATGGGCCAAGAACAGTACCCTGAAGAACACCAGGTATCACATTCCTATACTCACTATGGTGCCTTTTTGCGGTCTATTATTTAAAAATTCAATAATGATGCTAATAAAAGACCAACCTACTCCCAACAGTCTGAGTTTGAAAACAAGGTCCGGCCTCTATGATTTGTGTGCAGCAACAAAATTACCTCTTTCTCTCTCTTCTGCCATTCATAATCAACACATCTAACTTTAAATCCCATATTTCACGTCACGGTCATCCATTTTCAGGATTTTAGAACTAAATTATTTTTCAATCATAATCTTTTGGTACCAATAGCACTAATTTTCCCTTATTGGTGATATAGACAGAATACTATAGCTATCAGCAGCTTCATATGATGTTAAATTTTAAGAATATTTCACCAATTTGTTGATATCAAATGTTCCCAACAATAACAGTTTTAAGACAATGGATCCCTAGGGCTTATAGCATCCTGCTTTTCGAACTAGGGTTGTAGCTTCGAGAGTAATAATAATAATAATAATAATAATAATAATAATAATAATAATAATAATAATACTCGAATTTGACTAGCATTTTAGTTAGGTCCGTACTTTTTTTTTTCGAGCAATAACATCTCATCACTACCCCACCAAATCTCTCTCTCTCTCTCTCTCTCTCTCTCTCTCTCTCTCTCTCTCTCTCAGCAATTTGTTCTTAAGCTTTTCAATCTTAGACGTGCATTTTCAGATTGAATTAATCGCATTCAGTTTTTCCTGCACCGAGTCTACCAAGCAGCTTTTAGTTTACTTAGGCAGAAGAATATATTGCTTAAGTCTCGGTTCCTTTGGGAATGAAAATGCATCCTCTGTTTGAGAGGAGCCTCGATCCATTCGAGGATGGCACAAGAGGAATACTTGTTGTTGATGTTGTTAGGTAAAGGGAATAGAATAATTGTTATATAAAGGGAATAGAATAATTGTAATATAAAGGGAATAGAATAATCATATTTTAGCTTCTGTGTTGTTTTAAAGCTACCGAGAGGCAGAGGAGTTATATTTAACAATGTTGAGCTATTGAAAAAAAAAATGCAAATATATTTAGGAAATTGTTATCTCCATTATAAAATAATAAGCAAATGCCTGATTGATATATATATATATATATATATATATATATATATATATATATATACATAGATATAGATATAGATATAGATATATATATATATATATATATATATATATATATATACAGTATATATCGGTATATATAAATATCATCATTTCCTACGGCTATTCACGTAAAAGGCCCCGGTTAAATATTGCCTATCATTTCGATCTTAAGCTTTTAAATTAATACTTAATTCATCACCTCCTACTTACCGCTTCATTGTCCTTAACCATATAGGCCTTGGTCTTTCAAGTCTTCTAGTGCCTTATGGAGCCCAGCTGAACGTTTGGTGAACTAATCTCTCTTGGGAACTTTTTTCCAGTCATGCTCAACTCTCCCCCATCCTTCGGATAGGGAGAGAGAGAGAGTAGTCATACCATGATGGGAGGGGGTGCGTGAGTGACTGTCTAAATATTTAGCTGTCATTTTGACCGGCCGCGTTTGCTAGTTGTTAATATTTCCATTAATATTTACGAATTAAAGTAAATGTAGACTTTTAATTTACAGTTTTTTTTTTTTTTAACTTAGCAAGGCATCGTCAAACTTTTGATTCATTTTACAAAACCAGCTTTGCTCAACCCAGTGCTAGACTTGAGGCCTAAATTTTATAATCCAATCCGGTCCATTAATAGATTTTACTGCTTTGCTTCATTTTTTGATGATCGTTATAGCGTCTCGTTTTCTTTCACTTGGGAATTTAAACCCCCGATTAATTCTTATTTCTAGTTCCTTTTCTTACGTTTCCTCACAAAGATTTTCTTTTAAGAGAAATATTACTTTTAAATTCAAATAAGGCGTTTAGCCATACTCTTAGCCTGAAAAAAAAAATTGGATAAAAATGGACAATAGAAGAAATTGGTTAAAATTTAAGGTATATTTACTTTTTAGTGAAAAAAAAGCTTCCACTCACATTTGCTAAGGTTGAAATTTTCTTTCGTATATATATATATATATATATATATATATGTATATACATATATATATATGTATATACATATATATATGTATATACATTATATATATATATATATATATATATGTATATACATATATGTAATAGTTAGAATAGTAATATTACATGTTTAAAACAAATGACGTAATATGTCATGTTGGTTGGAAGAGCTAACCGTGAGATTTGCTATGGTCAACTCAAATTGTAAGCAGGATGTAAGATGCTGAGTTGCCATTCTTTCTTAATGTCAACACATTGTCTCTTCGTGTGAAAGTTTGTGACGTCACCGGATGCAGGTGTCTTCCGATTCCGTCACTTGGTTAAGTTAAAGCAAGCATACGATATTTGTGATATCGGTAATTTGTTCAGTTCATATCTAAACTTCACCAGAATTGGTCATGTGGACCAACACAGCTTCCTCCAGTGATGGAGATGTTTAACTCAGTTGTTTATTCACAATAAAACTTAAAAACCACTAAGATGTGTTCAATAAACCATTTAAATACATCTGAAAACAACTCATACTCAAATGTGTGCTTAAGACAGTAGCACACCAATAAATGGTGGCAGCGGTTAAACTCAAAGACAGCGGTTAAACTCTAAGGCAGCGATTAAACTCTAAGAATTAGAGAAATATCTTCAAGACTTCAAAATAAATAGCTGTAAAACCAGAGATATATCTTCAAGACTTCAACATAAAAGCTGTAAAACCAGAGAATGATCTTCAAGACTTCAAAATAAAAGCTGTAATACCTGATAAAGATCTTCAAGAACTCAAAACTATCTACAAGAATCTACAATTTTGACTAAGTCCAACGGAAATGCTAACACCAACATATGTTAGTATACAAATAGAATCTTCAATCAACATCCTAGGAAACCCAAGGACTGGCGTTCAACAATTGCAAAACATATCCAGGAAGAACTACATTCTACAAGAAACTAGAACGAGACATCGCTAACAAAACATCAAGAGAGAGAGAGAGAGAGAGACGACGAGTCGCCTTCATATAAAGCTAAGTACAGAGATTTTGTATTCATTTCAGTTTGGGCAGTGAAGTGTAGTTATCACAAGTCGTTAGTCAATTATTACTGGGGTGAGTGAATTCCTAAACTTTTTTATAAGAAACTCCGAATTCTCATTTAGAATTTTTCTTTCTTTGTGCTAATTCCTTTTTCTTTCATAAACTCTTGGGGGGAAATGTATTGGGATTAGTAACATTGTTGGGGGAATTTTATTATACATATGCGTTTACGCAGTGGGCGTCTGTACTCATATAGATATTTTGATAGGATTGAAAGGGGTCAAAGAGATAGAAAAAAAAAGAATACAGCAGTCATGGCTCCTCCTGTCAGCCCTACCCCTGGACCTAGTGGTGTAGGCCAGGCTAATCCTCCTCCAATTGTGACGCTTGTAAATGCCAGGTCAGCAATCCTTCCTTTTCAAGGCCGTGTCAACGGGTTCTTGCCACAAAATGTGGAGTCATGGATTTCATCCGTTGATGCCCATTTAAATGCCAAACAAATCGTAGATCCTTTTGTACAATTACAAGAAGCTAAAAGTTTTATAGATTTTTCTAAGGGGGATGCGAGTGCGTATTTAAGAGGTGTTTCATTTCAGGAAGCAGTTACTTGGGATGATTTCAGAGTTAGGTTACGCGCGATCTATGGGGGTGAGGAAGCTTTGGATGTAGTGTTAACGTTACGAAATACACTTAATCAAGCCACTATGAATCGGCTTAATGTTGTTGAGAGAGCAGCTCTCATAGCTGATAGGCTTAACGAATATCAGGACATTTTAGGTAATTCCACTTGGGTTACTAACGATAATATCTCCGTGAAAGATTTTTTACGATTAATGTATTTAACTTGCATGACACTTATGTTGCCTGAAGCTTTAGTGCGGTGCTTTGATAAGAAGTTAATGCCTGCAAGTACGGAATTGGATGTCTATAAACAGATAAAGAAACACATGTCCAAGTGTCCAGATCTCGATCCCGTGTTAACTCAAGTTTTTGCTAAGAATGAAACAAAACCACAAACAGTGAACGTAATTAATAATCCAGTAGCGGGAGTGACGTGTTACAACTGCAAACGTCAAGGTCACATAAGCGCAGACTGTAGAACGAAATTTTGTTCAGTTCACAACACAGGATCACATTCTTATAGTCAATGTTACGCGCGTAAGACACAACAATATCCTAGAAATACACAGTCAATTCCACAGTCAGTTCCATATGGAAATAAAAAGAAAAATCCTCATTTTAACAATAAAAAGAAACAACAAAATGTCAATGCAGTTCAGAGTCCGAAACAAACAAACACTTCTTCAAATATCGCTGAGCCTGGGCCGTCAAACCAGACCTCGCAAAGTCAGCCTAATTTTCAGAATGTGCAGAGCAAAGCAAATACCACATAGTTAACTCTAGAGGGGAAGAGAGTGATGTTGGGTCAAGGTCATTTATGTCAACATCAATAGTATTGAATAATCAATTTAATGTTTTATCAGATAATTGTGAGACAATAGATTTTCCTATGAAACACACGGCCGAATTAAGTAAAACAGTGCATGCTCCCGTAGATTTGCAACGAATTCATACAATAATAAGCCAAAATGAGTTACGGCCAACCTTATATGCTGTAAATTTAGAACACAAATCCTTTACGTTATTTTTTGGCTCTGGTAGTCCACGTAATATTATGGATTTGAAGACGCATCATTTGTTGTTTTCGAACTTTCCGATTGAAAAATCAGGAATCAGACTTTCAGGTATAGGAAATAATGAATTAAACGTCATAGGCATAACTCATGTTCAGTTCAGAGTCGGTAATCGCACATTTGCCGATACATTTGTTGTTGTGAAAAACATTAATATGTATCCAGCTGTAATTATAGGATACCCATCTATGGGAAATCAAAACATTATCTTAGCTCCTGCAAAGCACGGCGTGTATATCAAAGGGAAATTCTATAAGTCTTCTAATACTTTAAAGTCAGTTTTGGATAAAAAGGAGACGACAAATGTAACCGTAACGTACGTTGAAGAACCAATAACTTGTCTCACTAATAAAGAAATAATATACGCGACCCAGCAGAATTCTCGTTCACCCGTAATATCATCTTGCACGCAATATATCGAACCAAACATACCTTCGAATTTAATAGTGCAAATAAAGAAAACACTACCGGGATCTGAAATATTAATCCTTTCCGATACTTTGAAAACCAACGGATTGTCTGTCACACAAGCTATTTATACAGTAGGCTCACATCAGCAATGTAATATCGAAGTCTGTAATCATTTAAATAACACTTTAGTAATTCACAGAAATCAACATATCTTGGATGTAGAAGTTTATAAACATCGTATTCTTACCGTTGCTGAAATCAATCACTCTCAATCAGTTGCGGATGAATCCCTTTTACGATCTATTAAAAATAAAATCAGTAAGGACATTCAAGACGAAGAAATTCAGCAGAAAATTTTTGAACTTTTAAATAAATATACAGATGTCTTTTCCACTACGGATGGATCCTTAGGGAAAACAGATGTGATCGAGCATCAAATAAGGTTAAAAGACAAACAGAAAATTATATATGTACCCTCGTACAGACTCCCTATGAAATTCCAGAATGAAATAAATGATGAAGTAGGTAAAATGTTAGAGGAAGGAGTCATTAGAAAATCAAATAGCCCTTATAATTTTCCTTTAATAGTTGTACCGAAAAAAGATCGAACATGGCGTATCTGCGTCGACTTTCGTCGTCTAAACGAGGAAACGATCCCTGATCGATTCCCAGTGCCATGTACTGACGATATTTTGTCTTTGTTAGGTCAGAATAAATATTTTACCAGTTTGGACTTACTTAAAGGCTTTCACCAGATATCATTAGAAGAAGATAGTATCCCATACACAGCCTTCAGCACAGCCAGGGGACATTATGAATTTTTACGGATGCCTTTTGGTTTACGTTGTGCTCCTATAACATTTACAAGAATGATTAACATAGTGTTTGGAGACTTGTTAGGGGATATATTGCATGCCTATATGGATGATCTTGTAATCTTTTCCAACACCTTAGAGGAACATCTACGTAAGTTAGAACTAGTACTACAGAGATTAAGACAACATAACTTAAGGGTAAAGATTAGTAAGTGTGAATTTTTCAAAACAGAATTAATATATTTGGGTTTCATGGTGTCAAGCCAAGGTCTTAAAAGTAGTCCATGATAAGGTGTCGGCTATACGTAATTTTCCCATACCTACTAATGTCAAGGGAATACAGCAATTTCTGGGTTGTAGTGGATATTACAGGCGTTTTATACGCAACTATTCAATAATAGCCGCTCCTTTAACTGATCTTACGAAGAAGGGCGTAGATTTCATATGGTCTGAGCAACATCAACAGGCGTTTAATACTTTGAAAGATGAACTGTGTAGTTCTCCTATCTTAAAATTTCCTGACTTCGGTAAGGAATTCTTCATTGCAACAGACGCCTCAGACTTAGGAGTAGGAGGGGTATTGCTTCAGCAATATGATAAACAGTTTTTCCCGATAGCTTTCTATTCTCGAAAATTGACCGAAAGTAAGTATGCAGTAATAGACAAGGAAGGACTAGCTATTGTTAATTCGCTAGTGCATTTTAAGTTCATAATTTACGGTTATCCCGTTAAGGTTCTTACTGACCATAAACCACTAACAGAGTTCTTTAAAGGCTTCAATCACAGCCCTAAACGAACTCGGTGGCATTTAATCATTCAAGATTTTGGCGCAAGAATCGGGTATTTACCTGGGAAAGCAAATATCATTGCGGATGCATTATCACGCAACCCCGTGTCATCTTGTACGGAGTCTTTAGCTGAATTAATAGATATATCAACATCCATGCCTATTGTAAAAACAATATCTGAACAAGAAGATTTAGGCTGGAGTGCTGAATTGTTACAGACTGAGCAAAGAAAAGATCAGAAAATAGAAACAATTATAAATGCTTTGAAAGGCAATCATAAAGAAAAAGAATATATAAAGTATAAGCAGCAGAATTATGTAATCAAAGATAATATTCTGTGTAGGACTGTGACAAGGAAAACCCGCAATACACCACATGTAACTAACGACCAGGTAGTAGTACCAAACTCACTTGTTTCCACTGTCCTGAATTGGTTGCATTCAAATCCATTACATGGACACCCTGGGTTCTCATTAATGTCACAGAAAGCCAAATCATTGTTTTATTGGCATACAATGCTTACAGATATAAAAAGACACATAGCTAATTGTCGCACGTCAGGAAAACAAAGGGCATACGAAAACACCTGTCAGCTTAGGAGCTTATCCTGTTCCCAATCAACCCTTTGAAAGAATACATTTAGATTTGTTAACAGGATTTTACGAGTCAGACAGAGGGAATAAGCACCTCTTAGTAATTATAGATGCTTTAACTCGATATACAGAACTAATAGCGCTTAAAACTAAAACTGCGATTGAATGCGCTAGGAAGTTTTACGAGTGTTACATTTGTAAACATGGAATTCCACACATGATAATCTCAGACTCGGGTGGTGAATTTAATAATCACTTTCTTACCTCATTGTGTGAATTCCTCAACATAAAGAAGGTCAATACCATGATATATCACCCAGAGTCGAATGGGCTAGTGGAAAGAGCAAATAGGAAGATATTAAATATATTAAGGGTAACACTAGGGGGATCAGACCCCAACTGGGATATTGCAATACCGGCGGCACTGAGTACTCTGAATCATTCATATCATATATCAATTAAAATGTCACCGCATGAAGCATTGTATGGTACCCCAGTTAGAACACCTTTCCATGTATTAACGCCTACAACTAATCTATCAAATCCTTTAAAAGAATGTATAAATGCAAGTATAAGTCGATATGATATCCTTCGAAAGAATTTAGAAGAATCACAAATCATAATGAAAAGGAATCATGATAAAATAGCGAAACCAACTAAAACATATACCGTGGGTGATAACATCTATATTCAAATCAATGTCAGAAAAGGGCTCAACTATAAACTAACACCTAAGTTTGAAGGCCCATTTAACATTTTGGAAACATTAACGGCCAATAGGTTTAGAATTCAAAACGTAGCCCAACCCACGGATGAGAGAATAGTACCATTGTCTCACATAAGAAATTAAAAAGAAGTGAGGAAAAATTTTAATTTTTGTGACTAAAAGTTTTCTTTTTAATACAGGAGTAATTACATATATTTTTTCTCGTTACAGGTTTCCAAGATGAATTTTTTGTTGTTGGGAGTGATATTGTTCGCTCAGACATTTTTTTCGTATGGGATGAGTTCTAAGACTAAGAATATATATTTTAAATATGGAAATATAGTTGAAAGACAAGAAGACATTTTTATTACATCAACCAACGTAATTGTCGAAGTGCATATGCAAGCAATTTTTCTTCAAGAGAATGATGTCACTAGCTTAAGAACTGCCATTTCAAGGTTTTCTGCATCATTGGATGAGTTGCATAGGAGACATTTTCATTTGACTACTAAGAGTTTGCTTGGATCAACATTAAAAGTTGCAGAGATGCTATCTGATGACTTGAAAAATAAGACTGGAGAGACAGGATCTTTGGCTTATGACCTTTTGATGTGGACTGTAGGACACGAACAAAAAGAAAGACGGAATCCGTTCATTTATGCTGCATTAAGCATCTTTGGGTCTGTTGCAAGTTTAGGTTTAGGACTTTCCAATCGTCTTAAAATTAGTAATCAAAATAAGAAAATTGAGTTCTTGACTCATAAAGATGAATTGATTATGTCAGAACTAAGGGATCAGTTAGCTTCAATCAATAAAATTATGGATTTGTTAAATGAACATTCAGATAATATCGTTCAAATTATGGAAGTACAGGATTTGTTAGCAACATTAACGTATTATGATTCAAAGATAGATCACATACATAACAGAATTGCACATTTCATTGAGAAATCCAAGGAATATGTAGAAGCTATCACGTTAGCAACTAAAGGTGTATTGTCGCCCCATTTGTTGCCTATACGTTACTTAAAATTAGTTCTGGAGAACACTAGGGATAAACTAGGCTATGTTCCTTTGTTAGACGAACATAGGTTAGAATTTTATTACAGCCTAATTACAGTAAACGTAGATAATAACAAGATTAGGATTACAATTCCCTTTGATTCTTCTGATGCCTGGCAATCTTACAGGATATCACCATTTCCGACTTTCATGACGAATCACTCAAATCCAGTAATATCCAGTTTGACAGGACACGTATTGATTTCCCCAGACAAGGAAACATATACGGTCATTAAAGACTTAAATCAATTAACTCACTGTTCAGACGCAATGGATAGAAAAATATGTACAGCTGACTCATTTGAATTCCGTAAAAACTTGATGGATTCATGCGAGTTAGGTATAGTGCTAGACGGTGCTCTCTCCCATACAAGTGAAAATTGTCTGGATAAGCTTTATCCCTTTGACAATAAAGAATTCAATTGCAGACTAAATAATGGCTCGTGGATACGATACGACAAGGGCGGCTTCAATGTATCATGCCCTGACGGATCCACATCCTTCAACAACATCTTCGTCGCAGCAGATGGCTGTATCGGGACTTCCCCGAATTCCATGGTGACTGGTCTACGGACAATCATCAGAGAACCAGCTTACTTCGCGAACTTCACGTGGACCTCTACAATGCCCGCACTTCCTCTCCCCTATAAAGGAAGTGTGGCAAAACGCTTAATGAAACTTACCGAAAAGGACCACCTGTCACCGACTTACAAAGAGATTCTTCACCCTATATTACTAGCTGGTTTTTGTGTAACGGTGTTAATTTTTATCGCCGTGAACATCCTTGTTTGGCGTAGGTTACGGCACAGCAAGCAGCTACAAAGGAACGAGTTGAATAGCCCTGACAATACCCCCTACCTGATCCAATTCAAAGCTGTATGAGTGGCCACCTCATTCGCTAAGGGAGTAATTTGTCAGGATGATGTTTGTATGAAAAGCTGATTAGTACGCTAGTAATATGTAATTAAAGAAATTCTCTGCATTTGCATTGTTAAAAATACATTTAAAATAACATTTAAAAAAATAAATAAAATAAAAAAGGATATAAATCATTTTTTTCTCTCGGCATCTAATAAAAATATATAAGCCGGAATGTTAAAAAAGAAAAGAGAAAAAAAAAAAAAAAAAATATAAGATATATAACAGAATCTATGGGCATCTAATAAAATGTATCAGCCCTATATATAAATATACATATATATGTACGAAACCGTGGTACGTGTACGTACCAGGAATTCGTATTTGTGCACTAAAAATTGAGTATCTTGTTTCTGACAAAGGTAACAATTATTCTTTATCAAGTTACCGAATCATTTGTAAGTCAGAATTTATTTTGTTTTTTGGTACCATGTAATCATTTGCTAGCAATGTACCATATATATGATCTTGGTTTTATCATGCATTTTTCTTTTTGCTTTGGTAATATCTTTTTTGTATGCGTTATTGTTATTATTTTTGATGTGCCTATTTGGACATTCGTCCTCAGTTGGATATAGCTAGTTTTGAACAAAGAATGATACGTATGTCCAGTCACACCTAATAACCATGTTTCGGCTTGTTGTTAAATTTTTGTAAAAAAATTGAGATAGCTGGCCGAGCTTATGTAATAGTTAGAATAGTAATATTACATGTTTAAAACAAATGACGTAATATGTCATGTTGGTTGGAAGAGCTAACCGTGAGATTTGCTATGGTCAACTCAAATTGTAAGCAGGATGTAAGATGCTGAGTTGCCATTCTTTCTTAATGTCAACACATTGTCTCTTCGTGTGAAAGT
>NC_090726.1:188080657-188106378 GCF_036898095.1 Palaemon carinicauda
AATTATCATTGGCTTTCAATAGATTCCTTTTTTTTTCGTGAGTAACTAAATGTATATTTTCCGTGATATCTCTCTCTCTCTATCTCTCTCTCTCTTTCTCTCTCTCTCTCTCTCTCTCTCTCTCTCTCTCTCTCTCTCGCATGCAAAATCAATTGCTGATCAATTGGTAGTGAATCACATCATCTGACCCAGAGGTCTAATTGCTTCATTGTTGACTTTTAATGATGGATAACTACATAAGGTTTCCCCATTAATTGGCCGACGTCGATTTCTTTCTCGATCGCAGTTCGTTAACAAACTCGCCTCACATCAGCCAGGAAACTGATCAAAAGAAAAGCCAAGCGAATAAGAACAATCCATTTTTTCCCCAATATATTTTTCCTCTCTGAAGCCTTTAAAAAAAGAAAAAAAAAAGTGTTCCGTTATCTCTCTCTCTCTCTATAAGGATTATCATTGTTCTCTCTCTCTCTCTATAAGGATTATCATTGCTTTTCTAACCACTTCCTCTATACTTTCAACATTTGTGAAAGTAACATCACCAGACAATGATTCTCTCTCTCTCTCTCTCTCTCTCTCTCTCTCTCTCTCTTTCTCTCTCTCTCTAAGGATTATCATTGCTTTTCTAACCACTTCCTCTATACTTTCAACATTTGTGAAAGTAACATCACCAGACAATGATTCTCTCTCTCTCTCTCTCTCTCTCTCTCTCTCTCTCTAAGGATTATCATTGCTTTTCTAACCACTTCCTCTTTACTTTCAACATTTGTGAAAGTAACATCAGCAGACAATGATTCTCTCTCTCTCTCTCTCTCTCTCTCTCTCTCTCATCAAAGAACTCAACACCAGACAATGAATCTCTCTCTCTCTCTCTCTCTCTCTCTCTCTCTCTCTCTCAGAAATAAATGAAGAATTGAGCAAAGATTGGAAAAAATGTATTAGTAAGTGATAAATGCAGGTAAATGCGGATATATTATACAAAATACTGGAGAAAATTGTTGAAAAATATGTACCGAAAAAAAAATAAATAAACATCAGACATGCATACCAAGAGACAGAAGGATCTTATTTCAGAAAATTAGAAAGTGGGAGAAAAATCTTGCAAAAGAAAAATATGTGTGGAAAATGAGGGAAATAAAATGTAAGATAGAAAATGCAGAACAAAAGATTATACAGTCGAAAGAAAATGAAAAAAGGGACTTAGAAGAAAGGACACTTCAAAATATAAAAAGAAACCCCAAAGTACTTTACTCCTATGCAAAAAAGATGAATAAAGGGAGATTAGAAATAGGCCCTCTAAGAATTGAAGGACGGTTAACGAATAAAAAAAAGGAAATATGCAACATATTAGCAGGAAAATATAAGAGTGAATTCACGCCAAGAATTGCAAATGAGAATAATGAAACAGAAATGAGAGAAGAAAATAGTGAATATCTAACGGATATAGATATTAATGAAGCAGATATTGTGCAGGCTATAAGCGAAAATAAAAATGGATCAGCGGCCGGGCCAGATGGAGTTCCAGCAATTTTGTTAAAAAAAAACTGCACACACTATCGCGAAGCCGCTTGCAATACTGCTAAGACAAAGCGTAGAAATATGAGCGAGATATATGTTAAACATAAATTAGCTTATTAACCCCCCATCTTCAAAAGTGGATCAAGACTAGAGGCAAGCAATTATAGACCTGTTAGTCTAACATCACCAATGAAAGTGTATGAAATGCTAATAAAAAAGAAAATAATGAATCATTTGGTTAAAAATAATTTGTTTAATGTAGGTCAACACGGTTTTGTGCCCGGAAAAAGTACACAAACCCAACTTATAGCACACTATGAAAACATATAAAAATATAATAAATGAAAAAGACACAGATGTGGTATATCTAGATTTTGCAAAAGCCTTTGACAAGGTAGACCATAATATATTAGAGAAAAAAACGAGAAAGCATAATATTAAGGGAAAGATAGGCAAATGGATAAAAGAATTTCTACAAAACAGAAAACAAATAGTGGTTGCAAATGACGAGAAATCAGATAGAAACTCAGGTAATATCTGGCGTGCCCCAGGGTACGGTATTAACTGCACAGCTGTTTGTTATTAAGATCTCAGACATTGACTGTAATGTTGAAGACTCTGTAGGTAGAAGTTTCGCCGATGACACGAGAATATGTAGAGAAATTACTTGTGATGAAGATAGAAACTCATTACAAAGAGATCTAAATAAAATATATGAATGGGCGGAGATAAATAGGATGGTATTTAACTCCGATAAGTTCGAATCAATAAATTATGGAAAAAGAAAAAGAATGGTATATGCATACAGGGGGACCTAATAACGAGACAATCACAAACAAGGAAGCAATTAAAGACCTTGGTGTAATGTTAAACAGGAATATGTTATGCAACGACCAAATAGCAACACTGATGGCTAAATGTAAAGCAAAAATGGGGAATGCTATTCACACACTTTAAAACAAGAAAAGCTGAACACATGATTATGCTGTACAAAACTTATGTACGTAGTACACTCGAGTACTGCAATGTGATATGGTACCCACACTACCAAAAGGATATTGCACAAATAGAGAGTGTACAAAAAGTCCTTTACTGCTAGAATAGAAAAAGTTAAGTACCTTGACTACTGGGAAAAGACTGCAATTTTTAAAATATACAGTCTAGAAAGAAGAGAACGCGACATGATAATACAAGCATGGAAAACAAATCGAAGGAATTACTGAAAACCTCATGGAGCTAAAAAATATCAGAAAGAGCAAGCCGAGGTAGATTAATAGTGCCCAAAACTATACCAGGGAAAACTAAGGAAGGCACACAGGACATTAATCCACTATGCACTAGCATCGATAATGCAGCGACTATCTAATGAGCTGCCAGCTCATCTAAGAAACATATCAGGATGTGAGCGTAAATGTGTTTAAGAATAAGCTCGATAAACACCTAAGATGCATCGCAGACCATCCAAGACTGGAAGATGCAAAATACACCGGAAGATGCATAAGCAACTCTCTGGTGGATATACGAGGTGCCTCACACTGAGGGACCTGGGGAAAACCCAAACATAGAATAAGGCAATAAGGTAAGGTAAGGTAAGGCTGGCTCTCTCTCTCTCTCTCTCTCCTCTCTCTCTCTCTCTCTCTCTCTCTCTCAGGATTATCATTGTTTTTTTAACCAACTTCCCTCGACTTTCAACATTTGACCTACTCTCCATACGCGCTTATGCCCTGTGCATTTCACGACCCAACAGCTCCCCTGAAATCCAACTGATGGCTAATGTTACCTTTTAAACCTCATTCTCCGACTCCCTTGCCTTCTTCTAATTCTAGCAGAGAGAGAGAGAGAGAGAGAGAGAGAGAGAGAGAGAGAGATGAAGAGAGAGAGAGAGAGAGCCATATCACATTTTACAAATCAATAAATTACCTTTTAAATTAAAACTGAGAGCGCTCACCTGTGATGTCTTTAAATTGACAGTCGGTAAAAATTAATTATCTCAGTGGAATGAAACTGACATTGCATAAGATGCAGAACATGCAAGAAGACACATAGGACGGAAAATATGCAAGAGGAGACATAGGACGGAAAATATGAAAGAGGAGACATAGGATGCAAAACACGCAAGAGACTAGGACGCAAAACATGCAAGATGGGACATAGGGAGCGGAAAAAATATGCAAGAGTAGAGTTAGGACGCAAAACACGCAAGATGAGACACAGGACGCAAAACATGTAAGATGGGACATAGGACGTAAAATATGCAAAAGGAGACATAAGACGCAAAACATAGGCCGAAGAGTTTGCAAAAGGAGATATGGGACGCAAAATATCCATGAGGAGACATAGAACGCAAATATGCAACAGGAGACATAGGGCACAAAATATGAAATAGGAAACATAGGACGCAAAATATGCAAGAGGAGACATACAGTAGGGGGGGGGGGGGATATGCAAGAGGAGACATAGGACGCAAAATATGAAAAGAAACATAGGATAGAAAATATGAAAGAAGAGACATAGGGCGCAAAACATGAAATAGGAGACATAGGACGAAAAAACATGCAAGAAGAGACAGGGCAATATACATTGATGGTTAGTTAAAAGACCTTTCTGATCCATTCCATATTTCATTGAACGTTGCCGGTATAGAGTAGTTACGTTGAAACAAAAAAAGCAATAGAAAACGAAACATTTTACTGTGAAGTTACAAAACATAACAGAAATCAGGATTCACTAGATCTGGTTTTGGCATAGATGTATCAAAATGAATATTATAATGTTTTGCAAAGAATCGTGGTACGATAATCGTGAATTTTTACACCACCTGCAACTTTCTAATTTTCAATTTCACAACTCCTCCCATGTCTACTTGCACGGTTTTCGTAATGGAAACTATGACTTAGAAGAAAATCTCCTGAGTTAATTAGCTAACAGGTGATAAATAGCAGTCGCATAAAGAAATTAGCAACCTGCAAAACCTTGGTAATACAAAAAGCATAGAACACATAATAGAGATTACTATACTTGGAAGATTTAGATACAAAAATAAAAATGTGACTAGAATAGAATATGGCATTTTCAGGAGTAAAATTATCATCGATAACCTATGAACAAAAGGATAAGAAAATACTTTCAGTTGTCTTAATTGGAAACCTTCAATAAAATAACTTTTTTTCATCAAAACATTTGATGCGGGCTTCATAAATGTTGTTAAAATAACGTAAATTTACCACAGAAAAAAAGGGAAACTTGAAAGATAACTGGTCAAACAAAAATTAACAACTCAGAACGTATAATGTCATTAAGCAAAATCCTCAACTCAGAATATCAAAGCAAACCCATTAATAACCATTAACACGGTTGAAATGCAAGAATAGTTAACATAATTTAACTGGATAAGCTATTGCTTGATGAAAGATGGGGAGAGAAAGTGAGAGTCAGACTAGAACAGGCTGATAAAACGATGAGAAACCTAACAAAATTACCTCACTTTACTGTTATTACTATTATAAAAAATCATACAAGTTATAAATATAAAGATCAAAATAAAAGCAGGAAAGAAGAAATAGGAAAAAAAATTTATACCTATTGGTAAATATTAAGATAAACAACAATGTCAAATAGATAAGTAACACATACTATAAACATGCTCAATATCGACGTCTATTGGGTTCTTTAGATTATTGTACATTACTTTAATTGAATAAAAATATTTTACAATTAAATTATGCTGGACACCTTTACCTTTCCCTGTATTCTTCTCTTTTTCCTCTTATGAGCCTCACATAATTACTATTCTATCAGCTTTTCAACGTCCTTTTAAAGCTTTCCAATATTCCCATATAAGTTTCCCTAACAGCATCACTCAAAAAATAACTTATTTACCCTTCTTGGAGACATTTCGGTTTCAAATAGGCCTACACAAAAAAAGAATTTTTTTTTTTTTTTTAATCAAAACTGGAATCCTCTGCTGCACATTACAATTTGAATCTCTTGTGTCTTAGCTTAATATTTTTTACACAACAGAAATAAAACTTCCAGAGAATTATCAGAATCCTATAAATTGAAAAATATGCCGTCATCTGAGTTCCAAAATTAAATATTGGCAAGTGTCCGAATTCTAGACACCCAACAAAATTAACAAACAGTAAACGCAAACAATCCCAGAGTTAATTTCTAAGCGAAAGAGAATACAAACTCACTCCGCTTCATAAGTTTGTAATTCCAACTGTTTTCGAACTCTATACATTTGACCTACTTTCCATTCACACCCTCCGCCATTTCACAACCCATCTGCCTCCCTCTATCGTCCTCCACCCTTATTCTCGGATGTCCTACCTTTCTCTAATCTAGGGACCTCAAACATCCTGCAACATCACCACCAACTCCCCTCTCCCCCCTTCCCATAAGTGACAGTCTGGTATTTCCATTTCACATATACAAATTAAGTGCAATATTCCCTTGAAATTAAAGCTGGGAGCGTTCATGCAGGCTGGATCCTTAATTAACCGTCGCTAAAAGGTCCCAGTGAAACTGAACATTTATTGCTTTTGAAATACAAAATCGAGAGAGAGAGAGAGAGAGAGAGAGAGAGAGAGAGAGAGAGAGAGAGAACTTATCTGATCCTGTCTCACCTGTGAAAAAGCAGCCGATATGGATATTCATTTATTAACCAGCAAGTTTAATCATTTAAGTGCAAACAATTTACTGATGATCAAAGTAATTAGGAACTACTTGTGTTGTGTTATTGCATTAAATCACCAAAGAAAAAAAGTAGGCCTAATAGGTTACTAACTAATGCAATCATCTGAAATTAAGATGATTTTCGTATTAAAAATTATCTTCATTTCGTATATTCTTTTTTTAAGGAAACTGGCTTTTAAGAAATTTCCTCTTTACTGATGAATTACTTGTTTGTTATTTGTTCTAAGAATTTAAAAAGAAGAAAATTAGGAAGATAAAGAGGGGGAGGACATAAAAAGCCAATACCGAGTCACCGTGGTTATGTTTTTTTCTGGTTTTTTTGAGGAATACCGCAATTTTCCTGAAATCTTTGATCAAAATAATAAGATTACTGAATATCATTTAATCAAATAATGTTTGCCTGTATTGCTTAAAGGAAGGTTCTAGCTTACATAATGTGACTTTATTTAAACAAAAACAAGTTTATATGAAAACGGTCGAGGGTAACAATGGTATAAAACTTTAGCAATGTAAAACATGAAACGGTAAGCATAAACTGGGTTTTATATTATCAGAGAGAGAGAGAGAGAGAGAGAGAGAGAGAGAGAGAGAGAGAGAGAGATCATATTACAGTGTATGAGTGTGTATGAAATACACGTGCATTACAATATATTTCATGAGATAACGATGAGAGTGTTCGATTCAAACTGCGCTTTCCATGTCAATAGCATTGCATTTTGAAGAAAATATTTCAAGAAATGTTCATGTATATTTTGAAAGGACTTGCAATGATACAAAATAAATGAATATAGCATTTTCTCAGAAAAGTAAAAAAAAAAAAAAAGAACTAGAAAAGCACTTGGAGAGTGCAGACCCTCGCCACGGCAGCTTATTTCTCGAGACTAACTTGACTTTCCTAAAATCAATTTAGATAGTAGGCGTATTTGAAGTCCGTGTGACAACCACGTGCGAACTAGGGGGTTAAAATCGGTAGACTTTCTGCTCGACCTTGACCTTGACCTTTGACCAAGGACTTTCAAAATTGAATCACTTCCCCTTCTCAACATAACAATTAACCCCTGAAAGTTTAACTACTCTATGAGTACAATTTTGGCCAGGAAGTTGTTCAAAAACAAACAAACAGACAAACAAGGGCAAAAAACATAACCTCCTTCCAACTTAGCTCACGGAGGTAACCAAATCCTTTTATCCAAATGATCGACAATACAAATATTGGAGCAGTGTGTGATGAGGCTGCTTCAATTTACCATAAAAAACGTTTACCTCAGAATTCTGTCTACTGAGGATTTAGATATACGAGTTATTATTCAGCTCACCATTTACTCGCCTCTAAGCCGGAATGTTCTTTCTCTTTCGAGTACGGATTTTAAAAATTGAGATTTTCGATGAAATTGGTGAAAATAAGTTCCCTTTTCGTTTATTTGGTAATGTTTTTATTTACTTACTATATGAGAGATATGAAAAAATTGCCCTTTCATTCACCTCTTCCCCAACCTCCCTTTTCCACTAAAAAAAAAAAGAAGTCCAACAAAACAGTCTTGGCCAGGGCACCAGCCGCCCGTTGAGATACTACCGCTTGAGAGTTATGGGGGTCCTTTAACTGGCCAGACCGTACTACATTGGATCCTTCTCTTTCGTTACGGTTCATTTTCTCTTTACCTACATATACACCGAATAATCTGGCCTATTCTTTACATATTCTCCACTGTCCTCATACACCTGACAACACCGAGATTACCAAACAATTCTTCTCTCAAGGGGGTTTACTGCACTGTAATTGTTCAGTGGCCACTTTCTTCTTGGTAAGGGTAGAAGGGACTCTCTAGCTATGGTAAGCAGCTCTTCTAGGAGAAGGACACTCAAAAATCAAACCATTCTTCTCTAGTCTTGGGTAGTGCCATAACCTCTGTACCATGGTCTTCCACTGTCTTGGGTTAAAGATCTCTTGCTTGAGGGTACACTCGGGCACACTATTCTATCTAATTTCTCATCCTCTTGCTCTGTTAAAGTTTTTATAGTTTATATAGGAAATATTTATTTTAATGTCACTGTTCTTAAAATATTTTATTTATCCTTGTTTTATCCTTGTTTCCTTTCCTAACTGGGCTATTTTCCCTGTTGGGGCCCCTGAGCTTATAGCATCCTGCTTTTCCAACTAGGATTGTAGCTTAGCATTTAATAATAATTAATAATAATAATAATAATAATAATAATAATAATAATAATAATAATAATAATAATAATAAAAACGTGGTTAAGATGTCAAGAGAATTTAGCCACAGCAGAAAGTTTCATGTTATTTTGTCACTATTTTTGCCTTATTAACTTTTTGAGTTGAAAAATACAATGTGAGCTTTCTATGTTATTTTGCAATCATTCAATATGGTCACCAGAAGGACATGGTTGTTTACGGAAAAGATTTCCGCGTTAGTGATGATGATACGTATAAGATTGTTATTTTGAGACCAAAATCTACAGTATTTATGAGCAGGGACAAAAAAAAAATCCTAACAAGGATAAGCATGTTACTTAATATTTTCAAGCAGGGCTTATCTGTCAGGTTTCTAATTTATATATATTTATATATATATATATATATATATATATATAAAACAATCGAAAATTCTTATTCTTATTCTATATTCTCTACGATGACTTTATCATTTACCGTTTTATCCAGAAAAAGATCCCCTCTATTCCTCCCCTGGACATCGTTTATACGACGACAACAACAAAAAGTGCAGAAGTTTCTAGTCCACTGTAAGACAAAGTCCCCGGAAATGTCTTTATTAGTTTATTCATGTCTGGGGTTTGGCCAGTTTTCATCACCACCGCTGGCCAGGGCGGATTGGTAATGGTTGGAGATTTATGTCTGAAAGCTCAGAGCAAATCAACCTGGTATGGTTGGCCCTGACTAGTACAGCTTTTTTTAAAATCATGGTGATACACATACCCTTTTTCGTCACGTTACGGAATTCCTACTCGTTTATAGCACATTCGCAAATACCAACACTCGCACATTCTCCATCACATCTATTCATAATCATGTTCTTGAAATTGGAGTTGGGTTTTCAGTCCTACTCTTGCCCTTGATCAAACGCCACTGACGGCTGGCAGTGGAACGGAATGAACTCAAATCGTCGAACTTAATGTTGGCCTTTTTTTTTTTTTAATGGAACGTCGGCAAAAGATTTATCAGTTCATTGCCCATCTATGGATTCATTACTTCGATTGACAGCTGTCGAGTCAAATGTTCGTAATGGGTAAGCAAGTAGCCTATGACCGTTGTAAGGTCTTGACAGAGAGAGAGAGAGAGAGAGAGAGAGGAGAGAGAGAGAGAGAGAGAGACAGACAGAGGTTGCATTTGCAATCGTTTGATGATTAGCGTTGCCTGGTAATGAGCGAGCTCACTGATCATTGCAGTAATGGCAGATATCAAACAAGTAATTAAACTATATTGTGCATTTCCAGACACACTTGAACGTTTTATCATGCGTCATCCTCATACTTATATTTCTCTCTCTCTCTCTCTCTCTCTCTCTCTCTCTCTCTCTCTCTCTCTCACCCCAATTTTGTGAATAGAATCAACTCAAGTGGAAGATTTTTTCTTTAAATTTCGTTCGACCAAAAACTAAGATTTTTCACTCAAAGAATTTATAAAGGGAAATGAAGCGTATATATACCCAATTTGAATAAATATTTTCTTTTTTTTCTTTTTAGACACCCACCAAAATCGGGCTTTCTCCACTTTTTTTTTTTTTTTTTTTTTTTAACGCGTCTTTCCACATAAATGATTTATTTATCATTCCCAACTTCGCGCAATAAATAATTTCTCCATTGGTATTTTGGATAAAAATTTTGGATAAGATTAAGAAGAATTTTGTTTTCAGTTTTCTAGAATACAGTTGATCAAAAAATCTTAATGTTATTTTTCCTGGTTAACATTGAGAGAGAGAGAGAGAGAGAGAGAGAGAGAGAGAGGAGAGAGAGAGAGAGAGAAGAGAGAGAGAGAGAGAGAGAGAGAGAGAGAGTAAATCCAAGTTAGTTCATCAATTTAATCAACTCCAATGAAAGCTTTAGATAAAAGATATCTAAAATAAAGAATAATATCCATTAGAAATTCGTATTCCCAGATTTTTTTGGCTTTCCTGTTCCACTTTCATGTCATTGACGTTTGATTAAGGATAGGATTAAGGCCGAAGCACAGTTTTAATTCTAAATGTAATATTGCGCTTAATATTGCAAGTCTGGTTGTGAAATGGGTGTGAAACAGGAATGCAAGTTAGGTTTAAAGTTTTAAAGGTCACTCAGTGGCCGCTTTCCTTTTAGTAAGAATAGAAGAGACTCTTTAGCTATGGTAAGCAGCTCTTCTAGGAGAAGGACACTCAAAAATCAAACCATTGTTCTATAGTCTTAATAGTGTCATAGACTTTGTACCATGGTCTTCCACTGTTTTGGGTTAGAGTTCTCTTGTTTGAGGGTACACTCGGGCACACTATTCTATCTTATTTCTTTTCCTCTTGTTTTGTTAAAAAAATTATAGTTAAAGTAGGAGATATTCATTTTAATGTTGTTACTCTTCTTGAAATAATTTCTTTTTCTTTTTTCCTTTCCTCACTGGGCTATTTTCTCTGTTGGAGCCCTAGGGCTTATAGTATCCTGCTTTTCCAACTAGGGTTATAGTTTAGCAAGTAATAATAATAATAATAATAATAATAATAATAATAATAATGCATGGCATAGACAAGGGCCAATGATAATGCCTTAGAGACTGACCATATATACAGTATATATGATCAATGACGAAGGCCTTCTCTAGCCAAGCTAGGACCAGGGAGGACCAGGCAATGGCTGCTGATAACTAAGCAGGTAGACCAATAGACTCTCATAACCCCCCAATCCATATCTCATAAGGATGGTGAGGTTGCATACACTAAAAGAAACTATCAATCATGAGCGAGCCTCAAACCTCAGTCCAGCAGATCGCCGGCAGGGACGTTTCCAATAGGCAACCACAAGTCTGGATAGGATGATCAATCAGGACGAAAAGTCCCCTCAAAGATGATAACGGTGGAATAATGAGATATGAGTGATAAGAGTGAGGGGGAAAATGCTATATGAAAAAAAAAAAATCACAGAACGTTATAGAAACCTGGAAAGACGAATAAAGATGATATACACTGCAGAAGACACAATTTAGCCAGGAATGCAATATCGTTCACAATCAAACTAGGGATAAAAGTCTTTAAGAAAAGGACATACTGTACATTAGTGGAACCGTACACGAAAATCAATATTGATTATATAAATGACAAAAATGATGAGAATTATCATATTTACTTAAGGTTGCTAATCGACACCACAGTGACTTTCACACTTCAAACAAAGACGGCAAAGTTATTCCTTGAATCAAACGACAAGAAATGCTCTGTGGCTGCACCCCGATGGAAGATACATGATTAATAGCTAAGGATTAATTACATAACCGAGGAACCTTAACCTCCCGAAGATATTTTATATATATAAATAACCGAAGATTAAATGTCACAAGACATTTGGTAAGACTTAATGCATGGCATAGTTAATGATATCAGCCATAATCTGAGACTCCCTGAAGACAATAGAAAATTCAATCGACGAGAATGAATAATCACTAAGTTGACAAGTTTATTAGTAGAAGGATCTTGACTGGCACTGAGTAATTGACATTGGTCGAAAAGAATATTCTTCGAGTAAAGAACAGAGGGCACAGTTGTTAACTACGACAGGTTTGCAGTGTTTTTACATTTATATCAATCTAAGATATCGAAAGGAAGCTTAATATAAGGTAGAGGAAACCAAGCATAAATAAATCGTGAAACTATGCTGGTTATGTTTACTAAAGAGCTTCGCCAGCTTTGCGAAAAGGCTTCTTAAAACCTAACCTAACCTACTAACTTAACTTGACAGCATGCCAGACAGGATTACAGAATTCTAAGACGTTGAGAAAAAAACAATCCACCTCCTCCTTTGGTACGTAAATTGAGGCATCATTCGTTAAAACGAAAAGAAACCCAAAATGGCTTTTTACTATAATAAAATCACTAGGTTCATATCCACACTCAATAGACAACAAAACTAGAGGGCCACTCAGTAGAGCACAGACCTCAGCTTATTTCTCAACCTTCACCTTGACCTTCGACCTAGGACTCTCAAAACTGAATCACTTCCACGTCTCAATATAACAATCATTGATAGTTTCATTACTCTGTGAGAGCAATTATGGCCAGGAAGTTGATCACACACAATCGATCTTTTGCTCGGCCTTTACCTTGACCTTTGATCTAGAACTTTCAAAATTGAATCACTTCTACTGTACGTCTCAACATAACAATTAATCCATGAAAGTTTCACTACTCCACGAGTAAAATTGTGACCTACACCACTGCAGCTTATTTCTCGACCTTGACCTTTGATCTAGGACTTTCAAATTGAATCACTTCCACATCTAAACATAACAATTAATCCCTGAAAATTTCACTACTCTGTGAGTAAAACTGGACCAGGAAGTTGTTCACACAAAAATAAACGGACAACCAGGGGGGCAAAAACATAACTTCCTCCCAATTTCGTTGGCTGAGGTAATGAGAGGGGCATAAATAGAAAGATGAAAGGGCTTTTATGGTTTAGTAAACATAGTCAGATACAGCTACGTTTCCATTCTAAACTGATATAGAGTTGTTTGAAGAAAAGTACTTTTAAGACTTCAATTAGAACAACTAAGAATTCGTCAGTCATTAACAGTTCGTGCAAGACCACTCTCGTAACTTGTCTGACTGCGAAAAGATAATTAACAATTTCCTACAAAGGTAGACAACATAATACCCCCGCTAAGATAAATGATTATCCGTAAATGAGAGATATTAGTCTCGCTCAGATGTATCTCATAATATAATTATCCTTCGAGTTAGCTCTCGTATCATGAGGCTTCACTTCTCGCCACAATGGTTCGGTGCTTTCGTTGTTTCTAACTCCACGTTTGATTTTCGGTTCCTTCTGGGGGGGGGGGGGGGGGGGAAATTTTCGTCAAAATCCGTCAAGTAGTTTTGAAGTAATCTTTAAAATGGCGAAAAATTCAAATACGGATCATCTCCAAAATTTAATGGGGTCGTCCATGACCCAAGATCTATCTATAGAGATTATTTCTTCAAAATCTGGCGAGTTGTTTTGACATGATTTTCCTTATTTGTATCTCTCGCTCTTCCCCCGCACTGTTTACAGAACCTGTTTTAGCTTGCCTCTTCATGTATTTGGTTGTTTGAAATTTTTTTTGACATTCTTGCTCGGAACTGCTTGTATATAAAATCGTAATCTGTTGAATAAAAGTTTCTTGGATTCACCTTGCCTCTCGGTTAACAACCACCTCGCACAATGTCTTTGAAGAGATTCTTGTCTTCGCTTTCATAATTATCTAATAACATAAAAATAAAACAAATGCGAATTAATGATGTCAGAAGCAGAGTTGATTACGTTATACTTAAATTTAGTGCTTTCTCATTCTAATACACTTTTATGACATCTTTATTCAGAGTCAAGGGTCAACAAGGTCACTCATGAATGGTATGAAGGAAGGGACAGTGACAATGTCCTAGAGACTGACCATATATATATACATATGATCAGTGCCCAAGGTCCTCTCCACCCCAGCGAGGAAGAGGGAAAGCCAGGCAATTGCTGCTGATGACTTAGTAGGTAGACCAATAGGCTCCTCCACACACCGTATCCTTAGATCACAAGAATAGTGAGTTGCAGACACTACAAGAAACTATCGAGTTTGAGCGGGCTCGTAACCCAAGTGTAGCAGATCGCCAGGCAGGGTCGTTTCCTTAGGATCCCCTATTTTCACACCTTTAGATCAGTTCAGCTTCATATACACTAATTATGCGAAGTATTATGTTTAGAATGAGAGAGAGAGAGAGAGAGAGAGAGAGGAGAGAGAGAGAGGAGAGAGAGGAGAGAGGGGGGGGGTTAATTTTTTCCAAAAGTTTCTTTTCACCTCAAACAATCCGATTCTTCTATGTAAATCCTCTTCTCTCTTTCCAATATTGAAAATTCCCGATCTTATACACTTGACCTGCCCATCCATTCACGCCCTCTGCCATTTCACAACCCATCTGCTTCCCTCACCGCTTTCCATAGCTGCCTTTGCTCTTCCACCCTCATTCTCGGATCCCAAAGCTTCGATCCAATCTACGGGCACTCACCACCTTCCCAAGAGTGACAGTCCGGTATTTCCGTATCACAATATTCCTTTGAAATTAAAACTGGGAGCGTTCACCCATTGCTGGATCTAACCTCTTTTGGCTGCGTCCTTAATTTACCGTTGCTAAAAGATGCAAGTGGAACTGAATTTTTCTTGCTACGAGACAAAGCTTGCATATGGAGAGAGAGGAGAGAGAGAGAGAGAGAGAGAGAGAGAGAGAGGAGAGAGAGAGAGAGAGAGAGAGAGATTGATTTTCAAAAGTTATGGTAAGGGGTTTGGGGTTGGGGTGGACTATTGGAAACGTCCCTGCCTAACGTTCTGCTGGACGGGAGATCGAGTCCCGGTCAAACTTGATCGTTCGTCCACTTCCCATATCCATCTATCCACTTCAACTACACCTATTTTCAACTTGATACGATATAATTTTGACCAATCTTTAATGTGAATGTCCCTTTGGTGCATCAATATGTGTGTGAGAGAGAGAGAGAGAGAGAGGAGAGGAGAGAGAGAGAGAGAGAGAGAGAGTTGAGAGAGAGATGAGAGGAGAGAGAGAGAGAGAGAGAGAGAGACTCTTACATAAGCGTACCGTAACGTCACAAGTTTTTTTTTTCTTTGGGGGGGGGCGGCAAAGAAGTGTGACCATTCTAAAATAAAGTTTGAAAGATGAGGGAAATATAAAGCACAAGTTATGGGTAATTTGATCTAGTTCTTTTAAATCCGAGATACGCTTTCCATAATTATTGCAAAACATGTTTAAAAATAATTCACAATGGAATTCTATCCTCTTCAATACAAGTGTTTCTCACTTCGACTTTTATGGACTTGTCTAATAAAAACAATTCACAATCCATTCATGCTACCACTTTTGTCCATTTAGTAGTTGCCAGATTATGCTATTTTGACCATTTATGCCAAAAGCTTTCTCAAAATCGAAGAAAAATCTATGGTTTGGACTTTCGTGAAGAAGCCCTGTTGAATTTATTATTATTATTATTATTATTATTATTATTATTATTATTATTATTATTATTATTATTATTATTACAAGCTAAGCTAGAACCCTAGTTTGAAAAACAGGATGCTATGAGCCCAACAGGGAAAATTAGCCCAGTGAGGAAAGGAAACAATGGAAATACACTACATGTACATTTTTCAAAACGTAAGTTATAAAAACTTCAAAACCACAAGAGGAAGGGAAATAAGATAGGTTAGTGTGCCCGAGTGTACCCTCGAGCAAGAGAACTACACCAAGACAGTGAAAGACCAATGGTACAGAGGATATGGCACTACCCAAGACTAGAGAACAATGGTTTTATTTTGGAGTATTCTTCTCCTAGAAGAGCCGTTTACCATAATCCAAGTTATTTGCACCAAATGGTAATAAAAACTTTTGGAAGTAGTTACCGAGGTTGTACAGCAAGATGTAAGAAAACTGATAAAATATGGAGGAAGTTGAAGTAATAATGAGAAATAGGAAAAGTGCATAGTCAATTTGATGCTTAAAAAGGAATAAAACCTGTTTTAAAATGTACAAAAAAACCCTTGATTGTGGTCAAGAAGTTCGTGTGGTTGGCCTTGATTTTAGTGCTGCCTCTGACCTGTAAAGTTCACCTCATCACGAGAGGATTTTTTCCGCTAGAAAATTTTTTTGTTGGTTATGGGTCCTGGTTATGAGCAGGACCCATAGTCTAATCTATGGGTCCTGGTTATGAGGCATGTATATGACGCTACTATGGAACCGCGCGAGTTAGCAGTGCCCGCGGCTAGTAGCTCACTGCCGCTAGGAAATTCGTCCGAGTGGGCAGCGTGTAAAGGGCTTCAATGATCTTCATTGATTTATAATCCATGCAAAAAAAACTGTGAGGTATCAAACGTCTCGTGTGAAGCGAGCTTTAATCATGAGGACACTTTCAAATTCATACAGTTTGGAGCAGGAGGGTCTTCTGTTAGCATCATTATTGAATTTTTAAGTAATAGATAGCAGAAAGGAGTTGGTGATGGGCACCATAATCAGTATAGGAATGTGTTATTTGGTGTTTCTCAGTTTAAAGAAGTCGTATAGAGTTTAAACATTATCAATGCTGATATCTGGCCACTGTCATCGACCTACTTACAATCATACTTCGAGTTTTGTTAGGGTTCACAATTCATGCTCCACAGTTTGCATATCCCAGCAACACCAGATCTACATTCAGGAGACGGAACTGAGGCAGAGAGAGAGAGAGTAGCATCATCTGCATAAGCAACGAGCTTTATTTCTAGGCCAAAAACACTTATGTGTAAATAGTTTGAAAATTAATATTTCATGAACAATATGGTCCTACTTCTCTCTCATATATACCTTAATTTTCATATGGAAAGAGTATTATAAAATTCATACTAAATGAATGTCTTGTGTTATATGTAATTGTTAATGTAAACATAACTTTAAAAAAAAATCACTATATAAAAAACAAATTATGATTAACAGTGCATATAAAAAATGGAACAGTTTGTTTTCGGAGAGCAATATTTCCTGAGAGAGAGATTGATTAATTTGACGTTTTCTGACATCCAGACATCTAAGGTCATTGACGCCGAGGAGAGAGGAGAGAGAGAGAGAGAGAGAGAGAGAGAAGAGAGAGAGAGAGAGAGAGAGAGAGAGAGAGAGAGGATTCTCAAATACATTGTCGCATGACTTGTGTCTGCCATGGCCGTGGCAGGTGGGGTTAACCAGAATGATTAATTACTTCTTTGATGTATTCCGTCGCTCTAATGATCCGACAACTCATTGCAAAGTGATTCTAAACATCTAAAGATTACATACTATATTTCTCTCCCCACTTTCCCCTCCGCTCGGAAGTTTCAAATTCTATTCTCGCCAAATCTTGTCCCAATTTACACTTGTCCTCCTTTCCGTACAAACACTCAAGTCATTTGACATCCCATCTACTGGCCTCCATCTCTTTCCATATCTGCCGTTACTCTTCCATACCAAAATATAGGATCAACTACCTTGGCCCCAAAGGACAGCTGAAGCATCCCCGGTATCCTTAAATTGCGGCCATATTACTTTTGGAATTATAACTGGAAGCGCTCAGCCATGCTGGGTCCTTAATTGAACGTCACCAACATATTCGTGTGGAACGAAACATCCTGAATCAGGGAACACTAAACATGCATAACTAACGAGAGAGAGAGAGAGGAGAGAGAGGAGAGAGAGAGAGAGAGAGAGAGAGAATATATATATATTTATATATATATATATATTATATATATATATATATATATATATATATATATATATATATATATATATATAGTGTCAGTTTATGGTCTTTCCATGATGTCATTCCATCCCCGTGAATTTTCTTATTTGTCCATCCATCGTCTTCTCTTTCTTTCCCTGCTTCTTTTGCAATCTCTAGGGAACCAATCAGAGAGAGAGAGAGAGAGAGAGAGGAGAGAGAGAGAGAGAGAGAGAGAGAGGAGAGAGAGAGAGAGAGAAATATATACATATATATATATATATTGTAACAAACTTTACCGGGGATTTTGGTTAATTTATCTTAATTGATAAAGTAATATTTTGAGTGTCACCTAAAGTCACTTTAATTTAATTTTCTTTTCATCGCCATCTAGTGGTTGATGTATTAGGCTCTAAGATTGGTACGTCACCCATGGGAATGTTTTGTTTTGTTTTCCATGTTGACTGTTTGGGAGTGTTGGGCGAAGTGACGAGGGACCTTTTATTGGAGGTAAATGGGAGTGAGGAAATAGCTGCCATCTTTCAAATTTGAAGATCTCACCGTGAGTTGGCTCTTCAAACCGCTGGAGATTACTAGTGGGAGTGATCCAGTGTCTTCAGTGAAGGAGGCGGTGGAAGATTTGATCGCCGCCTTTGGAGGAGCAGCACAGCAGCAGTTAAATGCTATCACTTTCTCCTGTGCATGGTGAGAGTTTGCTGTAATTGTGTGTGTTACGAGCGGGGAGAAGGACTCTCCACGGACCAGAATCCATCACTACTGTACCCGTTAAAGCTGAGACCTATCTTCCTTTTGGTAAGGGTAGTGACTTTGGTTTGCCTCCATTTCATCTCTGAAGGAGTAGAGGGGCGGCGCCTTTAGTGATTTTTCACCGCTGTTTGTGTTGCACTACGCGTTTAGCATAAACAAAGTCTCATCCATGATTGGTCCTCGGACTTTAATCGTCTTTCTGTGAACTCCTACATCAGGAGTTTTTATTTTTTGTGTTAATGTAGGTTAACTATTAATGTGATTTATGTGTATTGTGGGGATGGGAAGTTTTGCCTAGATTTGTATAAAGAGGGGGTAGAGTTAAGGTTCCGAGACTTTCTTGCTCTTTTCTATCAGTCAATGTAATTGTGTAATTTGTCGGTGAATGGTAGTTTGCGAGGTTATTCTTTCCTTTTACTGTTGTCTTGCCTTTCCGTGTCGTTGTGGATGAATGGGTCCTACATGTGTTTGTTGTAATGTGCTTTGATATCTTGTGGTTTGATATCTTCCCATTTAAAGTGATTTTCTGTGTTATTTTGTTTGTAAATAAATATTCAATATGACTCTTGCAGTGTTTTATGATTACCCACTCCTTTAATATCACTGTTACATAATATTTGCTAGCTCTGGCTGTGAAGAAAAACTTAAAGGAACTTGGCCCTCACTGGGTCCCGTGCGTAACAATAATATATATATATATTATATATATATATATATATATATATATATATATATATATATATATATATATATATACTGTACATACACACACACACACACACACACACACACACACACACACACACATATATATATATATATATATATATATATATATTATATATATATATATATATATAGTGTCAGTTTATGGTCTTTCTATGACGTCATTCCATCCCCGTGAATTTTCTTATTTTGTCCATCCATCGTATTCTCTTCCTTCCCCTGCTTCTTTTTGCAATCTCTAGGCCTAGGGAACCAATCATGTCCATTTATTTTTCTTACAGGTTGTTAGAACAGCCTCTACACTCATGTTGCTTTTTTTCCGTCCCTTAGTGTTATTTCCATTATTAATTCTCTCCATAGCTCTTTGAATTGTAACTAGCTTATGTTCTAAGGCTTGAGTAAGGCTCCAAGTTTATGATGTAAAAGTAATACTGGGAGGACCATCTCATTAAATACTTTTCTTGTTAAAGAAAGTGGCACTTTACTTTTCATATAACACCTCATTTTGTTTACCAGATGCTCTCCATCCCACGCTTATCCTTTCTTAATTTTGGTCGCATGTTTGGAGTTTAATAAGAGGAAAATATGCTGGAATATGAAAGAACAAGGGGAAAAATGACGAAAGAGATTATATGAATCAAGTGCGCTATTTTAGTAATTATACAGCGAGATATTCTGTAAGAAAAATCCATAATTTATCTGTATTTGAATACATTACGACAGGGAACTAAATGATAAAAGCCATTACAAAAAATGTTAAATACAGGGAAAGGAGTGAATTTTTTAAAGGGAAAATTTTGGTATTTTGACTACAAAATCCTAAATGAACGAAAAACCAATGCTGGTAATATAATGATAAACGTTAAAGAGCCTAAAACTAAAGTTACCTGAAATATCTCTGAGGAAGATTTCGCCGTAGACCCATTTTCTTTTATCCTAAGCCGATTTCCCATTCTTTGAAGGGTGGAAGTTTAAACTTGTAATTTTATAAGGGTTCAGGAAGCTTTGTTCAGGAAGCTTTATCTTCTCTCTTTGTTCACAGAGTGACACTTTCATCTACTTGCCATAAGGTAAGGCGGAAAATTTCGCCTCTATTTTTCCTCTCGTTTATTCCATTCTTTTCCCTTGGGAAATCGCAAAACGTCATAATCCTGTACTCTACTCCTCAAGGGCGCCTTTTGAGCAACTATGATGAAGTTCTTTCGCAAAAGCTCATTCCAGAGTCCTTGTAAGGAAGTTCAGTTTCTTTGACTTAATTCTGCCCATTCTCCGATTCTGTATTATTCCAAAGTCACTGAAGGGGGGATTTCAAAATATAAGACTGATGATTAAACCTTGCTAAGAAACGAATTTAATCCTTTCAAGAAAAGTAACTTACACTGTACGTAGCCACACGCGTACTTGTAAAATCAGAGAAAGTATGATAATTAATTACGTCCCTTCCTTAACCTTTCTTTTCCCAATACATTTGAATTAACTGAAAATAAGATTGCCCAGTTTCTGAGGCAACCGACACAAGACCAAAGTAAAGATGTTTAAGTCTGAAAAAATTACACCCTCTTAGTTTCAGCTAGTACAGTGGTAACGCGTTCGTCTAGCACTCGCATAGCAGTAGATCGATCACCGGCCCTGGACCGTGAGTTTAAGCTGTTCACTGGGAAGGGCACTAATGATACTGGAACTGAAACCAGACACCTCTACCTTTACCTTTAAGATAAGTTTATACAATCTAGGGTAATGTCCAGGCACTGGGGACCGCTGAAGTCCATTCACCGACCTCTTGTGATTCACCAATTTTGCCTATATGAACTGAGCTTAGTAAACTGGCCAAGGGACCAGCCACCCGTTTATATACTGCCGCTAGAGAGTTATTGGGTCCTTTGTGTGGGCAAATAGTACAACATTGGATTCATCTCCGGTTACGGCTCATTTTTCTTTGCACACACAAAGATCAAATTGTCTGGTCTATTCTTTAAACATTCTCATTTTTCCTCATATATTTGACAACACTAAACTAAATCAAACCATTCTTCTTCACTCAATTTGCTAACAACTATAGCTATTTGTTCAGTGGCTACTTTCACTTGGTATTGCTAGAAGATACTCTTTGGCTATGGTAATCAGCTCTTCTTGGAGAAGAGCACTCCAAAATCAAACTATATCATTTAGCCTTCAGTAATAACATAGCCTCTGTACAATGGTCTTCCTATGTATTGGGCTAGAGTTTTCTTGCTTGCTGGTACACTCAGGCACAATATTCTACCTGCTTTCTTTTCCTCTGTTTTTTAAAAGTTTGTTGGGAGGCTTAATAGAAGGGCTATAGATGCCAGTGTGGTTTATCAAGAGGTTGCATTTTTCCTACCTGTTCATTGATCTTCCTTTATGGTGTTATTTTTCAAAACCATCGTTACTCTCCTCTCAGTTGAAGTGCTTATCTAGTTGGGTTTGCTCCACCATGTTGACCAATTTTATCCGATATTTTAAACTAGATTTGTTCCACCATGTTGACCAATTTTATCCGATATTTTAAACTAGATTTGCTCCACCATGTTGACCAATTTTATCCGATATTTTAAACTAGATTTGCTCCACCATGTTGACCAATTTTATCCGATATTTTAAACTAGATTTGCTCCACCATGTTGACCCAATTTTATCCGATATTTTAAACTAGATTGCTCCACCATGTTGACCAATTTTATCCGATATTTTATCTTTAGCTTAGAGTTGTGTTCTTTATTTTTCATGTATATAGTCGCATGCATGTTTTTGTTATCATTTTTGTTGAGTTTGTTTTCAAGTATGGTGAGGCTTATCCAGTCTGGAGATACTGAGCTAAATTCAGGACAAGTGTGCACCATACGCATATTTCAATAAGTCAGGAATCAAAATTTGACATTGGCAGCTTAAAATCCCCCTTTATCTACTATATAAATTTTGCTCCTGGATTTTGTAAAGAAAACTGCTCTGCTGAATATTTAAATAGGATGACGAAAAGACTTCTAAAAATACTTAAATGTTTTCCCATATAATTGTAAATTCACTTTAAATGTTAAATTTGTGGCTTCCCTCCTAATCCATTTTGGTCTGAGGTCCCCTCTCCATGGAACAGAAACTTCAAGAATTATGACAGTTAGGACAGGTAGTTGGAAGGATTAGATGATCAAAGAATTTTTCCCGAAAGGAAAGATTCACAAAGTCAATGTCTTTTTTTTTATATTTCCTGATTAATAAAAATCCAGGTCACATGCACGTTATTCTTAAATTTAACGATTACATTAACTCACCCCTCTACAAAAATTTTCGTCATGATTCCTGCAATCAACCATGATTAGTACTTACAGTTCCAAGTGCAATGCAATACGACCCTTCAACCATTACTTTCTAAAGAGGATAACGTTTGCTTTGGTAGCCAAAAATTCTGACATCAAGACCCAAAAAGCCTTATAAGTTTTAAGATTGATAACTAAGGCAAAGGTTTCACTTTCTCTCCTAATCTTGGGTTTAACTACTCTTGCTACTATGCTATTCTGACGACAGAGTAGGTTAGGCACATTGCTAACCTCACCTTCTGTTTATCATACTACTATAACATCTAGTAATTTCTATACCGTTGGACTTAACAAGAAGATTTTTTACATCAAGAGATAATATGATGACACCCAGATTTCAAATCCAACGGAAAAAGATCCTTTGTCCTTCCCAACTAAGTTTAACTACTTCTGCAGGTCTATCATACACTTCTATCTTTTATTCTGATGGATCTACATGGCTAAGATCTCACACAACACTTCTCATTTCCAGCTAAATCTTCTCGTATCAATTCTAATGTTCCTGATCTTTCTATTCTACCATTGTGTGACCCCATGTCTTCTACATTATTTTTCGTTCATAACATCTTGAAGATATGGAAAGTTGACCGTGGTGACAAAATTACATATTAAATTAATGTCTACAAACTCAATGATTTTTGATATTTTGAATAATAATACCAATAGCATTTGAAATCAGTTAAATTGTACAAGAAGAATTGATGTTTTTATTTTAAACACAATTATAATAAAAACCAACTTCGAAAGTTATCTAATTTGTTCCTCTTCCATGAATTACAACTGTTACCCTTAGTGTCTGTACACCCAGCAACAAATCTGGTGTCGCCCCACCAGACCCGACTTGGATATATCATGTCTTTCTTGCCCTGAAAGGTTGAAAGGTGGCCCGACGTTTATAACAACCAAGACATCGTTAGGATGGTTCGAATGTGAGAAGGAGGGGTAATTACCGATATCAGTCAAAGAAGTGCGAGGATTGATGATATATATACACACACACACACACACACACACATATATATATAATATATATATAATATATATATATATATATATATACTATATATATAGATTATACATATATATACTGTATATAAATTTATATATATATATATATACATATATAAATAATACATATATATAAATTTATATATAATTTATATAATATATATATATATATATAATATACTATAATATATATATATATATGAAATAGAGAGGTCTTATCTCTTATTCTTTTAAGAAATGCAATCGTTTTCGAGAAAAGTTATCGAAAAATATAATCACACCGATATATTTGCATTCTTTATTACATTTTTATATGGAACATCCTCAAATATTGTGGGAACTGACTATTCTAATTAATATAGTTGGAATCATATATCCGTTGTTTGCATTATTCTTACAGCTGCTCTCTCTCTCTCTCTCTCTCATCTCTCTCTCTCTCTCTCTCTCTCTCTCTCTCTCTCTCTCTCTCTCTCTCGTTCTAGAATAAGTTAGTATAAGACCATAAGAACTCTCCAACTGCTTAAACTAAATCGTTCTACCAAAGAGCAAATGGAGTACCTGCCAATGGACTAAAAAAGTCTTTGAGACATCCAAAATCCTTGTAACACGCTCTCTCTCTCTCTCTCTCCTCTCTCCTCTCTCTCTCTCTCTCTCTCTCTCTCTCTCTCTCCCCCGTTCTAGAATAAGTTAGATAAAATCATAAGAACTCTCCAAATGCATAAACTAAATCGTTCTACCCAAAGAGCAAATGGAGTACCTGCGAATGGACTAAAAAGTCTTTGAGACATCCAAAATCCTTGTAACACAGACTCACTCTCTCTCTCTCTCTCTCTCTCTCTCTCTCTCTCTCTCTCTCCTCTCTCCTCTCTCTCTCTCTCTCTCGGTCTGTATATATATATATATATATAATATATATATATATATATATATATAATATATTATATATATATATTACCTGTATGCAATATTTTATAATTATTGGGATGTTCGCAAGGATCACACAAGACCGCTAACTACTTTGCAAGTTGGTGTTGGATTTGTATTTCTTTCGGGTGAAGATCCCATGTTCCAAAGATGTTCAATGACCACCTAAAAACAATGTTAGAACGATATATGCCTGTTTTCATTGCGAGTTGGAATCACTGATATTAAATGTTATCAATAGGGGTATTACCATCATCATCGTCACTTCATAAATGTTAATAAGCAAACCTCGTCAAGCCATACATTAAGATCACCCAATTGCCACCTCTCCACCATCATCTTTGACCCCCACCTGGTTATATCCTTCTACCCCCATACCAATGTTTGAGACTTACAGGTCTCACAGTTATAAGATCCTTCTGGTGGAAATTTTTAGTAAATAAAAAAAGAAAATACTAAGATGACAATATTCTTCATACAGTTTGCTTTCCAGGCGTTTAAAATTATATCAAAACTATAGATAACGAAGTAAATATGCGAAAGACTGATGGAACAAATATCGAGAGTAATGGATTCCTTGAAGAGCTTACCGGGGGAACACTTTTAAGATGTTGGACATCAGGACAGGGAACGACAAATAAAATCGTAATAATACGAATACTCAATGCTAAGGAAAATATTTCCTTTTGCCTTGGGAAGGTGAAGCCAGCTAGACTCGGACCTTTGAGCATTGAGCAATCGTCACCAGTGAAGGGGGTTCGCTTGGAAGTGAGCGACTTGCCCAGATAATTTGATTGATTGATTGATTATTGGAGTTTTTTTGTCATCCTGACATCTAAGGTTATTGACGCCGAACCAGATAATTTGAGTAAACAATTTGTCTTTTATACCCTACATCCTATATACCACATCATCACTATGATAATGCACCAATGAACTTTCATTGCATGTCATTTCACATATTTTATTGTCACCAATCACTTCTGAAACAATAAAGATTATGTTAACTGATGATGCATTTTAAATCTTCAACCTTAAACTAATATAATTGATATAGCAAATAATACTATTTTCTCAAAGAGGGCCGGAGCCAAGTAGCCTGTGACAAAAGCTGACCCCAACCACATCGAGCTACGTGGCTCATGATCAAAATCAAAAGAAAACACTGAAATCAACAACTAAACCTTTAAATCTCATTACCTTCGAAATTTTGAACAAAGGCCACCTTATTTATGATTGGTGACCCAATAGGTGCTATTTGAAACGATACATTATTAGCCT
>NC_090726.1:188106878-188109378 GCF_036898095.1 Palaemon carinicauda
GAAACAATTTTAATACTCCAAGATTCATTTGAATTAAGGTTTCCTTCCATTAACTCATAAAAAACGTTGGAAGAACAATTTTTTCCTTATCTAACCATATCAAAGCAAGAAATTAAAGGTTCATGATTTCTTTATAAAATCAATGGAAAACCAATAATTGTAGAATTAATCTTATATGAATTCAACAGTAGACAAGTGTTGATTTTACACCATTTCAAATTGCCTATGTAATATGAACGTTAATAATTTTGCTGGCATACTTTCCTCGACATCACACATATCATATAAGAAAATTTATAGATGAAAAACAATACTACCAGCACTATTACCTCTACAGTTGCTGTTTTTTTTTCATTGTCAGGTCATTTCAATCACTGGTTTACCAACTGATAAGTTGGCCGACTTCATTTTCCATCTCTGTTTTTAGCAGCTCTTGCATTTTGTTACTCTCCATCATTCAAAATTAAGTTCCATTGCTTTTTTAACCCACCCCCAATCCCCAATACAAACACACACGCACACGCACACATACAACACCTCAGCCCGTCACTTTCACGTCCGGTACGTAGGTAATACAGTCGCATTCCACCGCATCACATCCGAATTCAGAAATTAAGAGCAATTTTCCCTTCGGAATAAAAACCGGACATTTAGCCATACTCTTCTCCATAATGAAATGTCACTGACGGTGGAACCGTGTGAACGAAAATTGAGGAACCTCAAAAATTTCTAATGGAAAATTATTCCTTTGCAATTCCCAGTCCTTTGATGACTATCATTTACATTCGAATGTGCAGATCCGGATAGTTCTCTCTCTCTCTCTCTCTCTCTCTCTCTCTCTCTCTCATCCTCTCTCTCTCTCTCTCTCTCTCTCTCTCTGCAATATATCCTTTAACTGAGGGAGAAAAGAATTGACAAAATTAACCACAAAAAAAACTGTTGGTACTAAATTATTCACTTTTTAAAGAGAAACTTATGCAGGTGACCAGTGAGAACATTATTTTTAGGACGATACGAAACGAAGAATTGAGAGAGAGAGAGAGAGAGAGAGAGAGAGAGAGAGAGAGAGAGAGAGAGAGAGAGAGAGAGAGAGAGAGATATTTTATGGGTTAGCCACTTCGTTATATGTGAGTAATTGGATCATTAGAGAGGCAAACAAACATCAAAGATGTAATTAAACTGTTGAGTATATTTGCGTTCTCTCTCTCTCTCTCTCTCTCTCTCTCTCTCTCTCTCTCTCTCTCTCTCTCTCTCCTCTCTCTCTCTCTCTCAGTAAATTCTTGTTTTCTTAAGGTTCCAAAAGTAATCTATGCTTCCATTGGTCACTTGTATAAGTTTCTCTTAGAAAAATGAATAATTTAGTGTCAACTTTTTCTTTTTTTGTGGTTAACTTTCTCAATTTTTTTCTTTAATGTAAGGATATAAAATTGCTCAGAGAGAGAGAGAGAGAAACTAGCAGTTTAATTAGTTCTTGATCTCTCTCTCCTCTCTCTCTCTCTCTCTCTCTCTCTCTCTCTCTCTCTCTCTCTCTCTGTAAATTCTTGTTTTCTTAAGGTTCCAAAAGTAATCTATGCTTCCATTGGTCACTTGTATAAGTTTCTCTTAGAAAAATGAATAATTCAGTGTCAACTTTTTCTTTTTTTGTGGTTAACTTCTCAATTTTTTTCTTTAATGTAAGGATATAAAATTGCTCAGAGAGAGAGAGAGAGAAACTAGCAGTTTATTAGTTCTTGATCTATCTCTCTCTCTCTCTCTCTCTCTCTCTCTCTCTCTCTCTCTCTCTCTCTCTCTCTCTCCTCTCTCTCTCTCTCTCCTTAGATTAGTTAATCAAGTCGTCTTAACGATTCCTATCCCAAATATAATAAAAACTTAGCAGATTGCCAAGGCATCTTTATCTCTTCCGTTGGAGATACCTGACAGCTATTGCATGATGCTAACTGAAGTCAGTAATCTCCTAATATATTTATCACCTTTTGCGTTATCAAATGAATGTCTTTCTCGTCTTTTGGTCATTGTCTTACTAATAACTTAGATGAGCTTTGGCTACGTTGTCTTATAACAGAAGAGTTTACTACTTATAATTTTCCTGTCAATTGCAAAGTGCTTTTTTTAAATTATTCTAAATATTCTTTTTTATGAATCGATATTAATGTTCGTAACCTGATGGCTCCCATTATGCAGTGTTTGATTTATGCTTTTCAAAATATCTCCAAATTTTTCGAATAACTGAAGTATTACTAATTCTTAATTAAAACTTTCATTAACGTCATAGGTAATATTTTACTACGAATAATTAAACATCTGACAACTGAACTTATTGTAAAACTATTTTAGAAATATCATGTTTCTGCCATAACTACCAAAACATTAAGCTCTAACGTCCAACCTAGAATACATTATTAGATAATAAAAGTGGGAGAATTTTAGAAGGCCAATACTTCGAATACTTTCTGAATTAATTCGAATTCCTTATGCATTAGTTTTAATCTTTAATTTTACG
>NC_090726.1:188111878-188121878 GCF_036898095.1 Palaemon carinicauda
GACCCAAGGATAAATCCATAACAATTTTGAAGAAAATACATCTTAGTACAAGTACGCAGTGGAGTTAAGAGCAAAATAGAACTGCTTGGCGTGGCGAAGGCATGCTCTTTACTGAGTACCCCTCTAGTTTACAATGTTACAACAGAAAGAAATATCTTTTAAAGAAGTAAATTAAGAGGAAACAAACACTTCTTTCATTAACGAAAAAGAAGAGGAAATTCGTATTTGATGAGCGTACGGATGAGGATAATATAAAACTCGTATCTACCAAAAACTCCGTCAAAGACGCTTATGCAAAGCTTAGATTCCCCACAAATTTTTATGCAAAAATTCTCCCTTCTCCTTTCAGCCTTTTCTTATGGGTTCTAAACCTGGGAATTTTATGGTGACAAATGGGGCTTAAGTCTCTTTTCGTTCAGCGGTTGAAGCCACGGCGGAAGGAGAAGACCGGAATTTTCGAGCATTATCTCTCTTCCTTTTCTTTTTTTCTCATAATAAAAAAAAAGAAAACTAACCGAAAAGAGTCTTAATTCCATCTATTCCCCGCAAAAATAACTTTGTTTTTTAACAGTCATTGAGATCTTCAATAAACTTTGAGGAGATTTTCAATCAAGGTTCTGATGTTTCTGTGATTATTCTCCAAACATTTCTCAGCTTACGGAGATTTTCATTCCCTTTTCATAATAAGGTAGAATATTAAATAACCTTTCTCATTGGGTCTTTAGCAATCTATCCCACGGACACCTAGCCATATATATATATATATATATATATATATATATATATATATATATATATATATATATATATATATATATATGTATATATACATATATATATATTTATATATAAATACTGTATATAAATATATATATATATATATATATATATATATATATATATATACATATATATACATATATACATATACACACACACACATATATATATATATATATATATATATATATATATATATATATATATATATATATATATATATATATATATATATATATATATATATATATATATATACAGTATATGTGTGTATCAAATAATAAATTAATATCGATACCGTATAAAAACATAATACTTCTCGAGGACTATTTCTGTTTAGTCCTGACATTTAGATATTGAGAAAATTGAAAATGTGTGGAAATCTTCGTGGAAGAGCTTAAAACACTTCACAGCAGACAGAGATATGTCAACACAGGGAAACACTTCACAGTTGACTAACATATGTCAACACAGGGAAACACTTCACAATTGTCAGAGGTATGTCACCACAGGGAAACACTTCACAGCTGATCGAGATATGTCATCACATGGACACACTTCACAATTGTCAGAGGTATGTCAACACAGGGAAACACTTCACAGTTGACTAACATATGTCAGCATAGGGAAACACTTCACAGTTGACCAAAATATGTCAATACAGGGAAACACTTCACAGTTGACTAACATGTCAGCAAAGGGAAACACTTCACAGTTCACCAAAATATGTCAATACAGGGAAACACTTCACAGTGGACTAACATATGTCAGCATAGGGAAACACTTCACAGTTGACCAAAATATGCCAATACAGGGAAACACTTCACAGTTGTGTTGACTAAGATATGTCACCACAGGAAACACCGAGATATGTCATAACAGGGACACACTTCACAATTGTCAGAAGTATGTCACCACAGAGAAACACTTCACAATTGACCGAGATATGTCATCACACGGACCCACTTCACAATTGTCAGAGGTATGTCACCAAAGGGAAACACTTCACAGTTGACTAACATATGTCAGAATAGGGAACACTTCACAGTTGACCTAAATATACCAATACAGGGAAACACTTCACAGTTAACTAACATGTATTAGCATAGGGAAACACTTCCCATTTGTCAGAGGTATGTCAACACAGGGAAACACTTCACAATTGTCAAAGGTATGTCACCAAAGGGAAACACTTCACAGTAGACCGATATATTATGTCAGCACAGGAAAACACTTCACAATTGACAGAGGTATGTCACAAAAGGGAAACACTTCACAGTTGACCGATATATGTCGGCACAGGGACACAATTCACATTTGTCAAGAGGTATGTCAACACAGGGAAACACTTCACAATTGTCAGAGGTATGTCACCAAAGGGAAACACTTCACAGTTAACCGATAAATGTCAGCACAGGGACACACTTCACATTTGTCAAAAGGTATGTCAACACAGGGAAACACTTCACAATTGCCAGAGGTATGTCACCAAAGGGAAACATTTCACAGTTAACCGATATATGTCAGCACAGGGACACACTTTACATTTGTCAAGAGTTATGTCAAAACAGGGAAACACTTCCCAATTGTCAGAGTTATGTCACCAAAGGGATTCATAGTTGACCGATAAATGTCAGCACAGGGAAACACTTCACAATTGCCAGAGGTATGTCACCAAAGGGAAACATTTCACAGTTAACCGATATATGTCAGCACAGGGAAACACTTCACATTTGTCCAGAGTTATGTCAAAACAGGGAAACACTTCACAATTGTCAGAGTTATGTCACCAAAGGGATTCATAGTTGACCGATAAATGTCAGCACAGGGAAACACTTCACATTTGTCAGTGGTATGTCAAAACAGGGAAACACTTCACAATTGTCAGAGTTATGTCACCAAAGAGATTCATAGTTGACCGATAAATGTCAGCACAGGGAAACACTTCACATTTGTCAGTGGTATGTCAAAACAGGGAAACACTTCACATTTGTCAGAGGTATGTCACCAAAGGGAAAAACTTCACAGTTGACCGATATATGTTAGCAAAGGGACACACTTCTCATTTGTCAGAGGTATGTCAACACAGGGAAACACTTAACAATCGTCAGATGTATGTCACCAAAGGGAAACACTTCACAGTTGTCCGAGATATGTCAGGTCAAGGACACACTTCACGTTTGTCAAAGGCATGTCAACACAGGGAAACACTTCACAATTGTCCGAGGTATGTCGCCAAAGGGAAACACTTCACACTTGGCCGATATATGTCAGCACAGGGACACAATTCACATTTGTCAGAGGTATGTCAACACAGGGAAACACTTCACAATTGTCAGAGGTACGTCACCAAAGGGAAACACTTCACAGTTGACCGAGATATGTCAGGACAGGGACACACTTCACCTTTGTCAAAAGTATGTCAACACAGAGAAACACTTCACAATTGTCAGAAGTATGTCACCTAAGGGAAACACCTCACAGTTGACCGATATATGTCGGCACAGGGACACACTTCGTTTGTCAAAGGTATGTCAACACGGGGAAACACTTCACAATTGTCAGAGGTACGTCACCAAAGGGAAACACTTCACAGTTGACCGAGATATGTCAGGACAGGGACACACTTCACCTTTGTCAAAAGTATGTCAACACAGAGAAACACTTCACAATTGTCAGAAGTATGTCACCTAAGGGAAACACCTCACAGTTGACCGATATATGTCGGCACAGGGACACACTTCGTTTGTCAAAGGTATGTCAACACGGGGAAACACTTCACAATTGTCAGAGGTTTGTCACCAAAGGGAAACACTTCACAATTGACCGACATATGTCAGCACAGGGACACAATTCACATTTGTCAGAGTTATGTCAACACAGAGAAACACCTCACAGTTGACTGACATACGTCAGCATAGGGAAACACTTCACAGTTGACCAAAATATGCCAATACAGGGAAACACTTCACAATTGACCGAGATCTGTCAGAACAGGGAAACATTTCACTATTATCAGAGGTATGTCAGCATAGGGAAACACTTCACGCTTGGCCGAGATATATTACAACACAGAGATACATTTCACTGATGGATGATACGTCAACACAGCAACCAAGATGTTTAATTAACCAAACCTAAAGTGCAACGACGAATTTGTAATAGTTTAAGTGCATTACCTATTATCACTTTTGCTGTCCTAAAATTATAAATAAATCCTCTAAAACCAATATTCTAATCTGAAAATTGATATCATATCTCTCATCCATTACAGTAAACAAGTATCTTGGGATACTAATTAATGAAAAACTATTTAGGAAGCTCATGCAATTAACATAAATGAAGAAAAATATTACTAAAAATAGTCCTCATTGGTCACCCATAGTCCCTCCAACCCCGTGTTATACCGCTGTTCCATTCCCATGTAGTAAAATCCAAATTCAGAAATCAATGGCAATATCATTTATAAAATTAAAAATATACGCGTTCAACCATACACTTACTCTTAATTAAATGCCACTGATATTGAGAGGTGGGAGACAATCAGGGAACTAGACTTTTTAATAGAAAACTACTTTGTACTTTTTAATTTCATTCCAACTTCGAACTTTCATTACCATTATCGGTAATCGTATTAAAATGGTAGCACTTGGCCCATGGATGATTATCATTATTATTATTTTTATACATACATATGGCCTCCTGACTACACTCAACTTTTTTTATGAGGCTCATTTGCAATGACTCGCAAGGGTGCCCTTTTAACTCGGAAAAGTTTCCTACTAGTTGATTGGTTAAAATTATTGTCCAACCAATCGCCTATTAGGAAACTTTTCCGACCAAAAAGGGCACCCGTGAGAGTCAGTATAAAAGTGCCTCATTAAAAAACATTTAGTATAGTACAGTGGTAACGTGTCTGCCTAGCATTCACAAGGCAGCAGATAGATCCCAGCCCGGGACCATGAGTTTAGGCTATTTACTGGGGAGGCCACTGCTGTGGTTGGACACCAGTGGTGGGTTGGGCTTGCTCGGCTGACGTTCTGGTGAGCATCTATTCGGATAAAACTGGAAATGAAACCAGACACTTTTACCTTTACAGTAGAAAATGCACACCAAATAGCTAGTAAAGATTTAAAAGGCAGAAAGTAGATACACAAAAAAGTAGTAAAGTAATATTAACCGGTAAATTTCCAAATTCAAATATGCAAAATAAACAATTTCAAGCACAGCCATTGATTAAAAGCTAAACGAATTCAATTAAATATTATTTGACTCTGTAGTATAACATGACAAACTCATTTAAAATCATGAGCAACAACATTAATAATGCCAGCAGCAAAGGGTGGGGATTCAGCCATTTCATCACCACGCTGGCCATTGGGGAATGGTGATGGTGGGAATCTTTGGTCTGATAGCTCATAGCAAACCAATCTAGTATGGGTGGCACTGACTACTATACATTTGCTGATCATAGCAAAACGCAAAACCCTTTCACCACGTTAAGGTATCCCCACTCAAAAAGGGTACATATATACTGTACATACATGAATACTTTATATACATGTACATATATATATATATATATATATATATATATATATATATACACACACACACACATATATATATGTATATATACATACATACATATATATATATATATATATATATATACACATATATATATACATATATATATATATATATATATATATAGAGAGAGAGAGAGAGAGAGAGAGAGAGAGAGAGAGAGAGAGAGAGAGAGAGAGAGAGAGAGAGAGAGCACACACGCACACACATATATAAATGTACATAAACAGCCTAGATTTCCATCATTATTCTTAAGATATGGCCGAATTACATTAATATTCGTATAAAATGGTATGGTTGATATTTTTTTATCATTTATTAAAAAAGTCCAATATTCCCTTACTCGTTTAAAAAAAAACTAGCAAAATACAGGCATGTTTAATATAAATATCAAAGTTCCAGCAAAAAAAGCTAGGATTCATTTAGGAATTTCAATTATAAGATTGTGGAACCAGGATGCTATAAGCTCTATAAGGCTTCCACGGGGAAAATAGCTCAGTGAGGAAAGGAAACAAGGAAATACTGTACATAAACTATAAGAGAAGTAATGAACAATTAAAATAAAATATTTTAAAAGTAGTAACAACATTAAAATACACCTTTCATATATGAACTATAAAAACTTCAAAATAATATGAAAATAAAAAAATAGAAATGAATAGTGTCCCAGTGTACCCTAAGTAAGAGACAGTGAAAGACCATGGTAAAGAGGCTATGACACTATTCATGATGTGTCTATCTCCTAGAAGAATTTGTTCCCATAGTTAGAGTCTCTTCTACCCTTACCAAGAGGAAAGTAGCCACTGAACAAATACAGAGCAGTAGTAAACCCCTTGAGCAAAGGAAGAGTTATTTGGTAATCTCAGTGTTGTCAGGTGTATGAGGACAAAGGAAAATGTGGAAAGAATTAATCAGACTATTTGGTTTATGTGTAGGCAAATAAAATATAAGCCGTAACCATAAGGGGATCCAATGCAGTATTGTCTGGTCAGTTAAAAAACACACTAACTGTTTGGCGGTAGTGTCTCAACGGGTTACTGGTGCCCTGGCCAACCTACTACCTCCAATATAGAGTTGGATAAACCTAAATGGTCCAGGATCAGACACACTCCCGTAATTAAAGCAGGGTTGTTAAAGGCTACAATGGTTCTATTTAGGTGACCTGGGATTGAAACATGAACGAATGTAGACTAGTTACTCTACGTTTTTAACATGCTCAAATCAGTGGCCACTTGACACAGATTAGCTCGACAGTCAAAGACAGCCAAAGTTTCACTGGGGTTCCTCCACCACGTCTAGGTTAATTACAGGGATACCAAAGGTCTCCTAGGGGTTTTCTCTCGTTTATAGGTCAATTAGGGTGATAGGGCAATGGCTTCCAGGTCAGGCATTCTACAACAAGAAGCTGATCTGGATAAACTTCCTTAAACCAACTTGAACACAAGTGTCTGACGCGTCCATACTATGATCGCAACTACTTCATCAGTAACGTTTTGTATGCATATAAAAAAATCCTGGATAAATTGGCTTTAATCCTTATGAAACCTTACAAGGATCCAAGCGCCAGAGGTTATAAATTCTACGATCCCACACAATCCGGTATACCTGGGATTAAAATAACGGGATGGTGGGACCTCAGTTTTATGAGGAATTAGGAAGGGAACTTGAGGGTAAAGACAGATTCTTTTCTTGGCAAGAGAATAAGATCTAAGATCGGGCCGATGATAACAGAGCCAGGAAGCCGCTACGGTGAGAATAAAAGTTTTATTACAAACTTACTCAAACGTAAATGTCTTTGGGAATATTTGTACAATTTGTAATCTATGGGCAAAGACTTATTTACTTATTCAACGAATTCATAATAAACTTACTGCATATCTATTCAAGAGAAGGAGAGTACAATGCTGATTAAAATGTAAAAGGACAAGAATGATAACGCTCAAAAGGACCTCGTCTACTGGCTGAAATTTCCCACATTATTTCTTCAATCCTCTTTTTCCATCCATCCCCTTCTAGAGAAGGGTTCTAAACCTGGGGATTATATCATGATAAGGCTTTATAGCGCATTCCGTTCAGCAGGCAATTCCTCTACTTACGTATGTAATGGAAGGAGACGGCTATCTATTCCTAGATTGGATGTTTTTGTGTTCTTTCGGTTACAAACCTGCTAAGTTCTGTCATTCCCTCTCTTAGACGACAAAGGTTCGCTTAATGCAAAGTCGTTAAGGAAGTCTTATATCACCCTTCTTGAAATTAGTGATCTTCTAACCCCCCTTCAAATTTGCATAATTCTAGCCACTATATTTCTAGCTTAATGAAACCGTTTAATAATAACTTTGTTAGATGGGTCTACGTGAATTTACTTCTTATGATAGGAAACAGATTTCTATGACACCTAAAATCAGATGATTTGAAGTTAAATGATGAGTTGAAGTTAGACCAATGCAGACATTTCTATAGCATACCAGAAAAATGTCAGTATAAAAAAAAAAATGATAGGGACATTGGCTAAAAATATCTTGCACTGTGCAAATATACTAAAAATTACATTATAAAAAATATTCATAGTTAATATCCCTATCAGATATTTTACCCTAAAGCAAATAAAAATACATATATTTAAGCTACATTTACTTTATGCAATTAATTTCGTTGACGGATAGTGACATGTTTTTACAATGCAAGAAAGTATTGAATATCTGTATTTTATCATAACATTCTTAAAACAGAAAAAATAAATAAAAACAGTTCTAATGGTAAGTTAAAGGTTGTCAAATAAAATTTCTATATTTTTTCTGAAAAAGTAGTATTCGATAAAAATATGCTAATTTAAACCCAAGATGATATATATATATATATATATATATATATATATATATATATATATATATATATATATATATATATATATATATATATACAGTATATATATATGCATATATATCATTGACATTTATGTTAGTGTTTTAGCAATGTGTTAAAAATCATACAAATTTCGCCTATATGCTACGGGTTATGATGGCCTATTGGAAACGTCCCTGCCTGGCGTTTTGCTGGACGTGAGATCGAGTCCCGCTCATACTTGATAGTTTCTTGTAGTGTCTGCAACCTCACCCTCCCTATGAGCTAAGGATGATGAGTATGGGATAGCTTATAGGTCTACCTGCTGTCAACATCAGCCATTGCCTGGCACTCCTTGGTCCTAGCTTGGGTGGAGAGGGGGTCTTGATCGCTGATCATATGGGTATAAGGTCAATCTATAGGGCATTGTAATGCTAGGGCATTGATACTGTCCTTTGCCTCTGCCGCTCATGGGCAGCCTTTAAACACCCTACCACTACCCTGATTAAGGTCTAGACCTCAGCCTACTAAGAGTAGGAAACCAAATATAGCAGTAGTGGATGAAATGAGGCATCCATGAAAAATTGATGCTAAGACCTATCCTTAAGGGAAAATTCCTAATCACCTTAAAAATACTCAAGTGATGTTGTAGTAACTCAATACCATGCCAAATGTGGGACATTTCATGTCTTTTTCCGTTTTTATCTTATTTTCTCCACATTATTCTTTTCACCTTAATAGTTATATACATATTCTTTTCTCTCCAAGGGGCGTAGATACGATTAAAGAGAGAAGTCTCAAGACAAAGTAAGACTCCAAACCAAGGAAAGGCTAATATATATGAGAGTATCAACGCGGTCATACACATTTTAAAAGAGCTTCCAAAAAATACATTACAAATATGTGAAAATAGTGAGACCCAGAAACAGAAGTAATGAAATTTATGTAAACAAATTAAATTAATAAATAAGAAATAGTGGAGATAAAAAAATAATGTATTGGTACATGACACGAGCCACCTTTAAACTAACTAAGGAGTGTCAACGTCCATGACACTATAACGAAGATTGTTCCTCAGCTTTCAACTAAAGGGAACAAAAGATCTAACGTACTTAGGGGTTGTGGTAGCCGATGTGGTAACCCCCTTGACTTGTGAACGCCAGACTGGGGTTCGAGTCCGGCTCAAATTCCTTAGTTTCTTTGGTCGCTGCAACCTCACCATCCTTTTGAACTAAGGATGAGGCGGTTGGGGGAGACTATAGGTCTATCTGCTGAGTCATCAGCAACCATTGCCTGGCCCTCCTTGGTCCTGGCTTGGGTGGAGAGGGGGCTTGGGCGCTGATCATAAGGTTTATATGGGCAGTCTCTGGGGCATTGTCCGGCTTCATAGGACAAAGTCACTGTCCCTTGCCTCTGTCATTTATAAGCAGCCATTAAACATTTAAACTTGGCAGTGGGACATCACAGTACCTCATCTGGATTTAAAACAGAAACTCTAGGATTACGAGCAAAACTCAATGATTCTAAAAGAGCACGTAGGTAGGTGATAGAATAACTCAACTTATTAAACATGGCCGAAAAGGATAACTCAACGATGGTCTTAAAATTAATTACTGTCATTATAAAGAAGGAGGCGAACAGTTTGAACTACCTTCATCTATAGAATGAGGATTTTGATCGTCTACAGAAACCAAAACAGGTGAGCAATATTTCCACACTAGGTTAGTAATGTGATCAGATCAGTAAGATCCTTCTGAATCCAAACAAATTATCTTGTTTGTGGGTTTTC
>NC_090726.1:188126878-188149378 GCF_036898095.1 Palaemon carinicauda
AAGCAATTCAACAATTCCTCATACAATTCAGGTCACCATCTTCCAAATCAATATTTCAAAAAGCAATTCAACAATTCCTCATACAATTCAGGTCATCATCATCCAAATCAATATTACAAAAAGCAATTCAACAATTCCTCATACAATTCAGGTCATCATCATCCAAATCAATATTACAAAAAGCAATTTAACAATTCCTCATACAATTCAGGTCATCATCATCCAAATCAATATTACAAAAAGCAATTCAACAATTCCTCATACAAATCAGGTCACCATCATCCAAATCAATATTACAAAAAGCAATTCAACAATTCCTCGTACAAATCAGGTCACCATCATCCAAATCAATATTACAAAAAGCAATTCAACAATTCCTCGTACAATTCAGGTCACCATCATCCAAATCAATATTTCAAAAAGCAATTCAACAATTCCTCATACAATTCAGGTCATCATCATCCAAATCAATATTTCAAAAAGCAATTCAACAATTCCTCATACAATTCAGGTCACCATCATCCAAATCAATATTACAAAATGCAATTCAACAATTCCTCGTACAATTCAGGTCACCATCATCCAAATCAATATTACAAAAAGCAATTCAACAATTCCTCGTACAATTCAGGTCACCATCATCCAAATCAATATTTCAAAAAGCAATTCAACAATTCCTCATACAATTCAGGTCACCATCATCCAAATCAATATTACAAAAAGCAATTCAACAATTCCTCATACAATTCAGGTCACCATCATCCAAATCAATATTACAAAAAGCAATTCAACAATTCCTCATACAATTCAGGTCACCATCATCCAAATCAATATTACAAAAAGCAATTCAACAATTCCTCATACAATTCAGGTCACCATCTTCCAAATCAATATTTCAAAAAGCAATTCAACAACTCCTCAAACAATTCAGGTCACCATCATCCAAATCAATATTACAAAAAGCAATTCAACAATTCCTCATACAATTCAGGTCATCGTCATCCAAATCAATATTACAAAAAGCAATTCAACAATTCCTCATACAATTCAGGTCATCGTCATCCAAAACAATATTTCAAAAAGCAATTCAAAAATTCCTCATACAATTCAGGTCATCATCATCCAAATCAATATTTCAAAAAGCAATACAACAATTCCTCATACAATTCAGGTCATCATCATCCAAATCAATATTTTAAAAAGCAATTCAACAATTCCTCATACAATTCAGGTCATCATCATCCAAATCAATATTTTAAAAAGCAATTCAACAATTCCTCATACAATTCAGGTCATCATCATCCAAATCAATGTTTCAAAAAGCAATTCAACAATTCCTCATACAATTCAGGTCATCATCATCCAAAACAATATTTCAAAAAGCAATTCAACAATTCCTCATACAATTCAGGTCATCATCATCCAAATCAATATTTCAAAAAGCAATACAACAATTCCTCATACAATTCAGGTCATCATAATCCAAATCAATATTACAAAAAGCAATTCAACAATTCCTCATACAATTCAGGTCACCATCATCCAAATCAATATTTCAAAAAGCAATTCAACAATTCCTCATACAATTCAGGTCGTCATCATCCAAATCCATATTACAAAAAGCAATTCAACAATTCCTCATACAATTCAGGTCGTCATCATCCAAATCAATATTTCAAAAAGCAATTCAACAATTCCTCATACAATTCAGGTCGTCATCATCCAAATCAATATTTCAAAAAGCAATTCAACAATTCCTCATACAATTCAGGTCATCATCATCCAAAACAATATTTCAAAAAGCAATTCAACAATTCCTTATACAATTCAGGTCATCATCATCCAAATCAATATTAATAAAAAGCAATTCAACTATTCCTCATACAATTCAGGTCATCATCATCCAAATCAATATTTCAAAAAGCAATTCAACAATTCCTCATACAATTCAGGTCATCATCATCCAAATCAATATTTCAAAAAGCAATACAACAATTCCTCATACAATTCAGGTCGTCATCATCCAAATCAATATTTCAAAAAGCAATACAACAATTCCTCATACAATTCAGGTCATCATCATCCAAATCAATATTTCAAAAAGCAATTCAACAATTCCTCATACAATTCAGGTCATCATCATCCAAATCAATATTTCAAAAAGCAATTCAACAATTCCTCATACAATTCAGGTCATCATCATCCAAAACAATATTTCAAAAAGCAATTCAACAATTCCTCATACAATTCAGATCATCATCATCCAAATCAATATTACAAAAAGCAATTCAACAATTCCTCATACAATTCAGGTCGTCATCATCCAAATCAATATTACAAAAAGCAATTCAACAATTCCTCATACAATTCAGGTCGTCATCATCCAAAACAATATTTCAAAAAGCAATTCAACAATTCCTCATACAATTCAGGTCGTCATCATCCAAATCAATATTACAAAAAGCAATTCAACAATTCCTCATACAATTCAGGTCGTCATCATCCAAATCAATATTACAAAAAGCAATTCAACAATTCCTCATACAATTCAGGTCGTCATCATCCAAATCAATATTACAAAAAGCAATTCAACAATTCCTCATACAATTCAGGTCGTCATCATCCAAATCAATATTACAAAAAGCAATTCAACAATTCCTCATACAATTCAGGTCGTCATCATCCAAATCAATATTACAAAAAGCAATTCAACAATTCCTCATACAATTCAGGTCGTCATCATCCAAAACAATATTTTAAAAAGCAATTCAACAATTCCTCATACAATTCAGGTCGTCATCATCCAAATCAATATTACAAAAAGCAATTCAACAATTCCTCATACAATTCAGGTCGTCATCATCCAAATCAATATTACAAAAAGCAATTCAACAATTCCTCATACAATTCAGGTCGTCATCATCCAAATCAATATTACAAAAAGCAATTCAACAATTCCTCATACAATTCAGGTCGTCATCATCCAAATCAATATTACAAAAAGCAATTCAACAATTCCTCATACAATTCAGGTCATCATTATCCAAATCAATATTACAAAAAGCAATTCAACAATTCCTCATACAATTCAGGTCATCATCATCCAAATCCATATTACAAAAAGCAATTCAACAATTCCTCATACAATTCAGGTCATCATCATCCAAATCCATATTACAAAAAGCAATTCAACAATTCCTCATACAATTCAGGTCATCATCATCCAAAACAATATTTCAAAAAGCAATTCAACAATTCCTCATACAATTCAGGTCGTCATCATCCAAATCAATATTTCAAAACCAATTCAACAATTCCTCATACAATTGAGGTCATCATCATCCAAATCAATATTACAAAAAGCAATTCAACAATTCCTCATACAAATCAGGTCACCATCTTCAAAATCAATATTACAAAAAGCAATTCAACAATTCCTCATACAATTCAGGTCACCATCATCCAAATCAATAATACAAAAAGCAATTCAACAATTCCTCATACAATTCAGGTCATCATCATCCAAATCAATATTTCAAAAAGCAATTCAACAATTCCTCATACAATTCAGGTCATCATCATCCAAATCAATATTTCAAAAAGCAATACAACAATTCCTCATACAATTCAGGTCATCATCATCCAAATCAATATTTCAAAAAGCAATTCAACAATTACTTATACAATTCAGGTCATCCTCCCCCAAATCATTATTTCTAAAGGCAGGCTGTTAAATCTGTGATAATTTCAATCATTGATTTCTTTTGATCAATAAAACATTAAAAATTAAGAAGGTAAAGGGAAAAAGTACGGCCTGCAATAAAATTAGGTATAAAAAAACACTTACGAATATTCCTCGCTAAATTATCACACTACAACCAATATACATATAAATAAACCAATTCTATTATGCATAATCACACCATGCAAATATTACAAAATAATATCTATTGATTATCAACAAACTAAAATACATGTAAAGAAACAAGCCTTCTGTTATTCAAAAACTGTTATTCACTACAAAGAATCAGTAAACTAACCCGTACTCTCACTCTCCCCTTCCGAAGGTTATGGCAACCAAAAAGTGTTATTCACTACAAAGAATCGGTAACCTAACCTATACTCTCACTCTCCCCTTCCGAAGGTTATGGCAAACAAAAAGTGTTATTCACAACAAAGAATCGGTAACCTAACCCGTACTCTCACTCTCCCCTTCCGAAGGTTATGGCAACCAAAAAGTGTTATTCACTGCAAAGAATCGGTAACCTAACCCGTACTCTCACTCTCCCCTTCCGAAGGTTATGGCAACCAAAAAGTGTTATTCACTACAAAGAATCGGTAAACTAAACAGTACTCTCACTCTCCCCTTCCGAGGGTTATGGCAACCAAAAAGTGTTATTCACTACAAAGAATCAGTAAACTAAACAGTACTCTCACTCTCCCCTTCCGAAGGTTATGGCAACCAAAAAGTGTTATTCACTACAAAGAATCAGTAAACTATCCCGTACTCTCACTCTCCCCTTCCGAAGGTTATGGCAACCAAAAAGTGTTATTCACTACAAAGAATCAGTAAACTATCCCGTACTCTCACTCTCCCCTTCCGAAGGTTATGGCAACCAAAAAGTGTTATTCACTACAAAGAATCAGTAAACTAAACAGTACTCTCACTCTCCCCTTCCGAAGGTTATGGCAACCAAAAAGTGTTATTCACTGCAAAGAATCGGTAACCTAACCCGTACTCTCACTCTCCCCTTCCGAAGGTTATGGCAACCAAAAAGTGTTATTCACTACAAAGAATCGGTAAACTAAACAGTACTCTCACTCTCCCCTTCCGAGGGTTATGGCAACCAAAAAGTGTTATTCACTACAAAGAATCAGTAAACTAAACAGTACTCTCACTCTCCCCTTCCGAAGGTTATGGCAACCAAAAAGTGTTATTCACTACAAAGAATCAGTAAACTAAACCGTACTCTCACTCTCCCCTTCCGAAGGTTATGGCAACCAAAAAGTGTTATTCACTACAAAGAATCAGTAAACTAAACCGTACTCTCACTCTCCCCTTCCGAAGGTTATGGCAACCAAAAAGTGTTATTCACTACAAAGAATCAGTAAACTAAACAGTACTCTCACTCTCCCCTTCCGAAGGTTATGGCAACCAAAAAGTGTTATTCACTACAAAGAATCAGTAAACTAAACAGTACTCTCACTCTCCCCTTCCGAAGGTTATGGCAACCAAAAAGTGTTATTCACTACAAAGAATCAGTAAACTATCCCGTACTCTCACTCTCCCCTTCCGAAGGTTATGGCAACCAAAAAGTGTTATTCACTACAAAGAATCAGTAAACTAAACAGTACTCTCACTCTCCCCTTCCCAAGGTTATGGCAACCAAAAACTGTTATTCACTACAAAGAATCAGTAAACTAAACCGTACTCTCACTCTCCCCTTCCGAAGGTTATGGCAACCAAAAAGTGTTATTCACTACAAAGAATCAGTAAACTAAATAGTACTCTCACTCTCCCCTTCCGAAGGTTATGGCAACCAAAAAGTGTTATTCACTACAAAGAATCAGTAAACTAAACAGTACTCTCACTCTCCCCTTCCCAAGGTTATGGCAACCAAAAAATCCTTCACACTATTAGTTTCCACATTTTACCTTTGCTTTTGCATTCGTGTCATGTGAATAAGTACCTGTTGTTTATTGTGCATTTACGTCTTGATTACTTTTGGTTAAGAATATGCTGGTTACTAACTGCAGTCAGTATAAGCTATTCAAGTCAACATTCTTAGCCTACATTAAAAGCTTCCATAAAACCTAGTCATTATTTTATCATTTCTAGAGGTCTATCTACAAGTTTTATTAATTTTTCTAAATATTTTGAAGTAAATGTAATACTAATTCGACAACTGCAACGTTTCCATTGTGTTAAAAACCTCAGTATCTTATCAATAATATCCAAAATTTTACAAGAAAGGATAATACCCTATACTTTTACCCTATCCGCTTCCTTCATGGGCCAATCAACGTCAATTTATTCCTTTTTCAAAAACTTCAAGAATTTTTTCGGGCTCCTTTTCCCTAAGAGTGCAAATTGCAACAACTAAGCGTACTCTTGCTTTTTTTTTCTCCCTATTATAATTTTGACACTTATGCCCTTTCCAATTATGTTACTCATAATTATTTAATGTTTCTTGTATCTTTATACTAGCGTATTTTACTTGTCGAAAATGACGGCTAAATATTTAGATAGATATGCACACACACCGAGATTCAGCTCTTCCCATCCCCCCCCCCCCCCTCCTCTTTTCCCAGCTATAACCCCTCTCACCTGGGTATGATTACTCCCTCTTCCCCCTACCGAAAGGACGGGGAGAGACCGAGACTTCCCGATGAGCGAGACAGGAAAGAAATATATATATATATATATATATATATATATATATATATATATATATATATATATATATATATATATACTGAGAGAGAGAGAGAGAGAGAGAGAGAGAGAGAGAGAGAGAGAGAGAGAGAGAGAGAGACTTGACCTGTAATATGTAAGGGCGATGGATTGGATTGGATTGTATTTATGAATTTGGACCAGTAGGAACGGCCCTGGGAGGCCATTCATCTCCCATGTGTAACAAGAGGAAACCGTCCCAACCCCCGTTGCATTATTAAGGAAAAGCTATGAGGTTGGACACCTTGATGGAAGAAAAGGAAGCGGGAATGGGGCATAGAGAAGCCTAAAAAGTGTGTGCCGAAACCTTTTTCATATATGCCTACAGTGCACCACTTGAGTTGCACTGAAGGCACTACGTGGCAATAGGGTGTACCTCTGTATTTTGGCAACGAAATAACATTCGTTACTAGATGTTAAACTTTCAATTACATACAATTCTTGTTATGACGTTTAGACCACTTACAACAAAATTAAATATTTTCAAATCCTTTTGACTGTCAAAATCAATAGGAAAGTACTATTCTAATTAACTAAAAGCTTTGATTAAATTCCTCTAGTGGTTTACAACTCTCTCTCTCTCTCTCTCTCTCTCTCTCTCTCTCTCTCTCTCTCTCTCTCTCTCTCTCTCTCTCTCTCTCTTACAGACCACTTACAACAGAAATGAATATTTTCTCATCTTTTCAAAACTAACAAAATCAGTAAGAAATACTGCTATTTAATTACCTAATAACTGCACTTAAATTTCTCTAGTGGTTTACAATACTCTCTCTCTCTCTCTCTCTCTCTCTCTCTCTCTCTCTCTCTCTCTCTCTCTCTCTCTCTCTCTCTCTCTCTCTCTCTCTCACACACACAACAAAATGAAATATTTTCTCATCTTTTGTCTTTCAAAATCAATAGGAAACTACTGCTATTTTACTTGAATTCCTCTAGTGGTTTACAATACTATCTCTCTCTCTCTCTCTCTCTCTCTCTCTCTCTCTCTCTCTCTCTCTCTCTCTCTCTCTCTCTCTCTCTCTCACGTTATGAAGTGTTCCGGGATCACGGTTGTTTATCTGTATTGCGATCTGTCGGTGACGTTTAATTAAGGTCCCAGCATGGGTGAACGCTCCCAGCTTTGATTTCAAAAGTAATTGTCCTTAATTTGCGGATCTATTACAAATGCTACCAGGACTGTCGAACTGACACTACGGCGGGAAGGTCGGGGGTCTTATAATGGGGTTAGAAGGGCACCACTGGGTATGGGTTTGATCGATTGATTGGTTTCCGTGGCGTATCAACTATGGTGTTGCTGAAACTGAAAACGCCTAGTGCCTTGTTTATATTTTAAACCTTAAAGTGTTACTGTATGGATATCAGTCGTGGTATGAAAATTAAACAATATACAACAGATTTAGTAGATTTGTGAACAAAGGCCACAGAAAAATATTGGGAGTTAAAGTAGCAGGACAGGAATAGAAATGAAACTAAAAGAGAGATTACTCGAGTGCCATATGTGGATGAAATCATGGGGAGAGGTTAGATAGAGATGGTTTAGGCATGCTCTTCGCACTCTCCAATACAGATTAGTTCACCAAACTTTTAACTGGGCTTTACAAGGCACTATGAGAGTTGGAAAGCCTAGGCCTACATGGCTGATGACTATAAAGTGTGAAATAGGAGATGATAAATGGAGAAGTATTGATAGAGACGACTGGCGAAATCTAACCAAGGCCGTTTGCGTAAATAGGTGGAAGATGAGATGATGATGATGATTTTTCACAAAAATACAGGTCAAAGGTGAAAGGTATGCAAAGATTTGGTTAAATAGGAAACGGAAACATGAGAGAGAGAGAGAGAGAGAGAGAGAGAGAGAGAGAGAGAAAGAGAGAGTGAGAGAGAGAGAGAGAGAAAGAGAGAGAGTGAGAGAGAGAGAGAGTTTATAACCACACGTTATTAAGAAAACACTATATGTTATTCAGAAAATTATAAATTGTTGAAGCACACAAACAAAGCTAACGTAGGTTTTTCAACATCGACTATTTGACATTGAATAAAATCTCTCATTATCAGGATATATATTGGAAGACTTTTAAACGGAAATTAATTAATAAACATTTTTGAAAAGAAAAAAAAAGAAGAAAAGACGACACACTTGTGGGTGTTTAGCCATTCTCGAAACAAATATTTCCGCTCTCAACGTAGAATTTCAGTTTCCTGGCTTATTTTATTGCCTGCTTTTCCGTTCACTCTTCAGTTAAAATAATGCCGCGCCTTCCTTACAGGATATATATATCCAAGAGTTTAGAAAGCCATTACCAAAACACTTCCCTTTCATATATGGTCAAGTAATTCACAGTTTTCGTTTTGACATTGCCAACTTGACAATCAGCTGATTTACTGTTAAAATATAAGTTAGAGTTTTTATCTGAAGTAGTGTATTTTTAATTACATTTCTAAATGTTCATTAATTTTTCGGGGTAAGAATTTTTTTTACTCAAAACTATAAATTTGATGTAGGTGACATACCCTTCATAATACTGATGATAATAGTAATAAATTATACTACCTCAAACTATGCACAAACAATTATTTGAATAAGGTAAAAATAAGATTTTAATATTAAATCTTTTTCTATAATTAAAGTGGGAAAATCTGTTCTACCATTTACTACGAACCAACACACCAAATCAATATTTGCAATAATTTTAATATATATTGCTTCCCTAATTCTAAGAGTCAACAAGCCAACCTAAAAGTTGCCGATCTTCTTTCGACCTTATTCGTCCCACTGTATCGCAGGGTCGGCCGCTCGAGTCAACTTTTTCCATCTATTTCTATTCCTTGCATCCTCTTCCAGACATCCAACAATCCTCTTCCCCATAACTGGCATGTTCTTAGCTTCCTTGATTAGTTCCAACTTCTCTCTTCTTCTTGTATGGCTTTAGTATCTCAAGCGAGTTTCCATAACCCTTTCCTTTACTTACATAAATACACATTCCTATATCTTATCTTTCCTTTCTTTTCAGCAGTGATATTCCAGCAATCTATCTCACCATCATCATCTTGGTTCTTTCCAACAGTCCCTCCTCTTTCATCTTAACTCACTAATTTCCTGCCCAGTATAATAGTACGGGACATGTAGCTGTCTTATAAATCTTGATTTTGAGCCTTAAAGGTATTTTCTTGTCTAAAACAACTCCAGCTACTTCTCTCCAATTCTGCCATGTTTCTTTCACTTTCTGTCTCACTGTTTTCTCAGCACATCCCTCCTCAGTTTTTATTGATCCCAAGTAGTTGATCTCATTGTTCTGTTTTACCATTGAACCATCTTCTATGTTTACTTCTTCCTGTCCTTCTCCATTACCAATCATAAGTGCTGTCTTTCAAATGTTCTCCTTCAATCATTTCCTGTCTAGTGCTCCTCTCCAGGCTTAAGTTCTTCTGTTGGCTATAATGACTAAATCATCAGTAAACATCAGTTCCCATAATTCTTTACTGTTCCTTAATTCAGATGGTATGTAGGTAGGTATTAGATTACCCTGCATATATCAGGACACGACCGTGGCAGGAGTCCGAAGCCTAGACGAGGAGCCGCAAAGCAGACATTGTCATCCAAACCCAGATCCTCTTCGGTCCTGGAGATATTTATTTTTTCTTATCGCAACCCGAAAAGGGACTTAAGTCAGATTTCAAATTATCTTTAATGATGAGGAACAAGAATGGGTTTAGAGCAAATCCCTGATAGAGGCCAACCTCCACAGGGAATGCCTCAGTCTCCCTATAAGTTGTCTGTACTGTCTCTTGGCCATTACGGGATGCCAACGCAAGAGCCCGTGGCTTGCATAATTATTTGCAAAGTCGCTCTAAAACAAACAAATCTCTTGGCCTCTCATACATTATCCTCGCTATTCTTACCAATTTCTCCAGGACCCTTCTCTTTCTCAAAAAACCAATAGACTAACCTTCTTGGTACACTGACATACAGCTTTCCAAGACCAACAAAGCACATGTAAACTTTCCGGTTTCCTTTAGATACTTCTCTTGGACTTTCCTTACTACAAAAATAGCATCCACTGTGCTCTTTCCTTTCATAAACTCAAACTGCTGTTCATGTACATCTATCAACCTTCCTTCTATTCTTTCTAATATCTTGTATACCGCCTCTAAATCTTTATTCCTTTATAGTTCTCACAGATTAACACGTCTCCTTTTTGTTTATACAATCTAATCATCTAACTATCTTAACAGTCCCTTAGAATTTCCTCTACATTCCAGATCTTTCCCAATAGTGTGTGCAACCACTCTGTGCCTAGATTTCACAATGAATTAATCATTTTTGTTGTTACCTAACTTTCCTGTAGCTTTATTTACTTTTACTTACTTTATAGTATTCTCAAGTTTGCTCTCTCTGATGTTTGCTACTGGTACTTCAGCATGAAGAACATTTTCCATTCCTTCACATTCATTCACAGTCTTTAATAGTATAGAGGTAAATAGTCTTACCATCTTCTCTTAACTTCCTCATCATCAAGATATTTACATATTTATCTAATAATTCTTACATTTCCTACATTCTGCTTGTATTTTTTCCTAATTTTTTGCAGTTCTGTAGATTATACCTTCTCCCTTCAGTATTCCTATCATCTCACACCACAATCTCTTATATTTTCTCTTTTTGCAATTGTTGGCACTGTCTGCTTATATTCCTCTCTTGTTAGGCAGTTATTAGCTTCCTCCCACCTCTTCTGGTTATACTCCTTTTCCCTCAGACCTGTTTGAATCTCTTGATTCCACCACCATGTTTGTTTTCCCTGTTACTGCTTACCACTTGTCATGCCACACGCCTCTGCTGCCGCTGGCACCACAATCTCTTTAAAAACATTCCATATCTCTTCAGGCAATTCTGACATTCAATTTACATATTTCTCTTCTCTGGCTTTTTCTACTTTACTTCTGAACTCTCCTTTCCTCCAGCTTCCAAGTTTTGAATCCTCTTATTCCTGGCTGGGGAATTTCTTTTCCTTTTTGTTTTTAGCCTAAAATCTGCCACTACCAGTTTGTGATGATACAATAGATTCATTTAGAATAATTTTACAATCCATAAGGATTTTCGTGTCTTCCTTCCTTAACAATACAATTAATTTGTGTCTCATTTAGCCTACTTTCAAATGTTTCTATACGGTTTTTCATGTATTAAAAACTACCAGATTCATAGCTTCAACTGACTCCAGTAATCTTTCTCCTTCCTAGATTTTCTTCCAATATATATATATATATATATATATATATATATAGATATATAGATAGATAGATAGATAGATATGTGTATGTACGTGTATGTTTGTGTGTGTGTCTGGAGGTACCTTAATGTGGTGAAAGGGTTCACGTGACACCATGATCAGCTAAACTGTACTAGTTAGGGCCACCCATACTAGGTAGGTCTTCTGTGAGCAATAAGACAAAGATCTCCCGCTATCACCAACTCGCATTAGTTAGTGTGGTGATGAAAACATGCCAAATCCCAGGCATGAATTGACATGTAGGAGGCCTTTGTCCTACATAGGACTTGAAACGATTACATTTGTTGTGGTTGCTGATGTTGATATATAATTATCATATATACAAATAAAATTTTGTTTATATACGTATATATATACACGTGTATATATATATATATATATATCTATATATATATATATATATATATATAATGTCTTCTTTATATAATAAGAAGCTATGTGTCTGACTACATACATATAAATAAATACACATATATATATATATATATATATTATATATATATATATACTTTCCTGTCACTTACCAGCATTGCCAGACGTATTAATACTCGGTCTCTCATCGTCCCTCTGGAAGGGGGAAAGGAAGTAGCCATACTATAGTGAGAGGGGGTACCCCAAGAGGTACACTTCAAAACCATAAACTCTCACAAATTACCGAACCAGCGGATTGCAGTTAGGATAGGGGGAGGGGATTGGAAGGGTTGAATTTGTGTATGTTTGTATGTCTAAATATCTAGAGGTCATTTTTGACGGCTCGGGTACACTAGTGGTTCTATATTAAGCGAAATCACTTGGTAATCCCGGACTGAATGTATATCCCTCGTGATCTGTAACTTACAAGGGAATTTTTTTTTTTTTTTTTTTTTTAAGCTTGGAATTTATGGTGCTTTTCGACGTTTAATTGAGATTTTTCTGAGACCACTTTTGAAAACTCAAAGTTAAGCTTGTAATGGAAGGCCCGTGGTAGGGGTGTAAGAATACTACCACCGTACATCCTGCGTGTAGAAAAAAGCGACTAAAAGGATAGCTGCAGCCTTGCAGTCTTGCTTTTTAGCAAAAGGCTAGACCCAGTGCCAATAACTGTGGAAACTGCTGCCTTGCAGTTGGACTATTTATTCATAGATTAGGACCACCGCCAATAACTGTGGTTAATGACTGCAAGGACATGCGGTCGTAAAAATCCTCTGCCAAACTATAAACCATGCCTGATGCTATTAGAGGGTGCACAGGCAACCGACCCCTTAATGTAGGGCTAAAGGTGGGGAAGAAGAAGAGTTAAGCTTGTAATGAAATCTATCAATGACGAGTCCGTTAAGACCACAGATTAGGTGTAACGGATAACTTTTAAAATAAACTAAACAATTGAGGAACTTTAACTGAAAAATGGCAAGTTCAATTAAATTCATGAAGGCACTTGATTCAAGAATGACAAGTTAATGCAAATTGATGAAAACAAGATTGAAGGAAACCGATACAATATTCTTTAAAGTTGTAAAAAGAAGAGTTGGATCTTGCACTGAAGTTCCGATTGTTATAGTACATGCAATTAAACAATCAATAATTAGAAACGAGTCTTTGAATAACAATATGAAACTTGCCCCTCAAATTGATGGCCACCTAGAGAGGAAATTTATAACAATCTTTTTCATATAAATTGATAATTTCAAGAACGGCAGATCAAAGCTTGTCGTCTTAATTAAGGAGATGGTGACCTTTTCAAAGTCACTAAACTCTCTTCTCGATATCAAAGGTCACCGGATCAAGTTAACCTTGATGGAAAAAGTAAACGAAAATGGGTGGATGGAAGGCTGTTACAAATAAGAGGTTCATCCGTCTTTATTTCCATTTTTTTATACTTCTTTTACGCAGCGAAATAATGAGCAAAAAAATTTATGCGAACCTGGTTCTCTCTCTCTCTCTCTCTCTCTCTCTCTCTCTCTCTCTCTCTCTCTCTCTAGTGCCTTGCAACATTTTTTAATCAATTATAGTAGATTCAATAGTAGAATATAGAGAGAAAAATAATCTTCTGATAGACAGCCAAAAAGGTTTTAGACAAATTAGATCATGTGTGACATATCTTTTGGATTTTTTCCACATGTTTACCATATATGACAAAAGCAGGGCAATAGACATCATATACCTAGACCTTCAAAAGGCTTTTGACAAAGTTCCGCATAAAAAAAATAATGGTCAAAATTAGAGCATTATGCACCATTGACGAGCAAGTTGAATGGATCGAAGTTTGGCTAACAAACAGAAAACAGAGTTGTAATCCATGGAGAAGCTTAGGGGTGGGCAGCTGTTACAAGCGGAATACCTCAAGGATCCGTCCTTGGACCATTGCTATTTCTGATCTACACTAACGACATAGACTTATGATTAACAAGTAAAATAGCCAAATTTGCCGACGATACTAAACTAGGCATAAATGTTACGAATTCATAAAACGTAAAAGCCTTAAAAAAGGATCTAATGAAGATAAGATAATGGTCCAGAAAATGGAAAATGCCTTTCAACAGTGGGAAATGTAAAGTCATGCACTTAGACTAAAGTAACCCAGAATTAGATTATTCACTGCTGGGTAATGAAATAGTAAGTGTGGACCAGGAGGAGGACCCCGGTATTATCATCAGCAAGGATTTGAAGTTCACCAAACATAGCATAAAAGCTGAAAAGAAAGCCCAGAAACTAATAGGCTACATAAAGAGTCCAATTCTACGCTGTAAGTATTCAGAAGGATATAAATAGACTGGAAGCATAATCAGAAGGATATAGATAGACTGGAAGCAGTACAAGCTAGGGTCACCAAACTAGTTCCAACACTAAGGCAATTTGGATATAGACGAAGGATAGAACGTTTGAACTTATTTGATCTGGAAACTCGACGACTATAGGGACAGTTAATGGAGGCATTCAAAATTCTTAAAGAATAACAAATGTAGATTACAACTTTCTATTCACGCTTAGCACAATTCAGTCCAGAGGTAACGGATACAACTGGAATTGAAAAGATACAACACCACTCAATGTGGCAATTTCTTTACATACAAAATAGCAAATACTAGGAATAGACTTCCAGCGGATGTAGTAAACAGTAACACGGTAAACAAATTCAAGAGTAAGTTAGACAAGATCATAAGAAATCTCTAAAAGCTTAAACTAAATTGCTCTACCAAAGAGCAAATGGAGTATCCGAGGATGGATTAAAAAGTCTTTGAGACATCCAAAATCCTTGTAATTCTCTCTCTCTCTCTCTCTCTCTCTCTCTCTCTCTCTCTCTCTCTCACTCAAAAGGGCTTATCAATTATTTCGAAAAGAAGTATTTTCGTTCGACATTCAATTAAAATGTTGATGCTTTTCATAAACGTCATTGCAACGAATGTGGTCATCGATTAAGTCTTCAGACTTGAAATAAAAAAGTAAACAATTCTTGTGTGACAAAGATGTTTTTTTTTCATAACCGTGTCATTTGGCAATTTGCCCTCCACCTAGTTGTTTTCTATCAAGCTTGTTACTAATTTTTTAAGCAAAAAAAATTGTGGATCGTATTAAAGTGTATTTAGATCCGTATATTACAACAGCAAATCCAGTAACTATATATATCTAAAGCATTTCAAATAACGTTTTTACGAGCCAATTGTATGATAAATATTGATGTTTCTTACAAACGTTCAAAATAATGAGTGATTGCCCTCATCAGGTCATGTTCCAAGAATGCAAAATAGAGGGGAACGCAAAACAAGAAAAGTAACTTAAATGGCAGAAAGTTAGTCAGTTACCCCAGAGATCAGAAATGAAGAAATTGAGTTTTGTCGATTTCCATGGAATAATTGTTTGTCGAAATACCTTTTTGAAAGTTTTCCGAGGATTATACCGTTTCTTTATTTCCGTGTACTGTCGTCAGAAAAGCTATGGTCGTGGGTGCCTAAATGATGTTGATTTTACTATGAATAAATCTATACTATAAATAAATTCATAAATAACTCTTTTAAGAAAAACAGACATTCATTTTTCAAATTAATAATCTGAATATAGCACTAGATAGCTTCCAGATATCGTTGGTCACTTGCAGTTCTGGAATCTAGAGGTAAGGTAGCACTCTAAGGTCTAAAGACCTTGACTCAAAACAACGGTCTATAGACCCTGACTTAAACCACTTAAACCTTGTAAAATTTCACGGAAAAATAAACTACCGTAATGTTCCTTCGGCTAAGGGGTGGTGGTGTAGGCCCGTATATCTACCTACAAATCATCAGTACCTGTATGTGTACCTACAAGTCATAAGTAACTACAGCTTGGTCCCCCTTAACCTAGGGTGGGTGGAGAGGGGAGGCTTGGGTGCTGGTCATAATATGAGCTTAGATTTTGTCAGTTGCTTCCAACGTTCATTGATGAACTTTAAACCTAATAATTATATGTTCATTGATATATAAAGTTCTTTTTAGATTAGTCATTATTATGAGATAAATATTAATGAAACAAAACATTATAATTATATCGTCAATGATATATAATAAAGTCTTTTTATAATAGCCCTTATTACGAGATAAATTTTAACGAAATGATACATCATTATAATCATATCTTCATTGATATATAATAAAGTCTTTTTAGAATAGCCATTATCAAGAGATAAATTCTAATGAAATGATACATCATTATAATTATATCTTCATTGATATATAATAAAGTCTTTTTAGAATAGCCATTATTAAGAGATAAATTCTAATGAAATGATACATCATTATAATTATATCTTCATTGATATATAATAAAGTCCTTTTAGAATAGCCATTATTACGAGACAAATTTTAACAAATGATAAAATCATGGCATCAAGAAATTCAAACTTGAGGCTATTTAAAGTAGTGCCAAGTGCATTCATGTAATTTATTCCCTTTACAATTCAATAAGTAAACAGTCAAGTTAAAACAAATGTAACACAATTTTTGTCATTTGTCATTTATCGGATAACTTCCATCTCTTCTTTTCGCTGCTCGTCTTTACTTATTTTCTTTCGTTCCCTTTTGATCGTTCCCATTTCATTTCATACTTCAGCAGCTCCTGTTAAAAGAATTGCTTGAATTCAAGGAGTATGAATATCTGGTCACCCCCGGTAGAATAAATACATCCCTGCTCTCTCTCTCTCTCTCTCTCTCTCTCTCTCTCTCTCTCTCTCCTTTTTATAACCACTTTTATAATTTATCAGGAGAAAAGTTTCCTTTATCCTAATTTATAAAAATATTATGACTAAAATCACTCTCTCTCTCTCTCTCTCTCTCTCTCCTTTTTATAACCTTAAATATATTACGACTAAAAGCTCTCTCTCTCTCTCTCTCTCTCTCTCTCTCTCTCTCTCTCTCTCTATTTCCTAGTTCACCTCTGTTAGATTCTAATTATATTTATTCCCTTTCTTTTACTATCCGCTTCATTGTTTCCTACACTTTAGACGATTTTTTCCCACAATTGCTTTCTATTATCATTTCATTTCCCTTTCCAGAGGTTTTCCCTACTTTAGCTTCATTTGAGTTTTTTTCTTCTTAATTTGCTTTTTATTCTGTTTCTTCCTTTAAAACCATTTCGCAGCTCCGTGCACTCCATCGAGTTCTCTCCAACTCATCTATTTTAATGAACCATAAGATCATTTCTTTCTTGTTTCCTTCCACTAGTTCCGTCTTCCTTTTCTCTTCTTCCACCACTGCACACCGCCACCTCCTCCTCCCCCTCCACAGAACACCACCACCACCTCCTCCACCATATCCTCCTCCTCCACAGCACACCTACACCACCACCTCCTCCTCCCCCTCCTCCTCTTACCTCCAAACCACCACCACTTCCTCCTCCTTCGCCGCCGCCGCCGCCGCCACCACCACCACCACCAACTCCTCCTCTTCCTCCTCCTCCTCCCCCTACTCCACAGCACACCATCACCACCCTCCTCCTCCTCCTCCTCCACCATCTCCCCCTCTTCCACAGCACACCTCCACTACCTCATCCTCCTCCTCCTCCATCATCTCCTCCTCCTCCATCATCTCCTCCTCCTCCTCCTCCACAGCACACCACCACCACCATCACCTTCACCATCACCCCCCACCACCACCTCCTCTACCTCTAAACCAACACCTTCTCCACCTCCACCTCCTCTACCACCACCACCTCTTCCACAGCACACCACCACCACCACCACCATCACATTCACCATCACCCCCCACCACCACCTCCTCTACCTCTAAACCAACACCTTCTCCACCTCCACCTCCTCTACCACCACCACCTCTTCCACAGCACACCACCACCACCACCACCATCACATTCACCATCACCCCCCACCACCACCTCCTCTACCTCTAAACCAACACCTTCTCCACCTCCACCTCCTCTACCACCACCACCTCTTCCACAGCACACCACCACCACCATCACATTCACCATCACCCCCCACCACCACCTCCTCTACCTCTAAACCAACACCTTCTCCACCTCCACCTCCTCTACCACCACCACCTCTTCCACAGCACACCACCACCACCACCACCATCACATTCACCATCACCCCCCACCACCACCTCCTCTACCTCTAAACCAACACCTTCTCCACCTCCACCTCCTCTACCACCACCACCTCTTCCACAGCACACCACCACCACCACCACCATCACATTCACCACCACCACCACCACCATCACATTCACCATCACCCCCACCACCACCTCCTCTACCTCTAAACCAACACCTTCTCCACCTCCACCTCCTCTACCACCACCACCTCTTCCACAGCACACCACCACCACCACCACCATCACATTCACCATCACCCCCCACCACCACCTCCTCTACCTCTAAACCAACACCTTCTCCACCTCCACCTCCTCTACCACCACCACCTCTTCCACAGCACACCACCACCACCACCACCATCACATTCACCATCACCCCCCACCACCACCTCCTCTACCTCTAAACCAACACCTTCTCCACCTCCACCTCCTCTACCACCACCACCTCTTCCACAGCACACCAAAACCACCTTTTCCTCCTCCTCCTCCTTCACAGCACACCACCACCACCACCTCCTCCTTGTCCTGTTTCATTGTCTTCGAAGCTGGCTGATGAAAGCACCAGATTTACTTTCTCCTCCTCCTCCTCACCTCCTCTTCTCCTTAATGGCGCAAGGACTCTGGGACATTAGAGGTCGCAGGTGAGGAGAATTAATAGTCATTTGCATAACAATGATGAGGTGTGTGTGTGGTTGTGTGCGGGAGACTGAATGTGCGCCTGTTTAAATTCGTCCTCGCACACCAAGAATGGAAACCATTTGCCGTTTGGATAACAGACTTCTTCTTCAAAATGCTACGATTATGGCGCGTCCTACGTAATTTGTGAGCATTCAAGAAATAATGCTTCTGGAATTTGTTTTCTTCATTGCACATCACCGGTGGCAAGAGTATAACTATTTAAATGCAAATTGATTGCTTATTTCATAATTTCTTGGGAGTAGCGTACGAAGAATCATGCAATTTTGCTGAGAATAGACACAAACGTTCTCAATCTTGATAAAACAATTACCGGATTATATTCAGACATTTAAACTTTCACTCTCGATTATTTTGCTTTGCACTAACGAATCTACTTACAAGAACCTGTCTTATTGTTGCTTCTTACGAGTACTTAGCTCACACAAAATCAAATCTTTTGATTGTTTAGTAGTTTGTTTGATTATTGTGAAAATGTGACAGATATTTGTGTTTACTTTGCAAAGAGTATAATCGGCACAACACACTGCAGCAATTATTCATTTAGTGCTTCCCCTCCTCCAAGTCTCATAGATCCTTTAGAAGGAAATCTGAGGCCACAGCACATCATGGCGGAAAAACATTTGTATACTTTCATGACACTAAAAACTAAACGGTTCAAACTGAACTAGAATCTCAAGCTCTTGCATCAGATGAATAATTAGGATGTATGAAATAGTTTTGCGTCATTCGGCTTGAAATGTTAGGATTAAGATTAAATATTGACCAGGATTATCACTTGTATTAGATATAGAATGGCGAGAAATTGTTCTCTGATATCACCATGAATGAGACATTGCATACACAAACTAGATATCTACCAGACTCCTTAAATGCAAATCTTACACACTATTCATATATATATATATATATATATATATATATATATATATATATATATATTACATATATATATATATATATATATATATATATATATATATATATATATATATATATATATATATATATATATATATATTATATATATATATATATATATATATATATATATATATATATATATATATATAAATATATATATACATATATATGTATATATAATATATGTATATATATATATATATATATATATATATATATATATATATATATATATATATATATATATATATATATAGGGGATATTAAAAATAAGTAAATTTTTATCTAATTTTCATTCCAATTCCTCTAATTACAGCATATCCATATTCATTATCAGTGGAAGCCTGAACATTCAATAACAGTGGCAAATACAAGACATTAATAATCCCATATTTCCAAACTCGGACGCATTAGGGAAGCATGTAAAAGGTAGTCCGCCATAATGCCAAATCAATTAAAACCTTTTCCAGAATAGAGTTCCATAATTCAAAATAAAAAATTAATGGGGAAAAAATATAGATGAAAATTGCAACCAATAATGAGAGAGTTGCGTTAACGTTAATTGTGTTGACTTTTTTTATTCAAAGTTCAGAATTAAATATCAGTAACCTTTACGAAATGAGGTTCGGAATATCTGCTAATTGAACCATTTAGCTTTATTTAATTGATATCAGTTTTATTTTACGGAATTATTATTGCTTTCGTAGGTGCTCTTTATTTCATTTCACTCTAAAAATTAGAAATATTTTGGTTTTGAAAACAGAATATTTAAAATTTCAAAAGAATTTTTTTTTCAGACGCTTAAAAAGGACACGTACAGGGCAATGACGACATTTAATGCAGTACCTGATGGTTTCTTTTTAGGCAGAGGTTAATGAGACGATCGACCTAATACCCTTAAGAGACTAGAACATGGAACAGAAAACTGTGGGAGGCAGCGATAATCCAAACTTAAAGAAAGGAAGAATTTAGCTGTCTGGAAACAGATATTAAAAAGGAGAATTTTTGACGTAAACTGCTATCTGCCCAATAACATGAAGACCAATTGTCTGTATGTGTGTGTGTATATATATATATATATATATATATATATATATATATATATATATGTATATATATGTATATATAAATATATATATACATATATATATATATATATATAGACACAAGTTTCTTTCAGGTCACACTAAGCAGCATTGCCAGATGTATAACTACTGGATCTCTCCCTGTCCCTCGGATCGGGGAAGACGGAGTACCCCGACAGTTTAGTCGGAAGATGTGGGAAGTTGAATCTGTGTGTACACATCTATCAAGATATTTATCCGTCAATTTTGACGGGTCAAGTACACTAGTAGGATATAAGGACTCAATCTGCAGGAGGCTCGTGGTGCTCCCGATGTAACAAAAAAGAAAAAAAGAATAACACTGATACTTAAGTCATCAGTCTTCGTTGATTGATAGATAGATTGATTGATTGATTGATTGGTGGATTGATCGGTTTGGAGGTTTAAGCCAGAAGACCAAGAGCTAAAAACCTATCTGGGTTATTCGGCGATCTTTTTCTTTCGATAACTCGAGTTGTCTGAATATCAAGGTATCTATGCACACACACGTGGGCGCACATAAACAAAAATGAACAAAAATTCACCCTTCCCTCCCTCCTCCCACTTTCCTAACTACAACCCCATGGTTCGGCAATTTGTGGAAGAGTGTGGTTTCCGAGTGGGTATCTCTGGGTATCCCCATCTCACCAGGGTACACGTACTGCAATCCCCATGAGTGTGACAGGATATATATATATATATATATATATACATATATATATATACATATAAATATATATATATATATATATATATATATATATATATATATATACATATAATATATATATATATATATATATATACATATATATACACCTGTATATAAATAAATATATATACATATATATATGTATATATATATATATATATATATATATATTATATACTACCGTATTTCCCTTGTCATAAGACGCTACAAGTGGTAAGATGCACCCTTAAATTAACAAGGCAGTTTAAAAAAAAAATTGAGGATTTTAAACATTTCTTAGCACAAATCCCTAGTCAGCGACTCTAGCGTGATTATTGTCTTGCACAGTAATTTTTATTATTTAGGGTAAATTATGAAATGTTCACGTTAATATTAATTAGCTATATGCCGATTATCCCAAGTTTATTACGTATTCATATAAGAAACCACTAAAGCAGTCTTAGTTTCCACCACAACTACACGTTTAGTCAGTGTGTTTGGTGTTTCAAGTGTTGTTTAAATGAAAGCAGCGTTGCCAAAGATGCATAACATTTTTTTAAAGATGTAAAATTCTAGTACTATTTCCAATATTCCTCATATAGCCTATAGATTTTCACAGAAAATGTAATTATTGATTAAAGAAATCTAGACACTCTTTTAGCTGGAATAATTTTGCTACTGTTTATGTGATTCTAGGTCTAGTTACTTTTTCTGTAAATTGGTAATACTGCAATCAACAAACTGAAGTTTTTTCCAAGGTCGTATTCAGCAAAAGTCTGTTTGTATTACTTCG